>NC_086448.1:309343599-309663599 GCF_028390025.1 Pseudophryne corroboree | reverse complement strand
TATTTTGGAATAATTGCATACCATAATGAGATATCATGGCGATGGGACTAAAGTCTTAACACAGAATGCTTTTATGATTCATATACACCTTATACACACAGCCTGAAGGTAATTTTAGCAATTGTGTTTAATAACTTTGTGCATTAAACTAAGTGTGTGTACATTCACACAATTCATTTATGTTTCATATACACCTTATACACACAGCCTGAAGGTCATTTAATTCAATATTTTTAATAACTTTGTGTATTAAACAAAGTTTGTGTATATGAAGCCATCAGAAAACAAAGGTTTCCCTATCTCACTCTCACTCAAAAAATTCCGTATTTCGGAATATTCCGTATTTCGGAATATTTGGATATGGGATACTCAACCTGTATATATATATATATATCTACACATATATATATATATATATAAATATATACATACACACACACACACATACACATAGCATATTAAACATGCATATATATATATATATATATATATGTGTACACACACATACAGTACACATATATATACACATGTATATAATATATATCATATGTGTGTGTGTGTTTATATGTATGTATGTATATACATGTATATATATGTATGCACATGGATATATATGTGCTATAATTAAAATAAAGTAAACTTTTATTAAGCACTTACAAGTGCCACCAGGAAGAAAGCAGGCTGCAGAGGACGCTAGACATCCATTAATAATACTCATGCAGCTTAAAAAAAAAAAAAAAAAAAAATTTTTTTTTTTTTTTTTTTTTTTTTAGTGGAGGGGGGTTTCTGGGTGCTCGGAAACCCCCCCTGGGTGCGCCACTGCACACTACTGAGCCTCATTTTGACTTGTTTTAAGGACATTACATCAAATTTGGATCAGCCTGTAGTGTGTTTTTCCACTTTAATTTTGAGTGTGACTCCAAATCCAGACCTCCATGGGTTAATAAATTTGATTTCCATTGATAATTTTTGTGTGATTTTGTTGTCAGCACATTCAACTATGTAAAGAACATTTACTAAGAATATTTCATTCATTCAGATCTAGTATGTGTTGTTTAAGTGTTCCCTTTATTTTTTTGAGCAGTGTATATATATGTGTGTGTGTGTGACCCTGCCTATATGTATGTATCCATGTGGCCGTGTGTGTGTATGAGATCCTGCCTGTATGTACAGTATGTGTCTATGTGACCTTGCATGTATGTGTGTGTGTGTATATATATATATATATATATATATATAACAGATTTCTTTCCCCTTTTAAATCCTCCGTTTATCAGTGTATTATGTAGAAAAAAAAATACATATATATATATATATATATATATATATATACCCATTTATGTAATGCACTACGCAGAGGAAATAAAAGGCAGAAATCTGTAACAACTATATCTATCTATTTATCTATCTAAAGGGGAGTATACACTACGCGATTTTATCCTAAAAAATAAATGATAACGACATAAATGTCGTTATCATTTATTTTTAGGCTTATATCATCCAGTGTGTATGGGGGACCATTGGTGTAGCCTGAATGATGCGCGCTCCTGCACGTCGTTCAGCGGTCACCAATATTGAGCTGACATGCAGCTCAACCCGTCAATGGGGGTCATTCCGAGTTGTTCGCTCGTTGTCGATTTTCGCTATACTGCGATTAGTCGCTTACTGCGCATGAGCAAGGTACGCAGAGCGCATGCGCTTAGTTATTTTACTAAAAACTTAGCTGTTTTGCTGTGGCTTCTGCGGCGCTTTTCAGTCGCACTGGTGTTCGGTAAATGATTGAAAGGAAAGGGGCGTTTCTGGGTGGTAACTCAGCTTTTTCCCGGCGTTGGCTAAAAAACGCAGGCGTGTCAGGGAAAAACGCGGGAGTGTCTGGAGAAACGGGGGAGTGGCTGGCCGAACGCTGGGTGTGTTTGTGACGTCAAACCAGGAACATAACGGCCTGAGCTGATCGCAATGTAGGAGTAAGTCTGGAGCTACTCAGAAACTGCTAAGAATTTTCTATTCGCAATTCTGCTAATCTTTCGTTCGTAATTTTGCTAAGCTAAGATACACTCCTAGAGGGCGGCGGCTTAGCGTGTGCAATGCTGCTAAAATCTGCTAGCAAGCGAACAACTCGAAATGACCCCCAATGTTGGGCTGAGCTGCATGTTCGGGAATGCTGGCGGTGACGTCACTGAACGTTATCGTTGAACGATAACTTTCAGTGTGTACGCACTATATCATTGAATGCTATATCATTCAATGATATAGTCGTCCGTCGACTACTGTGTACCCGCCTTATCTATCTATCTATCGCAGTATACACTTTAATTGTATTGATAGGGGCCCCCACATGTTTGTTGCCCAGGGGCCCCCTCACACCTTAATCCAGCCTGGGGGCATGTGTCACAAATTGCGTTACTTGAGATATGCCTTACCTCTGATCAGTGCAATGATTGGGCCATTGAGCTGTGGGGGGCAGGGCTGTTATCAAATGACTCACTGCATACTCCCTGAAATAAATCCAGTATCTCCCAGAGAGTAGCAAGTACTGTACATATGTCAGACCCCCTAGCACTGGTGCTAGCATTTACTAGAGCTGTGACAGTGTGGTTTGACAGTCCTACAGGGATCCATGGGAAATCCCCCAGTGGGCTCCGCTGCTTGGGGGGCCCACTCCTACTCTAGAGATCAGGTTCCAGACTGTGTACTTGAATTATTCGTTATACATGTTACCTTGTACTGCACAGGACTATGGTTTATTCTATACAGTGCATTGCTTTTATTAATCTGGTACATTACAATTCATGGACTAGCAGTAGTTACTACATGTATTTATTAAGGGGCCGAGACCATGTACTCTCTAATGTTTAGGGAATTCCATCTACGGACAGAAGAGATCATTTACAAAGTGCTGTGACTACTCGGCAGTGGAAACACAACTGGAAAGATTTGATA
The DNA here is from genome assembly GCF_028390025.1 of Pseudophryne corroboree. NCBI lineage: Eukaryota > Metazoa > Chordata > Amphibia > Anura > Myobatrachidae > Pseudophryne > Pseudophryne corroboree. The sequence goes on along the minus strand of NC_086448.1, from coordinate 309,660,659 downwards.
GCATCAGAAGCTTCAGTTTTCCAACTGTGTCTGGATCTTCACCAGGGTTGTTGGTTTTTAAGAAGAAATGTGCATCGACCACCATGTTTTGGTTTTGGATCTGTATTAACTATGTATTTTGGTTTTGCCAAAACCACCCTCACTGGTTTTGTTTTTTGTTTTGGATTTTTTTTATTATAAAAATAGCTAAAATCACATAATCTGTGCCTTTTTTGTTCCCATGGTATTATTAACCTCAATAACATTAATTTCCAGTAATTTCTACTCAATTTCTCTATCGTCCTAAGTGGATGCTGGGGTTCCTGAAAGGACCATGGGGAATAGCGGCTCCGCAGGAGACAGGGCACAAAAAAGTAAAGCTTTACCAGGTCAGGTGGTGTGCACTGGCTCCTCCCCCTATGACCCTCCTCCAGACTCCAGTTAGATTTTGTGCCCGAACGAGAAGGGTGCAATCTAGGTGGCTCTCCTAAAGAGCTGCTTAGAGAAAGTTTAGTTTAGGTTTTTTTCTTTACAGTGAGTCCTGCTGGCAACAGGATCACTGCAACGTGGGACTTAGGGGGAAAGTAGTAAACTCACCTGCATGCAGAGTGGATTTGCTGCTTGGCTACTGGACACCATTAGCTCCAGAGGGATCGAACACAGGCCCAGCCGTGGAGTCCGGTCCCGGAGCCGCGCCGCCGACCCCCTTGCAGATGCTGAAGCGTGAAGAGGTCCGGAAACCGGCGGCTGAAGACTCCTCAGTCTTCATAAGGTAGCGCACAGCACTGCAGCTGTGCGCCATTTTCCTCTCAGCACACTTCACTGGGCAGTCACTGAGGGTGCAGAGCGCTGGGGGGGGGCGCTCTGAGAGGCAAATATAAACCTTATACAAGGCTAAAAATACCTCACATATAGCCCATAGGGGCTATATGGAGATATTTAACCCCTGCCTGACTGGAAAAATAGCGGGAGAAGAACCCGCCGAAAAAGGGGCGGGGCCTATCTCCTCAGCACACGGCGCCATTTTCTGTCACAGCTCCGCTGGTCAGAACGGCTCCCAGGTCTCTCCCCTGCACTGCACTACAGAAACAGGGTAAAACAGAGAGGGGGGGCACATTAATGGCTATATATATATATATTAAAGCAGCTATAAGGGAGCACTTAATATAAGGATATCCCTTGTATATATAGCGCTTTGTGGTGTGTGCTGGCAGACTCTCCCTCTGTCTCCCCAAAAGGGCTAGTGGGTCCTGTCTTCATTAGAGCATTCCCTGTGAGTTTGCGGTGTGTGTCGGTACGTGGTGTCGACATGTATGAGGACGATATTGGTGTGGAGGCGGAGCAATTGCCAAATATGCAGATGTCACCCCCCAGGGGGTCGACACCAGAATGGATGCCTTTATTTGTGGAATTACGTGATGGTTTATCTTCCCTTAAACAGTCAGTTGAGGACATGAGGCGGCCGGACAATCAATTAATGCCTGTCCAGGCGCCTCAAACACCGTCAGGGGCTGTAAAACGCCCTTTGCCTCAGTCGGTCGACACAGACCCAGACACGGGCACTGATTCCAGTGACGACGGTAGAAATTCAAACGTATTTTCCAGTAGGGCCACACGTTATATGATTTTGGCAATGAAGGAGACGTTACATTTAGCTGATACTACAGATACCGTAAAACAGGGTATTATGTATGGTGTAAAAAAACTACAAACAGTTTTTCCTGAATCAGAAGAATTAAATGACGTGTGTGATGAAGCGTGGGTTGCTCCTGATAAAAAGTTGATAATTTCAAAAAAGTTATTGGCATTATACCCTTTCCCGCCAGAGGTTAGGGCGCGCTGGGAAACACCCCCTAAGGTGGACAAGGCGCTCACACGCTTATCCAAACAAGTGGCGTTACCCTCTCCTGAGACGGCCGCACTTAAGGATCCATCAGATAGAAAGATGGAAGTTATTCAAAAGAATATATACACAGCAACTGCCTGGATGTGCAGTGCTGGAGTAGTTTGGTCAGAATCCCTGATTGAAAATATTGATACCCTAGATAGGGACAATGTTTTACTGTCGTTAGAACAAATAAAGGATGCATTTATCTATATGCGTGATGCACAGAGGGATATTTGCACACTGGCATCTCGGGTGAGTGCTATGTCCATTTCAGCCAGAAGAGCCTTATGGACACGACAGTGGACAGGCGATGCGGATTCAAAACGTCACATGGAGGTTTTGCCGTATAAAGGGGAGGAGTTATTTGGAGTTGGTCTATCAGACTTGGTGGCCACGGCTACTGCCGGGAAATCCACTTTTTTACCTCAAGTCACTCCCCAACAGAGAAAGGCACCGACCTTTCAACCGCAGCCTTTTCGCTCCTACAAAAATAAGAGAGCAAAGGGCTTGTCGTACCTGCCACGAGGCAGAGGAAGAGGGAAGAGACACCAACAGGCAGCTCCTTCCCAGGAACAGAAGCCCTCCCCGGCTCCTGCAAAAACCTCAGCATGACGCTGGGGCCTCTCAAGCGGACTCGGGGACAGTGGGGGGCCGTCTCAAAAATTACAGCGCGCAGTGGGCTCACTCGCAGGTAGACCCCTGGATCCTGCAGATAATATCTCAGGGGTACAGGTTGGAATTAGAGACGGATCCTCCTCATCGTTTCCTGAAGTCTGCCTTACCAACCGTCTCTTCAGAAAGGGAGAGGGTGTTGGAAGCCATTCACAAGCTGTACGCTCAGCAGGTGATAGTCAAAGTACCCCTATTACAACAAGGAAAGGGGTATTATTCCACTCTATTTGTGGTACCGAAGCCGGATGGCTCGGTAAGGCCTATTCTAAATCTGAAGTCCTTGAACCTCTACATAAAAAAGTTCAAGTTCAAGATGGAGTCACTCAGAGCAGTGATAGCGAACCTGGAAGAAGGGGACTTTATGGTATCCTTGGACATCAAGGATGCGTATCTACACGTTCCGATTTACCCCGCACACCAGGGGTACCTCAGGTTCATTGTTCAAAACTGTCACTATCAGTTTCAGACGCTGCCGTTCGGATTGTCCACGGCGCCTCGGGTCTTTACCAAGGTAATGGCCGAGATGATGATTCTTCTTCGAAGAAAAGGCGTATTAGTTATCCCATACTTGGACGATCTCCTAATAAGGGCAAGGTCCAGAGAACAGCTGGAGACAGCTTTAGCACTATCTCAAGAGGTGCTAAGACAACACGGGTGGATTCTGAATATTCCAAAATCCCATTTAATCCCGACAACTCGTCTGCTGTTCCTAGGAATGATTCTGGACACGGTTCAGAAAAAGGTTTTCCTTCCAGAGGAAAAAGCCAAGGAGTTATCCGATCTGGTCAGGAACCTCCTAAAACCAGGAAAAGTGTCAGTACATCAATGCACAAGAGTCCTGGGAAAAATGGTGGCTTCTTACGAAGCAATTCCATTCGGCAGATTCCATGCAAGAATATTCCAAAGGGATCTGTTGGACAAATGGTCAGGGTCGCATCTGCAGATGCACCTGCGAATAACCCTGTCACCAAAGACAAGGGTGTCACTTCTGTGGTGGTTGCAGAAGGCTCACCTATTAGAAGGCCGCAGATTCGGCATTCAGGATTGGATCCTGGTGACCACGGACGCCAGCCTGAGAGGCTGGGGAGCAGTCACACAAGGAAGAAACTTCCAGGGAGTATGGACGAGTCTGGAAAAGTCTCTTCACATAAACATTCTGGAACTAAGAGCAATCTACAATGCTCTAAGCCAGGCGGAACTTCTCCTGCAAGGAAAGCCGGTGTTGATTCAGTCGGACAACATCACGGCGGTCGCCCATGTAAACAGGCAGGGCGGCACAAGAAGCAGGAGTGCAATGGCAGAAGCTGCCAAGATTCTTCGCTGGGCGGAGAATCACGTGATAGCACTGTCAGCAGTGTTCATCCCGGGCGTGGACAACTGGGAAGCAGACTTCCTCAGCAGACACGATCTTCATCCGGGAGAGTGGGGTCTACATCCAGAAGTCTTCAACATGTTAATAGACCGTTGGGAAAGACCAATTGTAGACATGATGGCGTCTCGCCTCAACAAGAAACTGGACAAATATTGCGCCAGGTCAAGAGATCCACAGGCAATAGCTGTGGACGCACTGGTAACTCCTTGGGTGTACCAGTCAGTGTATGTGTTTCCTCCTCTGCCGCTCATACCAAAGGTATTGAAGATCATACGGCAAAGAAGAGTAAGAACAATACTAGTGGTTCCGGATTGGCCGAGAAGGACTTGGTATCCGGAACTTCAAGAGATGCTCACGGACGAACCGTGGCCTCTACCTCTGAGAAGGGACCTGCTACAGCAGGGTCCCTGTCTTTTTCAAGACTTACCGCGGCTGCGGTTGACGGCATGGCGGTTGAACGCCAGATCCTAAAAGGGAAAGGCATTCCAGAAGAAGTCATTCCTACCTTGATTAAGGCACGGAAGGAAGTCACCGTGAAACATTATCACCGCATTTGGCGAAAATATGTAGCGTGGTGCGAGGATCGGAGGGTTCCGACGGAGGAATTCCAACTGGGTCGTTTCCTACATTTCCTGCAATCAGGATTATCTATGGGTCTCAAATTGGGATCCATTAAGGTTCAAATTTCGGCCCTGTCAATATTCTTCCAAAAAGAATTGGCCTCTGTCCCTGAGGTCCAGACTTTTGTCAAGGGAGTACTGCATATACAGCCTCCTGTGGTGCCTCCGGTGGCACCGTGGGATCTAAATGTAGTTTTAGATTTCCTCAAATCCCATTGGTTTGAACCATTGAAAAAGGTGGATTTGAAATATCTCACATTGAAAGTGACTATGTTACTAGCCCTGGCCTCTGCCAGGAGAGTATCTGAATTGGCGGCTTTATCTTATAAAAGTCCTTATCTAATCTTCCATTCGGATAGGGCAGAACTGCGGACTCGTCCGCATTTTCTCCCTAAAGTGGTATCAGCATTTCATCTGAACCAACCTATTGTGGTGCCTGCGGCCACTAGCGACTTGGAGGACTCCAAGTTGTTGGACGTTGTCAGAGCCTTAAAAATATACATTGCAAGGACGGCTGGAGTCAGAAAATCTGACTCGCTGTTTATATTGTATGCACCCAACAAGTTGGGCGCACCTGCTTCTAAGCAGTCGATTGCTCGTTGGATTTGTAACACAATTCAACTTGCACATTCTGTGGCAGGCCTGCCACAGCCTAAAACTGTAAAAGCCCACTCCACAAGGAAGGTGGGCTCATCTTGGGCGGCTGCCCGAGGGGTCTCGGCATTACAACTCTGCCGAGCAGCTACGTGGTCGGGGGAGAACACGTTTGTAAAATTTTACAAATTTGATACCCTGGCAAAGGAGGACCTGGAGTTCTCTCATTCGGTGCTGCAGAGTCATCCGCACTCTCCCGCCCGTTTGGGAGCTTTGGTATAATCCCCATGGTCCTTTCAGGAACCCCAGCATCCACTTAGGACGATAGAGAAAATAAGAATTTACTTACCGATAATTCTATTTCTCGGAGTCCGTAGTGGATGCTGGGCGCCCATCCCAAGTGCGGATTATCTGCAATACTTGTACATAGTTATTGTTAACTAATTCGGGTTATTGTTAAGGAGCCATCTTTAAGAGACCCTTTCTGTTGTCATACTGTTAACTGGGTTTAGATCACAAGTTGTACGGTGTGATTGGTGTGGCTGGTATGAGTCTTACCCGGGATTCAAAATGCCTCCCTTATTGTGTATGCTCGTCCGGGCACAGTACCTAACTGGAGTCTGGAGGAGGGTCATAGGGGGAGGAGCCAGTGCACACCACCTGACCTGGTAAAGCTTTACTTTTTTGTGCCCTGTCTCCTGCGGAGCCGCTATTCCCCATGGTCCTTTCAGGAACCCCAGCATCCACTACGGACTCCGAGAAATAGAATTATCGGTAAGTAAATTCTTATTTTTGAACAACTCTCAGCTCACAATATTGTTCACCAACATAGTTTAAAGACTGGCTGACTAAACTAAGCAACAGAGCAGTGGCACAAACACACAAATTTAAAACAATCCAACACAGAAATTTACTAAAAATCGTGTGTGGAATTTCATATCATTGCTCAAAAGGAGTAGTAGTTAATAAACAGCGAAGAAAAAAAACCCTAAACCATGTGTAAAATAGCAACAGCATATGTGGATGCCACTTACACAAGTGCACATGCTCCTAGCAGATGCCTAATCTCAGTGCCCAATCTGTACCTCAATCCTGGAGGCCTTGAGCCACTGATGACTGGCACTGTAAAGGGTAGCTGTGCCATGTAAAGGGTAGCTCCCCAAAATTTCCCCAACCATAAAAACAGAGTTCCGTACATGCGGGATACAGTGCAGAATACTTTGGGACAGACAGTTAAATATTGAGCGTGTTACAGTGTAGGACACACAGTGTAGGTCAGATACAGTGCAGGTTGGATACAGTATTAAAAAACAAGGATGAGTCGAGGGTCACACTAGTAGACACAACAATATGTGTAATAAGAGATGTGTGGGTTCCGATTTACTCAGTTCTTAACGCCAATAGCCATTCTTAACAGCCGTTCTTAATAGCCATATTAGCTATAAAAAATATGTGACATCCGAGAGCCAATAATATGCCGCTTTGAGATCCGGGTAAAACCGGGTAAATCTGCACATCTCTATTCCATTGTATATAAACCAATGTGGAAACTGTCTTAAAGTATGTGATTAATGTCATTGTATGAGTCATAACAAGTACTAATGCCAGTATGTCTGAGTCATCATTTGTATCATCTCCATTGGTAAATAAGGGCCTAATTCAGACATGATCGCAGCAGCAAATTTGTTCTCTAATGGGCAAAACCATGGGGGCCTTTCTGACCCGATCGCACGCTGCAGTTTATCGCAGCAGTGCGATCAGGTCAGTACTGCGCATGCGCCAGCGCCGCAGTGCGCAGATGCATGCCAGATGGCTGAAGGCCATCGTTGCCTAGCGATCGCCTCTGCCTGATTGACAGGCAGAGGCGGTTGCTTTTTGGAAGGGGGCCGCAGTCCGGCCAATGCAGGCATGGCCGGACCGTTGGGACGGGCCACGGCGGCTGCGTGACGTCACGCGCAGCCGCTGCGACCCGGGCAGTGAAGAGGTTCTCCCAGCCATCCGCTGAAGCTGCGCTGGCCGGGAGGTACTCCTGAAATGCAAAAGCATTGCCCCTGTGCGATGATTTTGCACTTCTGTGGGGGACGGGGGGGGGGGGGGCGGCACTGACATGCGGGGAGGATTAGCCCTGTGCTGGGCGCATGTCTGAGCGCCTGATTGTAGCTGTGCTAAATTTAGCACAGCTACAATCAACTCAGAATGACCCCCCATGTGCACTGCAGGGGGGGGTGGACGGACAGATATAACATGTGCAGAGAGAGTTAGATATGGGTGTGGTGTGTTCAAACTGAAATTTAAATTGCAGTGTAAAAAATAAAGTATTTACCCTGCACAGAAACAAAATAACCCACCCAAATCTAACTCTCTCTGCACGTTACAGTATATCTGCCACCCCTGCAGTGCACATGGGGGGTCATTCCGAGTTGATCCCTCGCTAGCTATTTTTTGCAGCGATGCGATCAGATAGTCCCATCCTATGGGGGAGTGTATTTCCGCTTTGCAAGTGTGCGAACGCTTGTGCAGCCGAACGGTACAAAAAAGTTTTGTGCAGTTTTGTGCAGTTTCTGAGTAGGTCTGAACTTACTCAGCCGCTTCAGCCTGTCCGGCCCCGGAATTGACGTCAGACACCCACCCTGCAAACACTTGGACACACCTGCGTTTTCCCAACCAGTCCCTGAAAACGGTCAGTTGACTCCCAATAATGCCTTCTTCCTGTCAATCTTCTTGCAATTGGCTGTGGGAATGGATTCTTTGTTAAATCCATCACCCAGCACTGATCCGCTTCGTACCCGTACGATGCGCCTGTGCATTTCGGTGCATACACACGCGCAGTTTTGCAGAGTTTTGACCTGATCGCAGCGCTGCAAAAAATAGCTAGTGGACAATCAGGTCAGAATGACCCCCATGGTTTTGCCCATTAGAGAACAAAATTACTGCTGCAATCAGGTCTTAATTAGGCCCTAATTCAGCAGCAATGACTGAAAGGATGCATGGGATGTGTATCTGTCACTGTGGCAGAGCATCCCATAGATAGCACACACATGAATATATAAACATTTAGTAGTGCTGGGAGACATTAGTATCATCAGCACAGCTTTACTGTATATTGGTTACATTTCAAGGTAAGCTGGAGGTGGCAGACGTGAGTCCTACCACTCACTGAATGCCTATGGTCACATGGAAGCACACAGGTTATTGCACCAACATATCACAAAAATGCACATTAACACATAGGGTATACCTCATTCAGTGCGGATTGCAATTGGGATTGAACGCACACTTGCAAAGACTTCTAAACAAACCCACTATCTCATGAAAACAAAAAAGAAGACTCTTGTTTGGGTGCACACTTAATGTTAGTCAGAAAAAATTGATAGAGAAGTAGATAACAGAGTAAACTTTATTGGATATGTTTTAAAATGGACAGGTATATCCAACAAAGACAGACAACACTAAAGACAAACAATATTTAGGGTTAAAATTCTAAATTCAAAGGCTGTGGTCCATAGCACGTGACTATTGTTTCAATTTATTCATGATATTTTAGACCAAAACATAAAAAATTGTCGATTGGGGCCAAAATAGTAGGCCAGTTGTGGATAAACCAACGTGTGTAATCCTAAATAGCTGTTGAGATATAAATTGTATAAATTATATCTTGTTACAATTACTGTAAATTATCTGCAGAGTGTCCCAATAAGTAAACAGCATATAGCAATGCTATAAAGATTGTTGCCATAGGCGTATTGGATTGGAGCACTGGTTAGTTAGTCTGAGATCTATGGGAGGAAAAGCAAGTGATGAATCTGCTGTCAATGTTAGCCACAGAGTATATTCATCCTTCAGTGTTCTACTAAACTTGATATTTCCAGGAGGTCTCCTATCCAAGTACTGACCAAGCTTAGCTTCCAAGATCGGACGGGGTCATGCATCTACAGTGTGGCATGATAGTAGATCACTCAATTCGTTCCCACTCCGAGATCACTGATGAGGAATCACAGAGTAAAAGAATAGTGTAGGTTAAATCAGAGGGGAAATGCTAGGATGGATCTGCTTCCATCATTAGGCAATAGCATGAGCAGCAAGACCTTGTATCCCAGAAGTCAGCTGGTGATAGTCCATATAAGGACAGGTAAGTGGTGAGTATATAGAGCTAAAGCACTCCAATCTCATCAGCTGTCAAAGGAGCAGATACAGCAAAACATAGTAGGAAGTAATCTGTTCAAAAAAATGTTACCACAGTGGGTAATCTCATATTTATGTATTATAGTGTGCCCAGGCTGGATATCGATACCTGTGATCTACTATCTAACCATACTGTAGATGCCAGACGCTGTCTGATCTTGGAAGCTGAGCAGTGTTGGGCTTGGTCAGTACTTGGATGGGAGACCTCCTGGAAATACCAAGTTTAGTAGAACCCAGAAGGACGAATATACTCTGTGCCTAACACGGACAGCAGATTCACCACTTACTATTCCTCCTGACAGATCTCAGACTAACTAACCAACCAGTGCTCTGATCCAATATGCTTATGGCAACAATCTTTATGGCTTTGCTATATGCTGTTTTACTTATTGGAACACTCTGCAGATAATTTACAGTAATTGTAACAAGCTATAATTTATACAAGGGAGTCATTATCTCAACAGCTATTTACAGTTACACTTGTGGGTTTACCCACAACTGGCCTACTATTTTGGCTCCAATTATAATTTTTTTATGTTTTGGTCCAAATTATCATGAATAAATTGACACAATAGTCACGTGCTATGGACCACAGACTTTGAATTTAGAATTTTAAACCTAAATATTGTTTGTCTTTAGTGTTGTCTGTCTTTGTTTGATATACCTGTGCATTTAAAACATACCCAATAAAGTTTACTCTTTAACCTACTTCTCTATCAATTTTTTCCGACTAAAATGAAGTGTGCACCCAAACAAGAGTCTCCTTTTTCTCCTCATGTAACATAGTTATTATAACCACTGACTCAGGGTGCACCACCAACTTGACTATATCAGGGGGATTCCCTTTGACTGTCAATCCTGGTCTCTATATTTAATCTCATACTATCAGCAACAGACTGGTGAGGGATCTTCTGCTCATTTGACCAAACCCACTATCATGTCTGCATAAACAACAACCCCATTGCAAATATAGCCCACACCCATTGCACGCATAACTACAAACGCAACATTGAGTGATGTCAGCACAAACCATTGTAGTTTGTCCTGAGCAAATCACTGCATGTGCTAGTCATTAACTTCACACCTAGTGATTGCTAATGGATTACTAATCAAATCATTAATTACATGGAGAACTGTTTAGGCAAAGAATTTGCAAAGTAGCATTAATAAACATAAGAATAATTGTGTATGTATACTGTGGAGTTTTATTATATTTTCACACATGCCCACTTGCAAATAATTGCAGATAATTCCATTCAGCTCAGAATCAGGCCCAAAATGTAATGCCATTCATGGTCAGCATTGTTTTCATCATGCCTAATATCTCAGGCAGGGACTTGTGTAAAAAATCAGTGCTGATTTAAAACCTTTATTTTCAGTGTACTACTTGAGAATATGTGCATTCCATTAAGCTAGATATTGTCCATTAATGCAGTGTGCTCACTGTACTGTGTTCATGTACAGTATATTAGAAGGTGAGACTTGTATTCTGGTGATCACAGGGGCTTCCCTAATATGTCTAGACTGGATGTTTGAACCTTAACCTTATTGATCACATGAAGTCTATGAGAACAGTAGTTATATACAGCTGGTTGTAATTAGGTTTAATCTCTCTTACATGCATGTGTTTTTTCTACAGGAAAAAGTCTTGTAATCAGACTTTGACAATCTTAAATACTTTTCCTAACCAAAAAAAAAAAAAAACAATTGCAAAAAACTGTCTTATTATGTTATCCCAGTATGTATATTCTTAAATTAAAATGTACTTTTGTCAGATTGAAAAGTTTAATTATTCACTCCTTCAACCTGGAAATAGTTATATGAAAGGCAATATACAGTCTAGAGCAGTGAGGCCAGTGGTCAGCCTGTCTTACAGCGGCAACAAGGGCATTCTGACGTAAACCTGACATGTCAGTCAGTAAACCTTGACATGTCAGTCAATCAGTCTCAGAGTTTCACTCAGGGGTTGGATTTTTATGGGAGAGAGGAGGATCATGTGTATATATCTATATATATATTTATTTCTGCGAGTATCCTGTCCGTGGTGGTGCCACATAAATATAAGCAGTGTCCAATCGAATGGGGGTGCACTCTACAAAAACAACTTCTTCAACGTAAGTCAATAAGATAAAAGTTTATTTCAGTCAAAATTCAGGCTTGTAGTAGTCAATGTTTTGATCGAATTCTCTGAATCTTTATCAAGACCAGCCTATATGGCAACAACTTTAAAGATACATCCATAGAATAACTATAGAGGGATAAACATGAAAAGAACACAATCAGTCTCCCAGTCCCCTAAGCACTAAAATCAAGTCACCCTTAAACACATGTGAAAAAAGGTAATAGAGCAAACAACACCTAAATGGACACTAGTGCACAACACCATGTGACAATATCACTACTTACAAAAATCAATGGCAGGCTCACAAGATAACAAGGAGAATTTTAGATATCACTCCCTCATCCTATTTCAATAAATCAATCACTGTAATAGAAAGGTAGGGTGTAAGGCACTATACAGACCTCACATTCATAATAAAATTGTCCAAAGATAGAAGGTACTCACAGAAAAGGTGTATCAGCAAGTGTAACATAGCAGATCAACGGGTTGAAAACTCAAGCTGCAATCACAATATGAAATAGCATGAATAGAGTCAAACATAATGACAACAGTAACCAAAAGGGCATTAGTCACAACACAATTGCATACTCACAGCGCTAGGGCATATCAACCTCTGGATCATAGTAGAGCCACGCTAAGAACAGCAGTCCATCTCAACCTTATATACCCTGATACAGGAAGTGCAGGGTGCTACACGAAAACGTGACCACCATTCACACTACAACCTACCCGTTTAACAGCGCTAAATAAGACCCCTTTTCCACTAGCTCAAAAAACACGGGTAAATGCACGGGGGCGCGCATTTACCCGTGTTTTTTGCAAGTGGAAAAGGGTAAACCCGGATCAAGTGACCCGTGAATCCTACCCGGCTATTTACCTGGGTAGGACACGGGACTGATCCGGGTAGGGTTGTAGTGTAAACGGGAGCCGTGTCGATGCGACACGGCTCCCATTTACACTGTATGGAAGGGCGGCGCTGGGAGATCATGTGATCTCCCTGCGCCGCCCCTGCCGCGTCACTAGAAGCGTCACCAACCCGGCATATGCCGGGTTGTGACTGCTGATGGGAAAGGGGCCGAGCACGGGTCGCAGCAGGGGGCAGCTCCCGTGTCAGGCTCCCGGCTGCGACCCGTGCTCGTAAGTGGAAAAGGGGCCTGATAAGAGCTATTCACCCCTTAGGAGTATCCACAATCAGTAGAAAGGGGAAAAAAACATTGAAGTAGTGCAAATTAAAGCCGCTCGCTCCCACGACCGGAAGCGGCATGCTTTCCAACAACCGGAAATAAGACGCGGCTTGCATTCCAGGCACCACTCAAAGCACGCCTGGACAATGCATACGGACACAAGACAAGCCAAGTGATGTAAACACACCCTTTTCACAGGGGTAACCAGGCAACTTAGCGCCGATGCTAAACATAGACAATAACACGATTAAATGAAATACATTCTTAATCAATGTAACAACTGGTTAGACACAACTCCAATAGGGATAATAAATCCATCTGACGCTACCTAGAGGCTCTATACAAACAAAACCAAGAAGGGCATGTATTCAGCGCACAAAATGAAAACAGGAATAAATGTGGAAACAGGCAAAGCTGTGCCAGAGACCCAGGAGAACTGAACATGACATCTGTTTAATAAATGAAGACAGAGCAGAATGAAAAAATATATATATATATTAGTGATGAGCGGGTTCGGTTCCTCGGGATCCGAACCCCCCCGAACTTCACCCATTTTACACGGTTCCGAGGCAGCCTCGGATCTTCCCGCCTTGCTCAGTTAACCTGAGCACGCTGAAACGTCATCATCCCGCTGTCGGATTCTCGCGAGATTCGTATTCTATATAAGGAGCCGCGCGTCGCCGCCATTTTCACTCGTGCTTTGGAGATGATAGCGAGAGGACGTGGCTGTGTTCTCTCAGTTTGTGTTCAGTGTGCTGCAAATATCTGTGCTCAGTGTGCTTGCAAATATCTGTGATCAGTGTGCTGAAAATATCTACGTTCTCTGCCTGAAAAACGCTCCATATCTGTGCTGCATTGTAGTATATAGTAGGAGGACAGTGCAGAATTTTGCTGACCACCAGTATATATATAGCAGTACGGTATAGTAGTCCACTGCTCTACCTCTGTGTCGTCAAGTATACTATGCATCCATACCTGTGCTGCATTTTAGTTGTGTGCAGTATATAGTAGGAGGACAGTGCAGAATTTTGCTGACCACCAGTATATATATATAGCAGTACGGTACAGTAGTCCACTGCTCTACCTCTGTGTCGTCAAGTATACTATGCATCCATACCTGTGCTGCATTTTAGTTGTGTGCAGTATATAGTAGGAGGACAGTGCAGAATTCTGCTGACCACCAGTATATATATAGCAGAACAGTACAGTAGTCCATTGCTCTACCTCTGTGTCGTTAAGTATACTACAAAAGTTCAGTAAAATTACCCAAAAATCAAAATTAAAAGCGTCTGATAAGAAGCGTAAACTTGCCAATATGCCATTTACGACACGGAGTGGCAAGGAACGGCTGAGGCCCTGGCCTATGTTCATGGCTAGTGGTTCAGATTCACATGAGGATGGAAGCACTCATCCTCTCGCTAGAAAACTGCAGTGCCACTCCTAGATGGGCCAGGTGTTTGTGTTGGCCACTTGGGTCACTTAGCTTAGCCATCCAGCGACCTTGGTGCACCTCTTTTTTTCTTTGCATCATGTGCTGTTTGGGGACTATTTTTTGAAGTGCCATCCAGTCTGACACTGCAGTGCCACTCCTAGATGGGCCAGGTGTTTGTGTCGGCCACTTGGGTCGCTTAGCTTAGCCATCCAGCTACCTCATTGCGCCTCTTTTTTTTCTTTGCATCATGTGCTGTTTGGGGACAATTTTTTTAATCTGCCATCCTGTCTGACACTGCAGTGCCACTCCTAGATGGGCCAAAAATAATATTGTGAGGTGTTCAGAATAGACTGGAAATGAGTGGAAATTATGGTTATTGAGGTTAATAATACTATGGGATCAAAATGACCCCCAAATTCTGTTTTTGAGGGGTTTTTGTAAAAAAACACCCGAATCCAAAACACACCTGAATCCGACAAAAAATTTTCAGGGAGGTTTTGCCAGAATGCGGCCGAATCCAAAACACGGCCGCGGAACCGAATCCAAAACCAAAACACAAAACCCAAAAAATTTCCGGTGCACGTCACTAATACATACACATACTTTTAGAACTTATAACGCAATTGAAAATCTCCTATATAAGTGCCCAGATCTGTCACTCTGTGACTGTGTGGCTAACGCTGGGCGTGGCTAGGAGCTCTCATTGGGTTAGAAGCAGGTCTATCACACCCAGCCCACAGCTGATTGGGTGAGAAACACCCTCCCACACAGGTTACATCCAATGGGAGGCAATGTCCTTTGGCTGCTGTGTCTTCTCAGAGCAGGATTAACAGTGGGGCTGATGGAGCTGCAACTACAGCTCCACACACCAAAATAGGCCCACTGCATCTGCAGCAACATACCCTCCAACAATTTCCACATAAAAATTAGAGATGAGCGGGTTCGGTTTCTTTGAATCCGAACCCGCACGAACTTCACTTTTTTTTTCACGGGTCCGAGCGACTCGGATCTTCCCGCCTTGCTCGGTTAACCCGAGCGCGCCCGAACGTCATCATGACGCTGTCGGATTCTCGCGAGACTCGGATTCTATATAAGGAGCCGCGCGTCGCCGCCATTTTCACACGTGCATTGAGATTGATAGGGAGAGGACGTGGCTGGCGTCCTCTCCATTAGAATAGATTAGAAGAGAGAGAGAGAGAGAGAGATTGTGCAGACAGAGTTTACCACAGTGACCAGTGCAGTTGTTGTTAAGTTAACTTTTATTTAATATATCCGTTCTCTGCTATATCCGTTCTCTGCCTGAAAAAAACGATACACAGCAGTCACACAGTGTGACTCAGTCTGTGTGCACTCAGCTCAGCCCAGTGTGCTGCACATCAATGTATAAAAGCTTATAATAATTGTGGGGGAGACTGGGGAGCACTGCAGGTTGTTATAGCAGGAGCCAGGAGTACATAATATTATATTAATTTAAAATTAAACAGTGCACACTTTTGCTGCAGGAGTGCCACTGCCAGTGTGACTAGTGGTGACCAGTGCCTGACCACCAGTATAGTAGTATATTGTTGTATACTATCTCTTTATCAACCAGTCTATATTAGCAGCAGACACAGTACAGTGCGGTAGTTCACGGCTGTGGCTACCTCTGTGTCGGCAGTCGGCACTCGGCAGGCAGTCCGTCCATCCATAATTGTATAATTATATACCACCTAACCGTGGTATTTTTTTTTCTTTCTTTATACCGTCGTCATAGTCATACTAGTTGTTACGAGTATACTACTATCTCTTTATCAACCAGTGTACAGTGCGGTAGTTCACGGCTGTGGCTACCTCTGTGTCGGCAGTCGGCAGGCAGTCCGTCCATCCATAATTGTATTATAATATATACCACCTAACCGTGGTTTTTTTTTCATTCTTTATACCGTCATAGTGTCATACTAGTTGTTACGAGTATACTACTATCTCTTTATCAACCAGTGTACAGTGCGGTAGTTCACGGCTGTGGCTACCTCTGTGTCGGCAGTCGGCAGGCAGTCCGTCCATCCATAATTGTATTATAATATATACCACCTAACCGTGGTTTTTTTTTCATTCTTTATACCGTCATAGTCAGTCATACTAGTTGTTACGAGTATACTACTATCTCTTTATCAACCAGTGTACAGTGCGGTAGTTCACGGCTGTGGCTACCTCTGTGTCGGCACTCGGCAGGCAGTCCGTCCATCCATAATTGTATTATAATATATACCACCTAACCGTGGTTTTTTTTTCATTCTTTATACCGTCATAGTCAGTCATACTAGTTGTTACGAGTATACTACTATCTCTTTATCAACCAGTGTACAGTGCGGTAGTTCACGGCTGTGGCTACCTCTGTGTCGGAACTCGGCAGGCAGTCCGTCCATCCATAATTGTATTACAATATATACCACCTAACCGTGTTTTTTTTTTCATTCTTTATACCGTCATAGTCAGTCATACTAGTTGTTACGAGTATACTACTATCTCTTTATCAACCAGTGTACAGTGCGGTAGTTCACGGCTGTGGCTACCTCTGTGTCGGCACTCGGCAGGCAGTCCGTCCATCCATAATTGTATTACAATATATACCACCTAACCGTGGTTTTTTTATACCACCTAACCGTGGCAGTCCGTCCATAATTGTATACTAGTATCCAATCCATCCATCTCCATTGTTTACCTGAGGTGCCTTTTAGTTCTGCCTATAAAATATGGAGAACAAAAAAGTTGAGGTTCCAAAATTAGGGAAAGATCAAGATCCACTTCCACCTCGTGCTGAAGCTGCTGCCACTAGTCATGGCCGAGACGATGAAATGCCAGCAACGTCGTCTGCCAAGGCCGATGCCCAATGTCATAGTACAGAGCATGTCAAATCCAAAACACCAAATATCAGAAAAAAAAGGACTCCAAAACCTAAAATAAAATTGTCGGAGGAGAAGCGTAAACTTGCCAATATGCCATTTACCACACGGAGTGGCAAGGAACGGCTGAGGCCCTGGCCTATGTTCATGGCTAGTGGTTCAGGTTTTTTGGAAGGGACATCCTGCGTGACACTGCAGTGCCACTCCTAGATGGGCCCGGTGTTTGTGTCGGCCACTAGGGTCGCTAATCTTACTCACACAGTCAGCTACCTCATTGCGCCTCTTTTTTTCTTTGCGTCATGTGCTGTTTGGGGAGGGTTTTTTGGAAGGGCCATCCTGCGTGACACTGCAGTGCCACTCCTAGATGGGCCCGGTGTTTGTGTCGGCCACTAGGGTCGCTAATCTTACTCACACAGCTACCTCATTGCGCCTCTTTTTTTCTTTGCGTCATGTGCTGTTTGGGGAGGGTTTTTTGGAAGGGACATCCTGCGTGACACTGCAGTGCCACTCCTAGATGGGCCCGGTGTTTGTGTCGGCCACTAGGGTCGCTTATCTTACTCACACAGCGACCTCGGTGCAAATTTTAGGACTAAAAATAATATTGTGAGGTGTGAGGTATTCAGAATAGACTGAAAATGAGTGTAAATTATGGTTTTTGAGGTTAATAATACTTTGGGATCAAAATGACCCCCAAATTCTATGATTTAAGCTGTTTTTTAGTGTTTTTGGAAAAAAACACCCGAATCCAAAACACACCCGAATCCGACAAAAATAATTCGGTGAGGTTTTGCCAAAACGCGTTCGAACCCAAAACACGGCCGCGGAACCGAACCCAAAACCAAAACACAAAACCCGAAAAATTTCAGGCGCTCATCTCTAATAAAAATAGCTACAAATTCAGAAAAGGGGCATGGCCACGGGTACAGTGGCGTGGCCACGCCCCTTTCCATATACTTTCAATGAAAGTTTGGAGAGCCAAACATTGGTACAGACCATAAAAAAAGGTACTGTACCTGCCAAAAAGGTACAGCTGGAGGGTTTGCCACTGCATCTGCAGCAAGTCTCTGCGCTGTAGATAGGGGAAAAAAATCCCTTTACTGCAGTGTCCTATGGGGGTCATTCTAATCTGATCGCTCGCTGCAGTTCATCGCAGTACAGCGATCAGGTCAGAGCTGCACATGCGCAGGTGCCGCAGTGTGTCGGCACATGGCTGACAGCCGACGGCTGTCATTGCCTAGTGATCACCTTTGGCTGATTAACAGGCAGTGGCGGTTGCTGGGTGGGAGGGGGTGGCATGGCGGCGTTTGCTCGCCGTTTTGTGGTTGCGGTCCAGCCAATGCAGGCATGGCTGGAGGTGGGCGGGCCGAGGCGGCTGTGTGACGTCACACGCAGCCGCTGCGTCCCAGGCAGCGACGAGTAACTCCCGGCCAGCCGCAGGAGCTGCGCTGGCTGGGAGTTACTCTTCAAGTACAAAAGCATCGCCGCTGTGCTATGCTTTTGTACTTGTGGGGGGGGGCGCCGCTTGACATACGGGGCAGACTTGCCCTGTGATAGTAGCTGTCCTATGTCCTGCTGCCAGTCCGCCTGCCCCCTCCGGCATCAACAATCCCCACTCCCTAGCTGCGGCTGGAACAAAAGCTGTGCGGCCTCCGGCATAGATGTGTACGAAAGTGGCGCAGCAGAAGGCTTTCATAGCCCTCCCAGCACTGCATACTCTCAGAGCCCCGGAGCCTCCTTTGCGCGTGATGTCACAGAAGTGCCTCCCCCCGCCACAGCCACGCACAGATCCCCAGAGGCCCTGACATGCAGGGCGGACTTGCCCTGTGCTGGGCGTCCCCCCGCATGTCAGTGTAAGTGATAGTAGCTGTCCTATGTCCTCCTGCCAGTCCACCTGCCCCCTCCGGCATCAACAATCCCAATTCCCTAGCCACGGCGCACGTGGAACAAAAGCTGCTGCGGCCACCGGCATAGATGTGTACGAAAGCGGCACAGCGGAAGGCTTTCATAGTCCTCCCAGCGCCGCATACTCTCAGAGCCCCGGAGCCTTCTTTGCGCGTGATGTCACAGAAGTGCCTCCCCCCGCCACAGCCACACACAGATCCCCAGAGGCCCTGACTCTGCAATACAGCACCTGGCCGGCCGGCCTGGAAGCCCTGAGATGGCTAATGTAACGGATACAGTGGGTGATATTGCGGAGGGTAATGTCTGGATGCTGACACTGACACTGCACAGCACACTCACCTTTTACATTGATTCAGCTAACAATACTGATTGGCTGCTGTGTGAGTCTCCGGGAGAGCCACTGCCAAAGGGAGGACAGCTGCCTAGCTGCTTCCAGGAGGAGAAGCATTACCCGCACCTCCCCCACTCGCAGTACCTCTGGGCCCCATCCGCTGCACCCGCACACACCCCTCCACCACCCACAGTGGCTCCGGACCCCCTCCCCCCACCCGCAGCACTCCTGCACCCGCCCCACCCGTGGCACCCCCGCACCCGTGGAGGCTCCGGAACCCCACCCGCAGAACCCCCCCTCCCCCACCACCGCCCCAGCCTCTCCCACACCCACACCACCCCCACAACCACCCCTCCCCCACCCGCAGCCCCCCCGACCCCATCTGCGTCTCCCCCGCATCCGCCACTCCCCCAACCACAGCACCTACTAGGTGGTTCATCAGACACTGCGTG
The DNA here is from genome assembly GCF_028390025.1 of Pseudophryne corroboree. NCBI lineage: Eukaryota > Metazoa > Chordata > Amphibia > Anura > Myobatrachidae > Pseudophryne > Pseudophryne corroboree. Next base: position 309,641,047 of record NC_086448.1, on the reverse strand, counting down.
CATTGTTCACGCCGTTGCAAGGGGCTACGACCCCTTAACCATCGCACGTCCTTTGTCCGTGCAATATTTAACCACTCACACAATTATGATTGGAGGTAATACTCCATATAATACAACTATTGCATGCCACAAGAGCGTGCAAGGGTTAAGGGGGCATAGCCCCTCACGACGGTGTGAAGTCGCACGTAGGGCGCGATGAATCACCTAGTAAATTAGTAATAAATATATATCTTATCTAAGTAAACAGCATGACCTCTGTTATCATAGTCAAAATAGTAATATATAGTCAATACAAAAGAAATACTGTATATAGCATGTGTCATAAGATGTACATATACATACATTAAAGTGCGATTGAACAAAATTGGTGACTGTACAACGGGTTACAGAAAATGCATGACAAAGCATACACAAGAAGCTGAATATATTCAAACAATTACTCAAAGAAAAATAGTCATTGAATTATATTCATTAAGCCCTTTGGGCGACACTGTATTTAAATGGGAGATCCAGAAGCTTTCTCATTTCTTAAGAGCTAACAATCGATCCCCTCCAGTTGGTAATGGGGGGACCCAGTCAATGAGCATACATTTCAGATTGGAGACCTGATGACCATTGGTAAGATAATGGCGGGCCACCAGTTTATCCATGATGCCTATTTGTAGGGTCGCCATAATGGTTGTACGATGATTTGCCATGCGCTCCCTAAAACACCTGGAAGTTAAACCTACATAGTACAGCCCACAAGGGCATGTGAGCAGATAAATGGTAAAATCCAATTTACAGTGTAGATCATCCTTTTTCAACTGGTGTGTCGTGGCACACTAGTGTGCCGCGACCATTTGCTAAGTTTGCCGCCAGTGTGCACACCACACAGACCAACATCAGCCGCACAGATCTGCTGCCGCGTGCCGCCAGCCAGACAGACCTGCCACTGGCCACCAGAGACCCGCCGCCCACCAGACAGTCCTGCAGCCAGATATGTAAGCCTGCTCGCCCAGCGATGCACTTCCATTCTGCATCATTCAGCCCATGACCTATGAGTCACCATAGGTCACGGGCCGGATGTCGCGGAACGGAAGTGCCGCGCTGGCTGAGCAGGCTTACATATCTGGCTGCTGGGGGACTGTCTGGCACCACATGTCGCATTCCCGCTCTACCGCCCACCCACTCACTCACACACTGCTGGTCCGTGCTGCCTGGTGCAGTCCCAGCTCCTCCCTGAGAGTTTTCACATTTATTAAAGCATGAGAAGTTATTATGGGGGCTGGGGGCAGGTGTGTGGCATTACTATTGGGAGGCAGTTGTGTGACATTAACATGGGGGGAGCTGGTGTGTGGAAATATGAGGGGCATGTGTGTGGCATAACTAGGTGGGGGGCAGGTGAGTGGAATTATTAGGGGGAGGGGTGGGTGTGTGGCATTACTGGGGGGGTCAGGTGTGTGGCAATCAGTAGCGGCACTTTGCCACGGGCAAGCAGGCTTTTTTCCCGTGGCGCCGCTACCCAGAGGGCGCTGCCACCGCCGTGGCAAGAGCCGCTACTAATACACCCTCTGGCTCCCGGCTCCCCCCTCCCGGCTGCTGCAGGCGCACGCAGCCAGCATCTCTGACTGATGCTAGAGGTCAAAATTGACCCCTAGTGTCAGTGCAGCGCTGCTATGGGAGAGACGTCATGACATCTCTCCCATAGAGAGGAGCGGGCGCCCGGAGAGAGCAGCAGCGGCAGAAGCAGTCTGGAAACAGGAGTGAGGCTGGTAAGTATTGGTTTTTGTTTGTTGTTTTTTTAGGGTTTCAAAGCGGCGCTACTACAAGGGTCACATATTGGGGGCACTACTACAGGGGGCACTGCCACTGGGGGCACAGCTACAGGGGGCAAAGCTACAGGGGGTACAACTACAGGGGCACATACAGGGGGCACAGCTACAAGGGGCACAGTTACTGGGTTCAAATCTACAGGGGGCATAACTACAGAGGGTACATTCTGGGGGCACTGCTACAGGGGGAACAGCTACTGTGGGCAAATCAACTGGGGGCACAGCTACTGGGGGCACAACTACAGGGGGCACAGCTACAGGGGGCACAACTGCAGGAGGCACTGCTACAGGGGGAAAATTAACTGGGGGCACAGCTACAGGGGGCACAACTACTGGGGACACAGCTACTGGCGGCACAGCTACTGGAGGCAAATCTACAGGGGGCACATACTGGGGGAACTGCTACAGGGTGCAAATCAACTGGGGGCACAGCTGCAAGGGGCACAGCTACTGGGGGCAATACTACAGGGGTCACATACAGGGAGCACTGCTACTGGGAGCACAGCTACAAGGGGCACAACTACAGGGGGCACTACTAAAGGGGCACTGCAACAGGGGGAACATCTAATGGGGGAAAATTAACTGGGGCACAGCTGCTGGGGGTACAGCTACTGGGGCACAACTACTGGGGGCACAGCTACAGGGGGGCACAAGTACAGGGGAATAACTGTGGGCATGCCCCATCCCCATGAAGAAGCCATGCCCCTTCACTATGAAGAAGCCACACCCCTGTTTTGGGGCTCGCATCCTCAACGTGCACCAACTGTAGGTGGGGCACCACAGGAAACTTTTGCCCTGGGTGCCACAAGGTCTAGAACTGGCCCTGGTGGCAATAATATGGTGTATGGTGGGAGCTGGTGTGTGGAAATATAATGAGGGGCATGTGTGTGGCATTACTATGGGAGGGAATGTGTGTGGAATTAAAGTAGGGGGCATGTGTGTATAATTACACTGGGGGGAGGTGTATGGAATTACAATGAGGGACATGCATGTATAATTACTCTGGGGGGGCAGGTGTGTGGAATTACAACCATCAATTCTCGGACAAGAGACATCATGAGACATCACCAAGCACAGGTTTTCCACTGATATTCTTATGTAAGTACAACCTATTTATTTCTACTCATTTTAAGAGAAATAATAACAAATATTTATCAACATATATTAAATATATGTTGATATTTGTTATTATATGTAATATATTTGATTAAAAAAACTGATGGTGTGCCTTGGCAATTTTTAAATCTTGTTTAGTGTGCCACAATTTTAAAAAGGTTGAAAATCACTGGTGTAGATGGTATTTAATTTTTATACTCTTGCCAGAGTGGGGGTGTGGGAACGAGTGACCTGTGAGGAGAGATCTACATGTTGTACAATTGCCACAGGAAAAGCAGCCTGGTCTATTGCGCATAATTTGGATGGTACTCGATTTAACTTCTGGTGTCAGTGTTGGTCTGCAAAGGATAAAACTGTCCAGTGTCTCCGCAATACTTTCTGAGTATGCTGTGAGTAGTTGTCAAACTTAGTGGAGTAAATCATTTGATTTTTAGTCCCTAAACTTTTAGGACTGTTTCCCAAAAATATCTTCCTAGCCTTCTGAAGACATTTACGAATCACCTTTGGTGTATATCCACGCTCACCAAATCTTAACCTCATCTCATTCAATTGGAGTTCCCTGGTATGCGCATCACTGTTGATGCGCATAACCCTCAATAATTAAGAGACTGGCAGGTTGTCCTTCAAAGTCGGTGGGTGAAAACTGTTGGCAAGCAACATTGTATTTCTGTCCATGGGGTTTCTAAGTAAGGACGTAACCAATTTGTCCCCCAAGCGATTGATTGTAACATCCAAACAAATTGATCTGATGATCAGATGTCTCATAGGTTAATTTAATAGGGCAATTGAGCTGATTGATTTTTTTCCACCATCTCACCAAAGGATTCTTTAGAATCATCCCGAAGGATGAATAAATCATCAATGAAGCACTTATATAAGTGGATCATGTGGCCAAATTCAGGAAAAATGTATCTATTCTCAAATCGCGTCATGTAGATGTTAGCGTAAGAGGGCGCTAGATTGGAGCCTATTGCTGTTGTGGACTGCTGTATAAAGAAAGACTCATTGGGGGAGATTCAAATGTTTCAAAAGTCAGTTGGGAGTCTCTATTAGACAGGAAAAAACAGACACCCAACCAACTTTTCAAACATTTGAATTCCACCCATTGTATTTAAAGTGGTTTAAACTCAATACAAGACCAGTTAGTTCCAAGATGTATTCAGTAGGTATGACAGGATTAGGGTCAGCAACTAGTGTCTCTTAATGCCTCCAAACCATCTTGGTGTGGAATCCCTGTATAAAGTGATTGCACATTCATGGTGGCTAGGAGAACATCATCAAGAGGTCCCTCAATCTGTCTTAATTGTTGTAAAAAGTCCACTGTATCATGAATATAACTATTGCTCATGGAGACATATGGTTGCAGTATATGATCAATGTACTGGGCCACAGTTTGTAAAAGTGATCCTTCAGCGGTTATTATTGGTCGCCCAGGTGGTTGGATTAAGGATTTATGAATCTTGGGGGGCGTATAAATAATTGGACATCTGGGCTGCTCAACTTTCAGAAACTCTAAAATGTCCTCATCGATCCAACTGCTTTCAAGGCCTCTCTTAAGGCATTTGTCAATATTGTTCTTAATTCCTGGAATAGGATTCCTATCAACCTTCCAGTGGGTGTTAGAATCGGCTAACTGCCGATTAATTTCCACATCGTAGTCAGTCCAATCCTGGACAACAACGGCTCGGCAATTGTCAACGGGTCGCATCACTAGAGAGGTGTTAGATCGTAGTCGGTTCAAGGCTGCTCTCTCTTCAACCGTTAAAATATCAAACAAACGGGGAGGAGAAATTGTACGTATATCTTTATTTACAAGCCTAAGAAAGGTCTTTTGACTGGGATTGTTAGAAGTAGGATCGAATTTGGATGCTCTTTGGAAAGGTTTCTTACTCTCCATATTGCCTTTATCAGCAAAGAATTCCTTCAGACGGAGATTCCTCCCAAATTTATATTGGTCAACCGTGCCCTGAAAAGATTGATGGTAAAAGGTAGGCACAAATGAGAGGACTTTTGCCAGGAGGCTCAATTCTGATTGGTCAAGGGTCATACCGGAAAGGTTAAAGACACTTTATATAGATGTGTCCACATACATCTTTGCTACATCCCGCCATGTATTGTATAAATATATATATATATATATATATATATATATTTTGGTTTCACAAGCATCACTTTGCTGCAGAGTGTAGGGTACCACTGCAGTGCATTTTTTTCATAGTACGTAATGCTTGGTCTCACAAAGTATGTTGTGAAGTACATAGTACGCAAAACCGACTAACAATTGTTTCAATAGCACTTTTAATATTCTCCTTCTGTTCATCTAAAGTTTGTGCTGTAAACTAGCCCCACAGAGGAAAAAACATACGTACTGTAGATAAACCAGGAGAACGTGGGTAGCAGAAACTTTAGTGGACTGTCTGTTCTTCAGTGATCGCATTATGAACACGAACCAGTGAATTAATAGATGTGTGACAAGTTGCTCCATCCTGCTGGATTAAGCAGTTCTGTTCATTTGCAGTTAGCTGTGTGTACAATTCTGAGATACACCTGTGTGTCTACAGTCGTGTCAAAAAAATACTGGACCTACTATACGATTTACAGAAACAGCACAGCATACCCAGACTTTTTGTTTGTGTAGTGGTTTCTCATACAGCTGATGAGGATTTTCTGTGCAAGGTCAACAATCCTGTTAAAGGATTGTGTAAGGCTATGCCATCTCCACAATGAAGAAGCAGCGGAACCTTGGGCAAGTGCCCCAATGCTCCCACTACGAGCGGGGGGGCCTAGAAAAGTATGGAAGAGGAGAAGGGAGAGGGATAAAGCAACTGGGAAAGGGTGGGTTGGAGCCACGATAGAGTTGGGGGGAGGAACAACAGAGAGTGCGTGGGACTGACCATTCAGGATCTAGAGCCAGGTGATGTTTGAGGTCACCTATACTATGCTGGGTCTGTTTTATTGTGGTTAAATATAGGTGTGTTTTATTTGTATAAGTGGCAAAATCAGATTTCATGAAATGGCAGGTGGAGGGACTTTAATAAATTTTAGTGGAAAAAATGAACACTGGATAAAAAAATGGACTCCTGGTCTACAGGAGTATAGATCTAGAGGCAGACTTAAGTGCTTATTTATCAACATTTAGAAATATCCCCCAAAAACAACTGTTTTCAGGCAGTACCCCCAAATATGAAGTTTCTCTTGAATGTATCTATGGGGGAGATATATGCTGCCATCCCCTGTTTTCAACTGCAGAAGTAGCCCATAGGTGCTCCAATGCAATCACTATACATTTATATATCCCACAGAAGGACTCCTAGCTAAACCCCAGAAATTATATTTATCAGGTCAAAAACTTGATAATTAATAAATGGCCCCTTAGGCAGACGTGCTCAGCTTTTCTTGGGATACTTGACAGCTTGTTAAAAGTAACTTAAAATAACTGTTTCCTGTACTGGTAGAAAAATTGATTTTAAAAAATCATGTTCTTTAAATATTTACTGATATAAGAGCTTACTTTGTTTAAGTGGACATACATTAGAGAAATTATTTTGTAAATATTTACAGACATTATGGGATCCTTGCTGAGAACTTATAGAGATCAGAGGACACTTGATAAAAGATTCAAACAGGATACCAGTAATAACACATCGTGGATAAAGACCGTCCAACTGGCAGTCACTAAAATTGGACACCTATGTAAATATGTCCATGGGAATAAAGCAGCACTGTCCTGGGAATACCAAAACACATATGAATCCTGATCATACCTTCCCAAATTCTAATATATAGTAAATGTGGAACTTACGAAGTGTGTAAGCAGCACATAGGTAAACAGTATTTTCAAACATATAAAATAGGGCTCATGAAACAAATAATATGCATAGTTTATTTAATAGAGATAAACAAGGATATATAAGAAATTCTGCATTACAATTATAATTCTACAATAATTATACAAATTCTGGTAAAACAATATTACACCAACTACACCCACCATATGACCATATGACATTAGGCCCATTACACCCACCATATGACTAAATGCTATGCATAGATAAGACTTCAGTCAAATCTCTGATTCAGAACTACTGCTATTGTACTATGTGTATTTGAGGTTTGCATTTTTTTTTCTCATTTCTATTTATATATTTATTTTATTCTTTTATTTTGGCTTTGTTTATCCCCATAATATGAGTATTGTGTAATTCTGAAGATGTCTTTTTAAACAAGTACATATCAGAAAAACAATGTCTGGGTAATTAGATAATCAGTCTATTTGGTATCCTATTTGGGTTAAGGCACCATCTACTGTGACATATACAGTAACAAGTCATTGTGGAGCCCTATAAATTCATGAGGCCACAGATTGAGTGGTTTTGAGAAGACAGCTATTATCTGCAAATTAAAATAGAAGTTAGTGCTTCTAATGCATGAGTATAAGTTCTATATTAATAATATACAGTTTAGATATAATTTTAGTACCATTTTAGAAATTATCTATTTGGTAGTGTATATCACTATTTGTAGGTAAAGGAAAGCAAAGTTATGCCGTATAACAGTTTTGTGACTTTCTGTGAAGACTGGGAGCAATCCCAGGCTTACGTAACTAATATTCCTTTCACAAATAGCCTTTCAACCTAGTATATTGCCAAGGCTTGCATCTTGACCTGAGTCTCAGCTATATCTGAACAGACCCGACCTGGATTTGCTGTCCCGGGTCCATGACCCTGCTCAGTACCAAGGTTATTCTCAGGATGAACCAGGATGCCTGCAATCCTAAAGGCAGGACCCAGGTCATGCCTCACAGGAGTTTATTGGCGAACACAGTAGTACTTGGAGATTACATCATCTCCAAGCATCCACTTTTAGACAGAAGACCCAGGTCACTGGAAGACCTGGGTCCTGTGTGAAAATAACCATGGTCCATCATCCAGGAGTGAAAGGAGGTAAAAACTGAAACCCTGGTTTCCACCCATATTCAGCATCCCAGGTCTGAAATGAGTTAAAGCCGGGGTTTACGCATTAAAGGGGTAGTAGATGGATGAGTGATGAATAAAGTAGAGAAATATTAGAAAACACTACCTAATGTATAAAAATATATGAAATATAGCAGACATATTGTGGTCTCTACTAGAGGAATTCATACATAAGAAGGGGGGAAGGGGGGGGTGACGACAGATGAGCGTGAGAAAGATGGGAGGGTGTTAGAGATGAGAGATAGACAGGAAAAGGGAGTTGGGACAGAGTTAAGAGAGAGACAGATGGGGTGGCAAAGATAAGACAGATGAGGGGACAGAGATGAGAGAGTTGGAAGAGAGACAAACATGAGATAGATAAGGAAACATGGAGGATGGTTGATAGCTATGAGAGGGAGAGAGGGACAGATGGGGACAGCAGTGAAACAAATGGGGTGGGGACAGAGACTATGAGATTGGAGGGAGAGGAGAAAAGAGATGAAAGACAGAGACAGATTGGGGGACAGAGTTGAGAGAAAAAGGGAGACACTGGGAAGGAGGACAGAGCTGTGAAAGAGAGATCAAACGGGAGCAGAGATAAGAGCGATGGAGAGAGATGGGGAGGGGAAACAGAGATGAGAGAGAGAGACCGACTGTACTGCGGGGACAGAAGTGAGCAAGACAGATGGAAGCAGAGATGAGACAGTTGGTGAGGTAGAGATGAGAAAAACAGTCAGGAAGGGAATAAATGTGAAAGAGATAGAGTGACATGGTGGATGAGTGATTGGGAGAAGAGAGACAGATGGGGACAGAGATGAGAGAGAAAGAGTTTTGGGAGGTGGGCACGTGAAAAAAAAGAGATGGGGAGGGGGGCAGAGGTGAGAGAGATATGGGGGAAGGGGCACATGCTTGTTTTCACTTTAAAAAAATTGCTGCTTTACCTGTAAATATAGTAGCTAAATCACTGATAGATATATATATATATATCTATCTCTGCTGCCCACAATTCTCAAACTAGTACATCTGGGCCATAAATGTAAATACATATACATGCTGCTGAAAGCCGCTCTCCTATTTGTGCTTCCCCCTGTGCAGCTTCAGCCATACCCGACACCAGAGTATTCCTATAGAAAAAAGAGAAAATGCAGGTGCATACTCTAAGTACTAAACATTGATAATCAGAAAATAATAATAAACTCTGCAATATAACAGAGTAAAATTGAGGTGCTTAACATAATTTTGGTACCACCAACAGCGAACAGGTAACCTTATTTGGTGGGTCCCTAACATTCCTAAGGTTCAAATCCAGAGCACGGAACCCCCCCCCCCCAGGCCAGCACAAGCCAACTGCCCCAAGGCATCACACTGGTGAGAGGTTTGAGTGAGTCCTGTTTGGAGAAAGAGCACAATATATCTATATATATAAAATTGTATGTATATATGTTCCAGCATAACTCTGGAATGCCTGGAAAAATTTACACCAAACTTGGTACACATATGACTTACAATCTGGTAAAACATACTGTGGGGGTAAGATACCCCTAGCAACCCTAGGGGTGGTGTGGGAAGAGGGTGACATGTAAAAATCCATAGTTTTGGGACATAACTGTGGAATACCTGGAGCAATTTAGACACCGCTAGCACCCCTAGGGTGACATGTTCTCAGAAATATTTAGTTTTTCTAAAGGAGTGATTGATCAATTTTTTTTTCAGGTGTCTGTTGCTGATTCTGATATAACATCTAATGCTGAGACTTTATTTCATCAAATTTGGAGACTTTAGCGCAGGGAAATTTATTACTTGCTACATGGGATCTCACTATTGGAATATTTCCGAGAACATAAAATCCCTCGTGGGTTTAGAGTTCAGAATGTCCCCCTTTGATCGGATGTAATAATTCAGACTTCGTCCGCAAATGGATCGCAATCCTTAATAAATGCGCATTTGACCTGACAATATTGGTAATTGATAAAGCCAACAAGGAATTGTCATCTACTAGATTGAAAATTGCTGCATTTGAAAAGGATCATATTAAAAATCTGGAGGAGGATCTTTCACAGGATTGGATCCAGAAACTTGAATTGCAATGCCTACAGTATAAGCCGACTTGCAGAAATTTAAGAGAAATAAGAAACTTGCTGTTGACACCAATTATGAGGATAACCAGGTATATCAGTGGTTGTCAGGAGGAGAGTCCTCTAATGCGAATAGGAAGCATCCACGATTGAGGAGACCCTGGCACAAAAATTCTACAGCACGGGATAAAGATACCCCTAGATCAAGCTCTGACAGCAAGTTTGCAATGTCTAAGGTAGATGAAAGATCAGGATTGCGGAATGTCCCATTAGAGAATACTACACGGGATACCACAAACACACAAAATCTCTGCCACCCACCGGGGTGGCCAAAACCAAAGGGGTAAGAGCCGTAACCCAAAGGAAACATCGTTGATCTTCAATTTATCACAACGGAGGTTGGATGAAGCAGAAATTTCAGTCCTTAGTAGAGGACTTAACTTTGTCCCAACGAACCTCCATGATCCGTTTAATTGGACGAGAGATTTACATTCCTTCTCTAGGAAATGACACCTTAAAGAACATTTCCAAAATGCACCTAGTATCTCTGATTCCTCAATTTTTTCTAACTTTCTCAAAAGATCATCTAGATCCTCCTTCGATCCGGTATCTACAAGTGCATCTTTGAAATCCTTTCATAGGTTGTTGGATGACTCAATCGGCAAATTTACAGCTGCTCCTGCTAAAATCAGATTTAAACTTTCCAAAGCTGAGATTCAGGCCCTTGGAGCACTTGCATCATATGATGACATCAAAATCAGGCCCGCCAATAAAGGCTAGGCCATTGTAATTCTGGACATCCACTACTACAGGGAGGAAATATATCTTCAACTAGCTGATAAGGAGGTCTATCAGAAATTGTCGTCCAACCCTACCATAACATTCCAGAAAGAATTAGAAGGGATTTTGAATACAGCAAAAATATAGGGCAAGCTTCCTGATAAGATCTTTAAAGCCTTATGTATTAAAACATCCTAAGGTTCCAATATTATATGAGCTTCCCAAACTACACAAAAACCCTGCAAAACCGCCCGTCTGTCCGAGCATTTCGGCCCATGAATCACTCTACAGATCTGTGGCTCAGCTGTTGGAATCTATTTTTCAACCCTTGTTAGTGCACCAGGAGACATTTCTGAAGGACTCCACTACCTTCCTTAAGAAGATTCAATCTTTCTCAAATCTCCCAAAGGGAACACTCCTTTGCTGCCTAGATGTTTGCAACCTATACACGATAATACCTCACCATGGGGGTCTGCGAGCCATGAAGAATTTCTTAGAAGCTGAGCTTTCTTCTTCTGTGTCTGATCATGAGTTATTTATTTATTATTTATTACCAGTTATTTATATAGCGCACACATATTCTGCAGCGCTGTACAGAGAATATTTGCTCATTCACATCAGTCCCTGCCTCAGTGGAGCTTACAATCTATATTCCTTATCACATGTACACACAGACACACACATTCAAGCTAGGGTTGTTTTTTTTTTTGGGGGGGGCCAATTGACTTACCAGTATATTTTTGGATTGTGGGAGGAACCCGGAGGAAACCCACACAAGTATGGGGAGAATATACAAACTTACAAACTCTGCACAGTTAGGACCATGAGTTGTTCCTTTCCCTACTTGAGTTGACACTTTACAGAAATTACTTTTTGTTTGATGTGTTTTTTTTTATTTGCAGCGAAGGGTGTGTGCGATGGGGTCCCCTGTGGCCCCATCATATGCTAATATCTTCATGTTTATGTTTGACCAGGAGCATAAAATGTTTTTCAATAACCCCGAGATTAGCTGTAATGTTTTGATGTATTGTCGCTTTATTGACAACATATTTTCCTGTGGTGCGGTGGTCAGGAAGCCCTTGTGAATCTCATTAATAACATCAATGGGTCTGAGTCCCCTATTAAATTCACTTTTTTATTGAATAGTTCAGAAATACACTTCATCAATGTTAACATTAAACTTATTGATGGTAATATGACTACGGAGGTTTTTCACAAACCAACTGACTGCAGCACACTTTTGATGGCTTCCAGCCATCATCTGGAGTCCCTTAAGAAAGGTCTCCCTCGTTCCCAAATGATGAGGGTGGCACAGATTGCTAGTAATCCGTCTAAATTGTCAGAAGAACTAGACTTATTGATTATGAATTTTATAGCTCGTGGTTATAACCCCAAGATCCTGAAGGCTCAAACAGAGGAAGTGTTGGTGATGTCATGACAATCCCTGTTAGATTCCACCAATAAACATCTGGGGAAAAGTATTCCTTTCCCCAGTGACTTTACCTCTTCCAGTCCAATTATTAGGAGAGCTACTAAGGCCCTCTGGCCGATTGTGTCATCTGATCCTGACCTCAAATCGCATCATAAAACCACCTCTCTGATGTCATTTCGACGTGGTAGGAATATCAGAGACCGTATTGTGAAGACAGATGTTACCGGCATGGGAATTCCTAAAATTCCCAATGTATATTATAAACCCCCTGACTGCTATTGGTGTAGTGACTGTTCTACTTGCAGATACATGCTCAACTGTAAATCATAAACATCCTCATTGCAGCAAAGATGATGATATCAGATTTGTGTTGTCTTGCTCTACCGCATTTGCGGTCTTTGCTATAGTTTGCCCGTGTGGCCTATATTACATAAGACAAACTATTTGCAGGTTCTCTTAAAGGATGGTGGCACATAGATCGGCCATTAAGTTGACTCTGGAAGGCAAATTGGTGGACCAACCAGTTGCCAAACATTTCAAACATGCAGGTCATTCACTTGGTTCGCTTCGTTACTTCATGATCATGTGCCACCTAACCTTAGGGGAGGAGATAGAGCCAAATCTTTATTGATCAAAGAAGCGAGGTGGATCACCAGACTTGGAACTACTGTTCCTGGTGGTCTCAACGTCAAGATCAATTGGAACAAGCTGGTGTAGTTGTGCAGCATGCTCCTCTGAGATCCCCATTCCTAATCTTTGGCTACATGCACCATGATGGGTGGCGTTGCTGCTAGCTCTTTTCTCCTGTTTTACATTTTTATTAAGTATTCTGTACTTTGTAATATATGAAACTTCTTTTCAGGTAATTTGATCCCTCTGTGATTTGTTTTTAACAATGTTTTAATTTTTTTTATGTCATGTATGTATTTTATATTATGATGTTCAAGTCTTGCTGGTCCTGTTACAGCTTTCTTTCCCATCCCTTGTGGTGAAGCCCGGACTCTTCCTGTGCCTGGAACGCAAATCGCCAGCAGGTGGAGAGCATATAGGGGGTCATTCCGAGTTGAACGTAGCTGTGCTAAATTTAGCACAGCTATGATCATCTTCCCTGACATGCGGGGGACACCCAGCACAGGGATAGTCCGCCCCGCATGTCAGGCCGCCCCCCCCCACACAAATACAAAAGCATTACACAGTGGCAATGCTTTTGTACTTGTGGAGTAACTCCAGGCCAGTGCAGCTCCTGCGGCTGGCCGGGAGTTGATCGACACTGCCCCTGGTCGCAGCGGCTGCATGTGACATCACGCAGCCCATCCCCCACGCAGTCCATCTACGCCTGCTTTGGCCAGACCGTGCCCCCTTAATGGTGGCCAAATGCCGCCATGCCGCCCCCTCCCGCCCAGAGACCGCCTCTACCTGTCAATTAGGCAGAGGCGATCGCTAGGAAATGGCGGCCTTCGGCCGTCCAGCATGTGCCGGCGCATGCGCTGATCTGACCCGATCGCTTTGCTGGGATAAACTGCAGCAAGCATTCGGGTCGGAATAACCCCCATAGTGGTTCCCTAGGCAATGGACAGCGCTGGGACCGGAAGTGGGAGTACGGAAGCCAAGCCGGGGAGCGGGATGCTGGCGGGGGCACGGCGAGCAATGGCATCAGTCTTCTGTCTGTATTTAGGTGGGTAAGTCTGTGATTGTCTGTTTACACTGCTATCTTGTCCTGACGACGGAGCTTTGGGCTCCGAAACGTTGACGGGGAATACACTGATTTTGAACTTGTGCCGTCTCAGAGTGCCATTTATTGCTGGACTTGTATATATATATATATATATATATATATATATATATATATATATATAGCAGAGTGAAGAAGATCCGGCACTCAAAGGACTTGCTATGAAGCAAAAAGCTGGTTTGAATAACGAGCTGACAGCGCAGCTTCAATGAGTCAACGTTTCATTTATTTTCATAAATTTCGTCAGGACAGGAATAACTTACAATACAAACAATCTTACCTTATATAGCCCACCACACAAACCATCCTGCACGCTGTGTGTGCTTCCTGGATGGGGTTCGATGACGTCACCCCTGGGCGACGCGCGCTCTCCAGCGCCGTTTCCATAGTAACCCGCCGGAGGCATTCACAGCGCTGCAATAATAAAGAGTAATCACCTTGAACAGTGTCTAAACAACGTGAAAAACAACAAGTGCGAGAAAAGCTACTGCTAGAAGTGATATAGAGGCAGGGCATGCATTAAATGTATAAACTGCGATTGCAATGATATATTAGCATAAAAAGACATACATCCATTGGTATATACTAATTTCTAGTGGCATAAAAAAAAAGAACTAATTAGCTCTATAATAATTAATAGCCTGGTTTTATGATAAATACTCAGACACTATGAAAAAAGCATTTGGCCTGTTAGGGAGGCATATACATAACTAAAGAAAGCACCCCAAATTATTGGACTCATTGAGACCGTACGGTGAAAGTGTGCGGAGCTCAAAGATCCAACGGGCTTCTCTACGTAATAACAAGGTACCCAGGTCACCACCACGTAGATTGGCAGGAATATGGTCAATGACCTTGTGTCGTAAACTTGCCAATGTATGTTGTGCTTCACGAAAGTGGCGGGCGACCGGTTGTTCTTGTGGGGTGCCAGAGAGGGCCGAACGTATGGTTTGACGGTGCAGTGCCATCCTTTCCTTAAATTGTCGGATGGTCTTACCCACATACATTAAGCCACATGGACATTTAATGTAGTAGATGACAAAAGAGCTTTGACAGGTTAAGACATGCTTGATATTCATTTTAGATCCAGAATGTGGATGAGTAAAGAAAGAACCACATTCCATTGAACGACATGTAGTGCAACCTAGGCACTTGTAGCAGCCAGGCCGTCATGTTAGAAAAGTTCTAGGAACAGATGTATCCATATGTGAAATGTCATTCTTGACGAGTATGTCACGAAGATTACGGTTCCGCCTGTAGCTTGGCATCAGCTTACAATCTTGAAGAGATTTTAAATCCGGATCTGCCGTGATTATGGGCCACAATTTCTTGCCATTTTCCATAATCTTGTGGTTGAGAGGATGAAATTCCTGGACAAATGGTATTCTTTTGTCCCGTGTCTCAGCAGAAGTTTTAGGAACAAGAGAATCCTCTCGTTGAGTGGTTAACACATGGTGTTTGGTATCCATCAAACGGGTGATATCATACCCTCTGGAGACAAACTGTTGGATCATCAGATCTATTCGTTGTTCTGCTTTAACAGGCGTGTCACAAGTGCGGATTGCACGAAGGAATTGGGATTTAGGGAGACTCTGGGATACAAAGCCAGGATGTTGGCTGTCAGCCCTCAATATGGTGTTTCGATCAGTAGGTTTCTTATATAGATCGGTAGTGAGTTTCCCATCCTGTATAGTGACTTCCACATCAAGGAATTGTACCTGTTTGTCACTGATGGAATAGGTGAAATGTATATTGTCATCCAAGGTGTTGACATGGTCCATTGCGGTCTGAAAAGCTTGGCAGGTACTGGTCCAAATGATGAATAAGTCATCTATATACCTGGTGAGGTATAGGATATGAGGCCGCATCATGGGGTTTAACAAAAAAAGGTTGTGGTCAATGTCAAACATAAAGATGTTAGCTAGGGACGGCCCCACGCAAGATCCCATAGCACAGCCTCTCAGTTGGATGTACCATCGACAATCAAAAAGGAAATAATTCCTAGTTAAAGATAGATGCAATAACTCGCAAAAAAGATGTATATCTGGACCGCGGTATGCCAAATTTCCAGTGAGAAATCTACGGACGGCCTGAACTCCCCTCTCATGGGGGATGTTGGTGTATAATGACACCACGTCCACTGTACAAAGATGACAGCCCTCTGGTAGTATAGAAAATGAGGATAATTTCCTAAGAAATGTAGAAGAATCTTTCAGGAACGTGGGTTGATCCTGGATTAGTTCCTGCAGGAAACTGTCCAAGTATTGTGATATAATATAATAAATGGATTCCCGTGCACTAATAATAGGTCGTCCAGGCGGGCAACTGGAATTTTTGTGTAATTTCGGGATGGAATACAAAACAGGTGTTTTTGGGTGATTCGTGGTTAGAGCTTGGCGGACAGTTTCTGTGATGAGCCCTTTTTCAGTAGCCTCCTTTAGGATGGAGTCCAATTCACTTTTAAATAAATTTGTAGGGTCCGACCCCAACTCCTTGTACACCTCTGTGTCGTTTAATTGGGATTGCAGTTCTTGGCGATAGTATTCGAGATCCAGAACCACCACCCCCCCGACCTTGTCTGCGGGGCGGATAACAATGTCCTTATAGTTGTGTAAATTCTTCAGGGCTGTTCTTTCAGCTATGGTGAGGTTGTTTCTGGGGGGGACAAAGTTGTTGAATTCATCCATTGCACATTTATTGAGAGTCCTGGAAAAGTCTTTGAGTGAATTGTTAGAAGAAGAAGGATCGAAAAATTATTTTGGTTTGAATAGTTGCAGTTGAGATGCCGGAAGTTGTACCGGCTGTTTGTCAAAGAACTCCTTTAATCTAATCTGTCGGGTGAATTTATGTAGGTCCACAGTCCAAGTAAATTTGTCAAAAGTAGTAGATGGTATAAAGGAAAGTCCTTTGTTGAGGACGCTTATTTCGTCACTAGATAAGGTTCCCCTACCACTAGGAGAAGTGCTATCTCTCTCGGAGAGTGAGGCAGAAGGCATTTTATTTCCTGAGATTACAGACACTTTTGAAAGTTCAATGCCTAATGAACAAATCTTTTTCAAACTTCTCAAATTAAAAAAGAAAGAGATTGATTATTTTTTACATGGCTCTACTTTGAGTGATTATTATCGCAAAAAATTGATTCCCAGGGGCTTCCGGATTAAAAATGCACCCACCATCGGTAAATTCAACCCAGAGTTTTGCCGACGGTGGGTGGCAGTATTAAACAAATGTAGTTTTGATTTACTACTATTGGTTATCGAAGAATCCCAACGTGAACTAACCAAGATTAAAGATAACATCAATGCCTTTGAGGCTACCTTGGACAACACGTACAAAAACGACCCGGATACCCAATGGATGACCAAACTCCAAGAGCAAGTTGACAAATATCGACAGGAGTTACTGAAATTCAAGCGCGACAATCTTTTAGTAGTGCAAAGGGATTATCAACAAGGTTCTGTGTATCCGTGGGTTAACAACCCAGGTGTCTCGACTAAACGACAAGGATTGCCAAGATGGCGACAACGACGTGATCGGGCCACTCAAGACTCTTCTGGCACGCAATCTTCACAAAGCGACCAGGATGGTGAACACTCCAAAACTCGTGGCAAACCCCCTTTAGGGGTTCGTACCCGCGCTCAACGCGAGGCACCAACAATAAAACCCAGCGAGGCGGCCAATGGAAAAGAATCTACAAACAAGAAGCGCACAGCGAAGAAGAAGACATAGTTTTTAATCTGTCTAAAAGAACCTTATCTAGTGACGAAATAAGCGTCCTCAACAAAGGACTTTCCTTTATACCATCTACTACTTTTGACAAATTTACTTGGACTGTGGACCTACATAAGTTCACCCGACAGATTAGATTAAAGGAGTTCTTTGACAAACAGCCGGTACAACTTCCGGCATCTCAACTGCAACGATTCAAACCAAAATCATTTTTCGATCCTTCTTCTTCTAACAATTCACTCAAAGGGGGGGGGGGGGTGGTTCTGGATCTCGAATACTATCGCCAAGAACTGCAATCCCAATTAAGCGACACAGAGGTGTACAAGGAGTTGGGGTCGGACCCTACAAATTTATTTAAAAGTGAATTGGATGCCATCCTCAAGGAGGCTACTGAAAAAGGGCTCATCACAGAAACTGTCCGCCAAGCTCTAACCACGAATCACCCAAAAACACCTGTTTTGTATTCCATCCCGAAATTACACAAAAATTCCAGTTGCCCGCCTGGACGACCTATTATTAGTGCACGGGAATCCATTTATTATATTATATCACAATACTTGGACAGTTTCCTGCAGGAACTAATCCAGGATCAACCCACGTTCCTGAAAGATTCTTCTACATTTCTTAGGAAATTATCCTCGTTTTCTATACTACCAGAGGGCTGTCATCTTTGTACAGTGGACGTGGTGTCATTATACACCAACATCCCCCATGAGAGGGGAGTTCAGGCCGTCCGTAGATTTCTCACTGGAAATTTGGCATACCGCGGTCCAGATATACATCTTTTTTGCGAGTTATTGCATCTATCTTTAACTAGGAATTATTTCCTTTTTGATTGTCGATGGTACATCCAACTGAGAGGCTGTGCTATGGGATTTTGCGTGGGGCCGTCCCTAGCTAACATCTTTATGTTTGACATTGACCACAACCTTTTTTTGTTAAACCCCATGATGCGGCCTCATATCCTATACCTCACCAGGTATATAGATGACTTATTCATCATTTGGACTAGTACCTGCCAAGCTTTTCAGACCGCAATGGACCATGTCAACACCTTGGATGACAATATACATTTCACCTATTCCATCAGTGACAAACAGGTACAATTCCTTGATGTGGAAGTCACTATACAGGATGGGAAACTCACAACCGATCTATATAAGAAACCTACTGATCGAAACACCATATTGAGGGTTGACAGCCAACATCCTGGCTTTGTATCCCAGAGTCTCCCTAAATCCCAATTCCTTCGTGCAATCCGCACTTGTGACACGCCTGTTAAAGCAGAACAACGAATAGATCTGATGATCCAACAGTTTGTCTCCAGAGGGTATGATATCACCCGTTTGATGGATACCAAACACCAGGTGTTAACCACTCAACGAGAGGATTCTCTTGTTCCTAAAACTTCTGCTGAGACACGGGACAAAAGAATACCATTTGTCCAGGAATTTCATCCTCTCAACCACAAGATTATGGAAAATGGCAAGAAATTGTGGCCCATAATCACGGCAGATCCGGATTTAAAATCTCTTCAAGATTGTAAACTGATGCCAAGCTACAGGCGGAACCGTAATCTTCGTGACATACTCGTCAAGAATGACATTTCACATATGGATACATCTGTTCCTAGAACTTTTCTAACACGACGGCCTGGCTGCTACAAGTGCCTAGGTTGCACTACATGTCGTTCAATGGAATGTGGTTCTTTCTTTACTCATCCACATTCTGGATCTAAAATTAATATCAAGCATGTCTTAACCTGTCAAAGCTCTTTTGTCATCTACTACATTAAATGTCCATGTGGCTTAATGTATGTGGGTAAGACCATCCGACAATTTAAGGAAAGGATGGCACTGCACCGTCAAGCCATACGTTCGGCCCTCTCTGGCACCCCACAAGAACAACCGGTCGCCCGCCACTTTCGTGAAGCACAACATACATTGGCAAGTTTACGACACAAGGTCATTGACCATATTCCTGCCAATCTACGTGGTGGTGACCGGGGTACCTTGTTATTACGTAGAGAAGCCCGTTGGATCTTTGAGCTCCGCACACTTTCACCGTACGGTCTCAATGAGTCCAATAATTTGGGGTGCTTTCTTTAGTTATGTATATGCCTCCCTAACAGGCCAAATGCTTTTTTCATAGTGTCTGAGTATTTATCATAAAACCAGGCTATTAATTATTATAGAGCTAATTAGTTCTTTTTTCTATGCCACTAGAAATTAGTATATACCAATGGATGTATGTCTTTTTATGCTAATATATCATTGCAATCGCAGTTTATACATTTAATGCATGCCCTGCCTCTATATCACTTCTAGCAGTAGCTTTTCTCGCACTTGTTGTTTTTCACGTTGTTTAGACACTGTTCAAGGTGATTACTCTTTATTATTGCAGCGCTGTGAATGCCTCCGGCGGGTTACTATGGAAACGGCACTGGAGAGCGCGCGTCGCCCAGGGGTGACGTCATCGAACCCCATCCAGGAAGCACACACAGCGTGCAGGATGGTTTGTGTGGTGGGCTATATAAGGTAAGATTGTTTGTATTGTAAGTTATTCCTGTCCTGACGAAATTTATGAAAATAAATGAAATGTTGACTCATTGAAGCTGCGCTGTCAGCTCGTTATTCAAACCAGCTTTTTGCTTCATAGCAAGTCCTTTGAGTGCCGGATCTTCTTCACTCTGCTATTTACCACTATATTTTGGCACCGAGGCACCTATATTGTTCATTTGGATCCTAAGGAGTGCCAGTCCTTGCAATACAATATATATATATATATATATATATATATATATATATATATATATATATATATATATATGACAAAATTACATTGTAAAAAAATTAATACCCCTTACACAATGAAATTAAGCGATTTGTTACTTATTTAAACTTAGGATACAAAAGTATATGATGAGTGTATGATCCTGCTATTCTACCATTTCATTCAAATATGGTTGTATATTATGTACATAAATATGGATGCATGATATATTATGTAAATTAATATGGATGTATGATATATTATGTAAATAAATATGGTTATATGATATATTATGTAAATGCATATGGTTGTATGAAATAGTATTTAAATAAATAAGGTTGCATGATATATTATGTAAGTAAATATGGTTGTATGGTATAAAATGTAAATAAAACAGATCTTTTACATCACATATAACAAATTGGAAGATAATCTTTTAACCCATTGATATATCAGTTTAATAAATTGGTGCTAAAAGCAATCACCTCCTTTGCCCTGAGCGTTAGATGGCCCTGTTTAGCACACTCAGATAACAGGTTATTGCAGTCCATTTTAAGCACACATGTTCTATAAATATAATGATGCCTGTTATTGACAGCTGCAAAGTGCATTTTGTAGTTTGAGGCTAATATCAGCTCTCTCCATCATACAAAGAAACAGTCACTTTATGCATGGAAATATTACAGATTTTATTGTTGAATTCTTTTCCATTAAATATTGCTATGCAAAATATTAGTAATAAATATATTAAATATGTTTTCTTATATTTATTATAAAAAGTTAGTTTCTTACTTGACAAATATTTTCATAGCGTCACATAATAAAGCAAAAATTATAGCTCCCAATAATGTTATCCAAATATGTTCCATATGGGATGGAAAGAAAGGGATCATTCATGCATGAGTTCACAAAATGACTGGAGTTCACATAAGCTCAGAGTGGCTGAATTTAGGCAAGTGCAGGCAAGAGTGAAAGACAAGGACGGATCAGTGTGAAAGTCCCTCATTATTATCTGTCATACTAGATTTAACTACATTTTTAGGGAGAGGCAAGAGCAATTTACAATAAGAAGAACAAAGATGGGCAACTGACAGGGAAAGAGCGTATTACAGACTGAATGCTCATTTAAAGCTGTTAAATGCTCACAGAAGCTATTTCATTTTTTTTTCTACTCAGACACCTGCAGGGTGTTTTGGTGGTAATCCTTTAGATAGTGGCAAATTAACCTGGATTACAGTACTGCTTTAACCCCGTATCTAGAATTCAGTGTTAATACTGGACATTGATAAGCAATAGTCCGCTATCACAAGCACGTAATGACACAGGGGTTAATTAAAGTAGAAATTTGCAACTGCATCATACAATTAAATTGCATGCCATCATTTCGGCAATCTTCATTGGTTACTTTGAGTAGCACATGTCTTAAATTACGTGCAACTCATAATAGTG
Source organism: Pseudophryne corroboree (assembly GCF_028390025.1). NCBI lineage: Eukaryota > Metazoa > Chordata > Amphibia > Anura > Myobatrachidae > Pseudophryne > Pseudophryne corroboree. Next base: position 309,619,196 of record NC_086448.1, on the reverse strand, counting down.
TGTTAGAATTAGTGATGAACGGGTTCGGTTCCTCGGAAACCGGACCCCCCCGAACTTCACCAATTTTACACGGGTCCGAGGCATACTCGGATTCTCCCGTATGGCTCGGTTAACCCGAGCGCGCCCGAACGTCATCATCCCGCTGTCGGATTCTCGCGAGATTCGGATTCTATATAAGCAGCCGCACGTCGCCGCCATTTTCACTCGTGCATTGGAAATGTTAGGGAGAGGACGTGGCTGGTGTCCTCTCCGTTTATTGTTGATGCAAATATTTGTGCTTGCTTATTGCTTAATTGTGGGGACTGGGGAGCAGCTGTATAATATAGGAGGAGTACAGTGCAGAGTTTTGCTGATCAGTGACCACCAGTTTTATCCGTTCTCTGCCTGAAAAAAACGCTCCTTATCTGTGCTCAGTGTGCTGCATATATCTGTGCTCACACTGCTTAATTGTGGGGACTGGGGAGCAGCTGTATTATATAGGAGGAGTACAGTGCAGAGTTTTGCTGACAGTGACCACCAGTATACGTTGTCTGCCTGAAAAACACTCCATATCTGTGCTGCATTGTAGTATAGAGTAGGAGTACAGTGCATAATTTTGCTGACCACCAGTATATAATATATAGGAGTACGGTACAGAAGGCCACTGCTGTACCTACCTCTGTGTCGTCAAGTATACTATCCATCCATACCTGTGGTGCATTTAAGTTTTGCACAGTTTGCTGACCACCAGTATATAATATATAGCATTACGGTACAGTAGGCCACTGCTGTACCTACCTCTGTGTTGTCAAGTATACTATCCATCCATACCTGTGGTGCATTTAAGTTTTGCACAGTTTGCTGACCACCAGTATATAATATATAGCATTACGGTACAGTAGGCCACTGCTGTACCTACCTCTGTGTCATCAAGTATACTATCCATCCATACCTGTGGTGCATTTAAGTTTTGCACAGTTTGCTGACCACCAGTATATAATATATAGCATTACGGTACAGTAGGCCACTGCTGTACCTACCTCTGTGTCGTCAAGTATACTATCCATCCATACCTGTGGTGCATTTAAGTTTTGCACAGTTTGCTGACTACCAGTATATAATATATAGCATTACGGTACAGTAGGCCACTGCTGTACCTACATCTGTGTCGTCAAGTATACTATCCATCCATACCTGTGGTGCATTTAAGTTTTGCACAGTTTGCTGACCACCAGTATATAATATATAGCATTACGGTACAGTAGGCCACTGCTGTACCTACCTCTGTGTTGTCAAGTATACTATCCATCCATACCTGTGGTGCATTTCAGTTTTGCACAGTTTACTGACCACCAGTATATAGTATATAGCATTACGGTACAGTAGGCCACTGCTGTACCTACCTCTGTGTCGTCAAGTATACTATCCATCCATACCTGTGGTGCATTTCCGTTGTGCGCAGTATATATAGTAGTAGGCCATTGCTATTGATACTGGCATATAATTCCACACATTAAAAAATGGAGAACAAAAATGTGGAGGTTAAAATAGGGAAAGATCAAGATCCACTTCCACCTCGTGCTGAAGCTGCTGCCACTAGTCATTGCCGAGACGATGAAATGCCATCAACGTCGTCTGCCAAGGCCGATGCCCAATGTCATAGTACAGAGCATGTAAAATCCAAAAAACAAAAGTTCAGTAAAATGACCCAAAAATCAAAATTGAAAGCGTCTGATGAGAAGCGTAAACTTGCCAATATGCCATTTATGACACGGAGTGGGAAGGAACGGCTGAGGCCCTGGCCTATGTTCATGGCTAGTGGTTCTGATTCACATGAGGATGGAAGCACTCATCCTCTCGCTAGAAAAATGAAAAGACTTAAGCTGGCAAAAGCACAGCAAAGAACTGTGCGTTCTTCTAAATCACAAATCCCCAAGGAGAGTCCAATTGTGTCGGTTGCGATGCCTGACCTTCCCAACACTGGACGGGAAGAGCTTGCGCCTTCCACCATTTCAACGCCCCTGCAAGTGCTGGAAGGAGCACCCGCAGTCCAGTTCCTGATAGTCAAATTGAAGATGTCACTGTTGAAGTACACCAGGATGAGGATATGGGTGTTGCTGGTGCTGGGGAGGAAATTGACAAGGAGGATTCTGATGGCGAGGTGGTTTGTTTTAGTCAGGCACCCGGGGAGACACCTGTTGTCCGTGGGACGAATATGGCCATTGACATGCCTGGTCAAAATACAAAAAAAAATCAGCTCTTCGGTGTGGAATTATTTCAACACAAATGCGACAACAGGTGTCAAGCCGTGTGTTGCCTTTGTCAAGCAGTAATAAGTAGGGGTAAGGAAGTTAACCACCTCGGAACATCCTCCCTTATACGTCACCTGCAGCGCATTCATCATAAGTCAGTGACAAGTTCAAAAACTTTGGATGACAGCGGAAGCAGTCCACTGACCACTAAATCCCTTCCTCTTGTAACCGAGCTCCTGCAAACCACACCACCAACTCCCTCAGTGTCAATTTCCACCTTACACAGGAAAGCCAATAGTCCTGCAGGCCATGTCACTGGCAAGTCTGACGAGTCCTCTCCTGCCTGGGATTCCTCCGATGCATCCTTGAGTGTAACGCCTACTGCTGCTGGCGCTGCTGTTGTTGCTGCTGGGAGACGATCGGCATCCCAGAGGGGAAGTCGGAAGACTACTTGTACTACTTCCAGTAAGCAATTGACTGTCCAACAGTCCTTTGCGAGGAAGATGAAATATCACAGCAGTCATCCTGCTGCAAAGCGGATAACTCAGGTCTTGTCAGTCTGGGTGGTGAGAAACGTGGTTTCCGGTATCCACCGTTAATTCAGAGGCAACTAGAGACTTGATTGAGGTACTGTGTCCCCGGTACCAAATACCATCTAGGTTCCATATCTCTAGGCAGGCAATACCGAAAATGTACACAGACGTCAGAAAAAGAGTCACCAGTGTCCTAAAAAATGCAGTTGTACCCAATGTCCACTTAACCACGGACATGTGGACAAGTGGAGCAGGGCAGACTCAGGACTATATGACTGTGACAGCCCACTGGGTAGATGTATTGTGTCCCGCAGCAAGAACAGCAGCGACGGCACCAGTAGCAGCATCTCGCAAATGCCAACTCGTTCCTAGGCAGGCTACGCTTTGTATCACCGCTTTCCATAAGAGGCACACAGCTGACAACCTCTTACGGAAACTGAGGAACATCATCGCAGGATGGCTTACCCCAATTGGACTCTCCTGGGGATTTGTGACATCGGACAACGCCAGCAATATTGTGCGTGCATTACATCTGGGCAAATTCCAGCACGTCCCATGTTTTGCACATACATTGAATTTGGTGGTGCAGAATTATTTAAAAAACGACAGGGGCGTGCAAGAGATGCTGTCGGTGGCCCGAAGAATTGCGGGCCACTTTCAGCATTCAGCCACCGCGTGCCGAAGACTGGAGTACCACCAAACAGTTCTGAACCTGCCCTGCCATCATCTGAAGCAAGAGGTGGTAACGAGATGGAATTCTACCCTCTATATGCTTCAGAGGATGGAGGAGCAGCAAAAGGCCATTCAAGCCTATACATCTGCCCACGATATAGGCAAAGGAGGGGGAATGCACCTGACTCAAGCGCAGTGGAGAATGATTTCAACGTTGTGCAAGGTTCTGCAACCCTTTGAACTTGCCACACGTGAAGTCAGTTCAGACACTGCCAGCCTGAGTCAGGTCATTCCCCTCATCAGGCTTTTGCAGAAGAAGCTGGAGACATTGAAGGAGGAGCTAAAACAGAGCGATTCCGCTAGGCATGTGGGACTTGTGGATGGAGCCCTTAATTCGCTTAACCAGGATTCACGGGTGGTCAATCTGTTGAAATCAGAGCACTACATTTTGGCCACCGTGCTCGATCCTAGATTTAAAACCTACGTTGTATCTCTCTTTCCGGCAGACACAAGTCTGCAGAGGTTCAAAGACCTGCTGGTGAGAAAATTGTCAAGTCAAGCGGAACGTGACCCGTCAACAGCTCCTCCTTCACATTCTCCCGCAACTGGGGGTGCGAGGAAAAGGCTAAGAATTCCGAGCCCACCCGCTGGCGGTGATGCAGGGCAGTCTGGAGCGAGTGCTGACATCTGGTCCGGACTGAAGGACCTGGCAACGATTACTGACATGTCGTCTACTGTCACTGCATAGGATTCTCTCACCATTGAAAGAATGGTGGAGGATTACATGAGTGACCGCATCCAAGTAGGCACGTCAGACAGTCCGTACGTATACTGGCAGGAAAAAGAGGCAATTTGGAGGCCCTTGCACAAACTGGCTGTATTTTATATAAGTTGCCCACCCTCCAGTGTGTACTCCGAAAGAGTGTTTAGTGCAGCCGCTCACCTTGTCAGCAATCGGCGTACGAGGTTACTTCCAGAAAATGTGGAGAAGATGATGTTCATCAAAATGAATTATAATCAATTCCTCCATGGAGACATTCGCCAGCAATTGCCTCCAGAAAGTACAGAGGGACCTGAGATGGTGGATTCCAGTGGGGACGAATTAATAATCTGTGAGGAGGGGGATGTACACAGTGAAAGGGGTGAGGAATCGGAGGATGATGATGAGGTGGACATCTTGCCTCTGTAGAGCCAGTTTGTGCAAGGAGAGATTGATTGCTTCTTTTTTGTTGGGGGCCCAAACCAACCAGTCATTTCAGTCACAGTCGTGTGGCAGACCCTGTCGCTGAAATGATGGGTTCGTTAAAGTGTGCATGTCCTGTTTATACAACATAAAAGTGGGTGGGAGGGCCCAAGGACAATTCCATCTTGCACCTCTGTTTTCTTTCATTTTTCTTTGCATCATGTGCTGTTTGGGGACAATTTTTTTAATCTGCCATCCTGCCTGACACTGCAGTGCCACTCCTAGATGGGCCAGGTGTTTGTGTCGGCCACTTGTGTCGCTTAGCTTAGCCATCCATCGACCTTGGTGCACCTCTTTTTTTCTTTGCATCATGTGCTGTTTGGGGAAATTTTTTTGAAGTGCCATCCTGCCTGACACTGCAGTGCCACTCCTAGATGGGCCAGGTGTTTGTGTCAGCCACTTGTGTCGCTTAGCTTAGTCACACAGCGACCTTGGTGCGCCTCTTTTTTTCTTTGCATCATGTGCTGTTTGGGGACTACTTTTTTGAAGTGCCATCCTACCTGACACTGCAGTGCCACTCCTAGATGGGCCAGGTCTTTGTGTCGGCCACTTGTGTCGCTTAGCTTAGCCATCCAGCGACCTTGGTGCACCTCTTTTTTTCTTTGCATCATGTGCTGTTTGGGGACTATTTTTTTGAAGTGCCATCCTGTCTGACACTGCAGTGCCACTCCTAGATGGGCCAGGTGTTTGTGTCGGCCACTTGTGTCGCTTAGCTTAGCCATCCAGCGACCTTGGTGCACCTCTTTTTTTCTTTGCATCATGTGCTGTTTGGGGACTATTTTTTTGAAGTGCCATCCTGTCTGACACTGCAGTGCCACTCCTAGATGGGCCAGGTGTTTGTGTCGGCCACTTGTGTCGCTTAGCTTAGCCATCCAGCGACCTTGGTGCACCTCTTTTTTTCTTTGCATCATGTGCTGTTTGGGGACTATTTTTTTGAAGTGCCATCCTGTCTGACACTGCAGTGCCACTCCTAGATGGGCCAGGTGTTTGTGTCGGCCACTTGTGTCGCTTAGCTTAGCCATCCAGTGACCTTGGTGCGCCTCTTTTTTTCTTTGCATCATGTGCTGTTTGGGGACAATTTTTTTGAAGTGCCATCCTGCCTGACACTGCAGTGCCACTCATAGATGGGCCAGGTGTTTGTGTCGGCCACTTGTGTCGCTTAGCTTAGCCATCCATCGACCTTGGTGCACCTCTTTTTTTCTTTGCATCATGTGCTGTTTGGGGAAATTTTTTTGAAGTGCCATCCTGCCTGACACTGCAGTGCCACTCCTAGATGGGCCAGGTGTTTGTGTCGGCCACTTGTGTCGCTTAGCTTAGCCATCCAGCGACCTTGGTGCACCTCTTTTTTTCTTTGCATCATGTGCTGTTTGGGGAAAATTTTTTGAAGTGCCATCCTGCCTGACACTGCAGTGCCACTCCTAGATGGGCAAGGTGTTTGTGTCGGCCACTTGTGTCGCTTAGCTTAGCCATCCAGCGACCTTGGTGCACCTCTTTTTTTCTTTGCATCATGTGCTGTTTGGGGAAATTTTTTTGAAGTGCCATCCTGCCTGACACTGCAGTGCCACTCCTAGATGGGCAAGGTGTTTGTGTCGGCCACTTGTGTCGCTTAGCTTAGTCACACAGCGACCTTGGTGCGCCTCTTTTTTTCTTTGCATCATGTGCTGTTTGGGGACAACTTTTTTGAAGTGCCGTCCTGCCTGACACTGCAGTGCCACTCCTAGATGGGCCAGGTCTATGTGTCGGCCACTTGTGTCAGTTAGCTTAGCCATCCAGCGACCTTGGTGCACCTCTTTTTTTCTTTGCATCATGTGCTGTTTGGGGACTATTTTTTTGAAGTGCCATCCTGTCTGACACTGCAGTGCCACTCCTAGATGGGCCAGGTGTTTGTGTCGGCCACTTGTGTCGCTTAGCTTAGCCATCCAGCGACCTTGGTGCACCTCTTTTTTTCTTTGCATCATGTGCTGTTTGGGGACAATTTTTTTGAAGTGCCATCCTGCCTGACACTGCAGTGCCACTCCTAGATGGGCCAGGTGTTTGTGTCGGCCACTTGTGTCGCTTATCTTAGCCATCCAGCGGCCTTGGTGCACCTCTTTTTTTCTTTGCATCATGTGCTGTTTGGGGAAATTTTTTTGAAGTGCCATCCTTCCTGACACTGCAGTGCCACTCCTAGATGGGCCAGGTGTTTGTGTCGGCCACTTGTGTCGCTTAGCTTAGTCACACAGCAACCTTGGTGTGCCTCTTTTTTTCTTTGCATCATGTGCTGTTTGGGGACTACTTTTTTGAAGTGCCATCCTGCCTGACACTGCAGTGCCACTCCTAGATGGGCCAGGTCTTTGTGTCGGCCACTTGTGTCGCTTAGCTTAGCCATCCAGCGACCTTGGTGCACCTCTTTTTTTCTTTGCATCATGTGCTGTTTGGGGACTATTTTTTTGAAGTGCCATCCTGTCTGACACTGCAGTGCCACTCCTAGATGGGCCAGGTGTTTGTGTCGGCCACTTGTGTCGCTTAGCTTAGCCATCCAGCGACCTTGGTGCACCTCTTTTTTTCTTTGCATTATGTGCTGTTTGGGGACTATTTTTTTGAAGTGCCATCCTGTCTGACACTGCAGTGCCACTCCTAGATGGGCCAGGTGTTTTTGTCGGCCACTAGGGTCGCTTAGCTTAGCCATCCAGCGACCTTGGTGCACCTCTTTTTTTCTTTGCATCATGTGCTGTTTGGGGACTATTTTTTTGAAGTGCCTTCCTGTCTGACACTGCAGTGCCACTCCTCGATGGGCCAGGTGTTTGTGTCGGCCACTTGTGTCGCTTAGCTTAGCCCTCCAGCGACCTTGGTGCACCTCTTTTTTTCTTTGCATCATGTGCTGTTTGGGGACTATTTTTTTGAAGTGCCATCCTGTCTGACACTGCAGTGCCACTCCTAGATAGGCCAGGTGTTTGTGTCGGCCACTTGTGTCGCTTAGCTTAGTCATCCAGCGATCTTGGTGCACCTCTTTTTTTCTTTGCATCATGTGCTGTTTGGGGACTAATTTTTTGAAGTGCCATCCTGTCTGACACTGCAGTGCCACTCCTAGATGGGCCAGGTGTTTGTGTCGGCCACTTGTGTCGCTTAGCTTAGCCATCCAGCGACCTTGGTGCACCTCTTTTTTTCTTTGCATCATGTGCTGTTTGGGGACTATTTTTTTGAAGTGCCATCCTGTCTGACACTGCAGTGCCACTCCTAGATGGGCCAGGTGTTTGTGTCGGCCACTTGTGTCGCTTAGCTTAGCCATCCAGCGACCTTGGTGCACCTCTTTTTTTCTTTGCATCATGTGCTGTTTGGGGACTATTTTTTTGAAGTGCCATCCTGTCTGACACTGCAGTGCCACTCCTAGATGGGCCAGGTGTTTGTGTCGGCCACTTGTGTCGCTTAGCTTAGCCATCCAGTGACCTTGGTGCGCCTCTTTTTTTCTTTGCATCATGTGCTGTTTGGGGACAATTTTTTTGAAGTGCCATCCTGCCTGACACTGCAGTGCCACTCATAGATGGGCCAGGTGTTTGTGTCGGCCACTTGTGTCGCTTAGCTTAGCCATCCATCGACCTTGGTTCACCTCTTTTTTTCTTTGCATCATGTGCTGTTTGGGGAAATTTTTTTGAAGTGCCATCCTGCCTGACACTGCAGTGCCACTCCTAGATGGGCCAGGTGTTTGTGTCGGCCACTTGTGTCGCTTAGCTTAGTCACACAGCGACCTTGGTGCGCCTCTTTTTTTCTTTGCATCATGTGCTGTTTGGGGACTACTTTTTTGAAGTGCCATCCTGCCTGACACTGCAGTGCCACTCCTAGATGGGCCAGGTCTTTGTGTCGGCCACTTGTGTCGCTTAGCTTAGCCATCCAGCGACCTTGGTGCACCTCTTTTTTTCTTTGCATCATGTGCTGTTTGGGGACTATTTTTTTGAAGTGCCATCCTGTCTGACACTGCAGTGCCACTCCTAGATGGGCCAGGTGTTTGTGTCGGCCACTTGTGTCGCTTAGCTTAGCCATCCAGCGACCTTGGTGCACCTCTTTTTTTCTTTGCATCATGTGCTGTTTGGGGAAATTTTTTTGAAGTGCCATCCTGCCTGACACTGCAGTGCCACTCCTAGATGGGCAAGGTGTTTGTGTCGGCCACTTGTGTCGCTTAGCTTAGTCACACAGCGACCTTGGTGCGCCTCTTTTTTTCTTTGCATCATGTGCTGTTTGGGGACTACTTTTTTGAAGTGCCATCCTGCCTGACACTGCAGTGCCACTCCTAGATGGGCCAGGTCTTTGTGTCGGCCACTTGTGTCGCTTAGCTTAGCCATCCAGCGACCTTGGTGCACCTCTTTTTTTCTTTGCATCATGTGCTGTTTGGGGACTATTTTTTTGAAGTGCCATCCTGTCTGACACTGCAGTGCCACTCCTAGATGGGCCAGGTGTTTGTGTCGGCCACTTGTGTCGCTTAGCTTAGCCATCCAGCGACCTTGGTGCACCTCTTTTTTTCTTTGCATCATGTGCTGTTTGGGGACTATTTTTTTGAAGTGCCATCCTGTCTGACACTGCAGTGCCACTCCTAGATGGGCCAGGTGTTTGTGTCGGCCACTTGTGTCGCTTAGCTTAGCCATCCAGTGACCTTGGTGCGTCTCTTTTTTTCTTTGCATCATGTGCTGTTTGGGGACAATTTTTTTGAAGTGCCATCCTGCCTGACACTGCAGTGCCACTCCTAGATGGGCCAGGTGTTTGTGTCGGCCACTTGTGTCGCTTAGCTTAGTCACACAGCAACCTTGGTGTGCCTCTTTTTTTCTTTGCATCATGTGCTGTTTGGGGACTACTTTTTTGAAGTGCCATCCTGCCTGACACTGCAGTGCCACTCCTAGATGGGCCAGGTCTTTGTGTCGGCCACTTGTGTCGCTTAGCTTAGCCATCCAGCGACCTTGGTGCACCTCTTTTTTTCTTTGCATCATGTGCTGTTTGGGGACTATTTTTTTGAAGTGCCATCCTGTCTGACACTGCAGTGCCACTCCTAGATGGGCCAGGTGTTTGTGTCGGCCACTTGTGTCGCTTAGCTTAGCCATCCAGCGACCTTGGTGCACCTCTTTTTTTCTTTGCATTATGTGCTGTTTGGGGACTATTTTTTTGAAGTGCCATCCTGTCTGACACTGCAGTGCCACTCCTAGATGGGCCAGGTGTTTTTGTCGGCCACTAGGGTCGCTTAGCTTAGCCATCCAGCGACCTTGGTGCACCTCTTTTTTTCTTTGCATCATGTGCTGTTTGGGGACTATTTTTTTGAAGTGCCATCCTGTCTGACACTGCAGTGCCACTCCTAGATGGGCCAGGTGTTTGTGTCGGCCACTTGTGTCGCTTAGCTTAGCCATCCAGTGACCTTGGTGCGTCTCTTTTTTTCTTTGCATCATGTGCTGTTTGGGGACAATTTTTTTGAAGTGCCATCCTGCCTGACACTGCAGTGCCACTCCTAGATGGGCCAGGTGTTTGTGTCGGCCACTTGTGTCGCTTAGCTTAGTCACACAGCAACCTTGGTGTGCCTCTTTTTTTCTTTGCATCATGTGCTGTTTGGGGACTACTTTTTTGAAGTGCCATCCTGCCTGACACTGCAGTGCCATTCCTAGATGGGCCAGGTCTTTGTGTCGGCCACTTGTGTCGCTTAGCTTAGCCATCCAGCGACCTTGGTGCACCTCTTTTTTTCTTTGCATCATGTGCTGTTTGGGGACTATTTTTTTGAAGTGCCATCCTGTCTGACACTGCAGTGCCACTCCTAGATGGGCCAGGTGTTTGTGTCGGCCACTTGTGTCGCTTAGCTTAGCCATCCAGCGACCTTGGTGCACCTCTTTTTTTCTTTGCATTATGTGCTGTTTGGGGACTATTTTTTTGAAGTGCCATCCTGTCTGACACTGCAGTGCCACTCCTAGATGGGCCAGGTGTTTTTGTCGGCCACTAGGGTCGCTTAGCTTAGCCATCCAGCGACCTTGGTGCACCTCTTTTTTTCTTTGCATCATGTGCTGTTTGGGGACTATTTTTTTGAAGTTCCATCCTGTCTGACACTGCAGTGCCACTCCTAGATGGGCCAGGTGTTTGTGTCGGCCACTTGTGTCGCTTAGCTTAGCCCTCCAGCGACCTTGGTGCACCTCTTTTTTTCTTTGCATCATGTGCTGTTTGGGGACTATTTTTTTGAAGTGCCATCCTGTCTGACACTGCAGTGCCACTCCTAGATAGGCCAGGTGTTTGTGTCGGCCACTTGTGTCGCTTAGCTTAGTCATCCAGCGATCTTGGTGCACCTCTTTTTTTCTTTGCATCATGTGCTGTTTGGGGACTAATTTTTTGAAGTGCCATCCTGTCTGACACTGCAGTGCCACTCCTAGATGGGCCAGGTGTTTGTGTCGGCCACTTGTGTCGCTTAGCTTAGCCATCCAGCGACCTCGGTGCAAATTTTAGGACTAAAAATAATATTGTGAGGTGTGAGGTGTTCAGAATAGACTGAAAATGAGTGGAAATTATGGTTATTGAGGTTAATAATACTATGGAATCAAAATGACCCCCAAATTCTATGATTTAAGCTGTTTTTGAGGTTTTTTTGTAAAAAAACACCCGAATCCAAAACACACCCGAATCCGACATAAAATTTTCAGGGAGGTTTAGCCAAAACGAGTCCGAATCCAAAACACGACCGCGGACCCGAATCCAAAACCAAAACACAAAACCCGAAAAATTTCCGGTGCACATCACTAGTTAGAATGTGTCTGTATGGAAACATTTGAAGCAATCATGATATAATAATAATAGTAATAATTATTATTATAATAATAATAATAATAATAATAATAATAATAATAATAACAATAGTATTTATGTAGAGTTCTTTCTCCAATAGGACTCAAGGCACTTACCAGATAGAATGAACATAATATAGTACAGAAACAATGAAGTACAGAAATGCTTTTCATAAAACAGAGCATGGAGATACTAACAAGGACATTATGGAATGCTGAGTAAACAGGAAAGACTTGAGTCTGTTTTTGAAGGATTCTAGAGGGGAGGCCTCTTTAACTGTGTGGGGAAGTGAGTTCCATAGAGTCGGAGCCGCATGGCTAAAAGATATGTGGCTGTGTACTAAGGACACCAGTCATCGTCATCAACTACTTCCAGTAATAGGAATCTATCAATAAGTTTCTACCATACAAAGACCTTAAGGGCCAGATTCGGAGGAGCAGGCCACATGTAATGCCAATGTAGTTGAGCTATTTGCCACTGTGCATGCGCCAAATATTCTAAAATTAACTATGGCGCATGTTTTACCCTTGATGTCATACAAAAGAACTTTTGTGTGTGGGACAGATGGTATCAGAAATGGAGAGGCAAAGCCATGCGTGTTCCTGGGTGGTGACTGGGTGGCAGCCTGAAGTGAATGCAGAGAAAAATCCATCTTGTGTGCTTGTTATGGGAGTGTTGCAACATGCTTGTAAAAGATGATTCTCTTGAGGCTTCCTCATTCAAAGTGTAACCATCTGTGGTTATTGCTGTCGATAGCAGGCTCATAGACAGCAGTAACCCTTTAAAGTGGGATAAAGTCCAAATGATGTATGGTAAAAACAGCAGCCATTAAACAAAGCATAGTCACTAAACCCGGGGTTAAGGTTAACCTATTGCCTGATAGAATACCAGAAGCGCAAAGGGAGGCGGTGTCTAAAGAAATGTAAGAAGTGTTGGGGTTAGACATAAAAGAAGAGTCACATAGTGAGTGGTCAAGTCCCATTATACTCATTACGAAAACCACTGGGAGCTCGCGCTTCTGCAATGATTTCCATAAATTGAATAATGTGTCTAAGGTTAATGTCTGTCCAAGGCTTCATGTGGATGAACTAATTGAAAGACTGGGAACAGCATGGTACTTAACCATTCTATGTTTAACCAACGGGTACTGGCAAGTGCTATTGACAATGCAATAGAAGAGGCAGCTTTTTCTGAACAAGTCTGTTCCAATACAACATGTTGCCAGTTGAGTTCCATGTGGCAACTGACTCCTTTCAGAGGATGATGGATACAGTGTTAAGGTCCCATAGACAGTATGCTGCTGCTTATCGTGAGTATACATCTTCAGTATAGTCTCATCTACAGTAAAGTCCTGATTGGCAGTTTCCCATACCCAGGGTACAAGCAGTGTTAGACTCCATTCATGAGGCACAATTGACAGCCAACCCAAAAAAGTGTTAATTAGGGATGGAATAGGTGAATTTTATTCGATACACCATAGGCAGAGGTTTGATAATTGCCCAAATTAATAATATTGAGTCAGTACAAAATTGATGGGACAGAGAGATACAGTCTAAAATCTCAAAAAAGTGGAACTGCCCCACTAAAAGCAGTGCAGTTGGGAGGTTTGTGTCATGGTTTGTGCACAAGGTTACCTGGGTCAGGTGATAACCGATGTCCAGGGTCTGAGGCTTGGAGCTGGAGTCAAGGAGGCTGAATATAGCTCTTTCGCATGGGATTTGGGTAGCAGTGAACTCTGCGTTTGATACAAATTCAACATTATGAACCACACAGTGGTACAGTGGTAATGTACCGGACTGGTTACCGGCTGAAGAAAGCTGAACCGGACTGACTACCAGCTGATGAATACAGCTGGACTGGACTGGCTACTGGCTGAAAATATGCTGCTGGGCTGGAGTGGCCACCAGCTGAGGAATACAGCTGGACCAGACTGGCTACCGGTTGAAGAGATGCTGCTGGACCGGTCAGGCTACCGGTTGTAGAGATGCTGCTGGACTGGACTGGCTTCCGGCTAAAGATATGCAGGACTAGACTGATTACTGTCAGGCGATATGCAGGACCAGACTGGTTACCAGCTGGGGATATGCTGGGCCTGATTGTGCCACATGGAAGAAGTGAAACAGGTTCACTTATCACACTATGTGACTAGTTGCAAAGGCTCTGAATGCATGCAGCTGGAGTTCCTTTAAACCCCCTGCTGGGCTGTGATTGGCTGCAGGGCAACTGGCTGGCCGGACTGAGACTTAGGTTGGTGAAGAGGAGTTCAGCTGGAAATCATGGAATGCAGCAATGTCAGGGAATATCATAGACTGCACACAGAAGCTTGAATGAACCTCAGGCACACAAGTAGTTAACAACTGGTCTGAGAACACTGCTGGGATCTAAAGTCTGTGCACCTGTGCAATCAGTTTGGGAAGGTGCTGCAGATTGGTAACTAACATGCACAGCAAACACCGGAGTCAGAGAGTGAAACAAGGCTGAGCAAACTCTGGAATACTGCAGGAAATCCTGGCCCACAGGATAGGAGACTGAGGTAAGACACAGAGCTGGTTACTGCAACATATGATAATCTAGTCAGGCTCTTGATAGTATGGTTTATCTATGGTTTATCTATGTATATTTTATTTACTTTTTGAGTTGCATGATGCACGTGCTGCGGGGAGGGGGGGTTGCTAATAGGGATCGGATTGGATCCCTTTCAGGGGGCAATACGATTGAAGACCATAGGCTTCTACAGAATAGATCAGAGGTTCTCAAACTCGGTCCTCGGGAGCCCACACAGTGCATGTTTTGCAGGTAACCCAGCAGGTGCACAGGTGTATTAATTACTCACTGACACATTTTAAAAGGTCCGCAGGTGGAGCTAATTATTTCACTTGCGATTCTGTGAGGAGACCTGCAAAACATGCACTGTGTGGGCCCCCGAGGATCGAGTTTGAGAACCTCTGGAGTAGATGGTGTTACACATTGCATCCAAGCTCTTTGTAGCGATGATGCATCCTGCCCTATATTAGTGATGTGCACTGTAAATTTTTCGGGTTTTGTGTTTTGGGTTCGGTTCCGCGGCCGTGTTTTGGGTTCGAACGCGTTTTGGCAAAACCTCACCGATTTTTTTTTGTCGGAATCGGGTGTGTTTTGGATTCGGGTGTTTTTTTCAAAAAACCCTAAAATACAGCTTAAATCATAGAATTTTTTTTTTTTTTTATCCCATAGTATTATTAACCTCAATAACCATAATTTCCACTCATTTCCAGTCTATTCTGAACACCTCACACCTCACAATATTATTTTTAGTCCTAAAATTTGCACCGAGGTCGCTGCATGGCTAAGCTAAGCAACACAAGTGGCCGACACAAACACCTGGCCCATCTAGGAGTGGCACTGCAGTGTCAGGCAGGATGGCCCTTCAAAAAAATACTCCCCAAACAGCACATGACGCAAAGAAAAAAAGAGGCGCAATGAGGTAGCTGTGTGACTAAGCTAAGCGACACAAGTGGCCAATACAAACACCTGGCCCATCTAGGAGTGGCACTGCAGTGTCAGGCAGGATGGCCCTTCAAAAAAATACTCCCCAAACAGCACATGACGCAAAGAAAAAAAGAGGGGCAATGAGGTAGCTGTGTGAATAAGCTAAGCGACCCTAGTGGCCGACACAAACACCTGGCCCATCTAGGAGTGGCACTGCAGTGTCACGCAGGATGGCCCTTCAAAAAAATACTCCCCAAACAGCACATCACGCAAAGAAAAAAAGAGGCGCAATGAGGTAGCTGTGTGACTAAGCTAAGCGACCCTAGTGGCCGACACAAACACCTGGCCCATCTAGGAGTGGCACTGCAGTGTCAGGCAGGATGGCCCTTCAAAAAAATACTCCCCAAACAGCACATGACGCAAAGAAAAATGAAAGAAAAAAGAGGTGCAAGATGGAATTGTCCTTGGGCCCTCCCACTCCCACCCACCCTTATGTTGTATAAACAGGACATGCACACTTTAACGAACCCATCATTCAGGCGACAGGGTCTGCCACACGACTGTGACTGAAATGACTGGTTGGTTTGGGCCCCCACCAAAAACGAAGCAATCAATCTCTCCTTGCACAAACTGGCTCTACAGAGGCAAGATGTCCACCTCATCATCATCGTCCGATTCATCACCCCTTTCACTGTGTACATCCCCCTCCTCACAGATTATTAATTCGTCCCCACTGGAATCCACCATCTCAGGTCCCCGTGTACTTTCTGGAGGCAATTGCTGCTGGTGAATGTCTCCACGGAGGAATTGAATCTTATATATTATATATATTGAATTAAGTCTTTTCATTTTTCTAGCGAGAGGATGAGTGCTTCCATCCTCATGTGAAGCTGAACCACTAGCCATGAACATAGGCCAGGGCCTCAGCCGTTCCTTGCCACTCCGTGTCGTAAATGGCATATTGGCAAGTTTACGCTTCTCCTCAGACGCTTTTAATTTTGATTTTTGGGTCATTTTACTGATCTTTTGTGTTTTGGATTTTACATGCTCTGTACTATGACATTGGGTATCGGCCTTGGCAGACGACGTTGATGGCATTTCATCGTCTCGGCCATGACTAGTGGCAGCAGCTTCAGCACGAGGTGGAAGTGGATCTAAAAGTGTCTCTGTGGCGCAATCGGTTAGTGTGTCCGGCTACTAACCAAATGGTTGGTGGTTCAATCCCACCCAGGGATGTAATTGACCTGTAACAGGTTGTAACCTTGAATTAGGACAACATATTTCCCCTTATCTTAATACAATAGGCTCCAATTAATATGAAAACTGCAGGTCTCATATAAGGATAGCACTGATACAGTGCTGCATGAATATATGTATGTGTATGCACAATCAAAACTAACATAGGAAAATATAAGCAGGGCAAGACACATCAGCTTTGTTTTTAAATCTTTATTCACAGATTTTTCTATTTCTGTCACCTTTTATTCTCTATCTCTTATTCTATGAATTTTAACATTATTTCGCTCTAATTTCAATAAAGGACAATTGAGTCCCATATAAGTGAACAACAAAATAAACCTCCATATTATTATAGGCTATTGAGCATTTAAGCCTTTATCTGTTATAGCTGCTAGGGATATATATGGTCTACAACAATATTCTTATCAATGGACTTAGTAGTTGGATGAGTGCACCTTTAATTTATCTGGTTTCTTTTTTCTTTCCCCTCCCTATGGGGATTTGATCCTATATCCGTGTTTAAACCAGTGGGTAGCACCTTTATGAGCCTTTTAAAATTCTTTTTTCATATGTAATTGATATATGTGAATCCCTATAACAGGGTATATTTAGAAATTATAATAGGCACTCCAACTGTACGACTGATATCATATTTTACAATTCTCGGTGCGGGTTACCACCCAGATCTGGTGTAAGTGTATTGCCTAACCAGTTTTGGAACTTTTGGATCTTGATCTTTCCCTATTTTTTTAACCTCCACATTTTTGTTCTCCATATTTTAATGCGCACAACTAAAAGCCACCACAGGTATACAATGTAGATGGATGGATACTATAGATAGTATTATATTACTTATGGACGACGAGTGCACTGACGACACAGAGGTAGGTACAGCCGTGGCCTACCGTACTGCTATATATATATATATATATATATATATATAATATACTGTATAATAATAATAACGGACCTGGTGGACACTGTCAGCAGACTGCTAAACTAGTATGAAGAAAAAAAAACACACCACAGGTATACAATGTAGATGGATGGATAGTATAGTATTATATTACTTATGGACGACGAGTGCACTGACGACACAGAGGTAGGTACAGCCGTGGCCTACCGTACTGCTATATATATATATATATATATATAATATACTGTATAATAATAATAACGGACCTGGTGGACACTGTCAGCAGACTGCTAAACTAGTATGAAGAAAAAAAAAACCACCACAGGTATACAATGTAGATGGATGGATAGTATAGTATTATATTACTTATGGACGACGAGTGCACTGATGACACAGAGGTAGGTACAGCCGTGGCCTACCGTACTGCTATATATATATATATATATATATATATAATATACTGTATAATAATAATAACGGACCTGGTGGACACTGTCAGCAGACTGCTAAACTAGTATGAAGAAAAAAAAAGCCACCACAGGTATACAATGTAGATGGATGGATACTATAGTATAGTATTATATTACTTATGGACGACGAGTGCACTGACGACACAGAGGTAAGTACAGCCGTGGCCTACCGTACTGCTATATATATATATATATATATATATATAATATACTGTATAATAATAATAACGGACCTGGTGGACACTGTCAGCAGTCTGCTAAACTAGTATGAAGGAAAAAAAAACCACCACAGGTATACAATGTAGATGGATGGATAGTATAGTATTATATTACTTATGGACGACGAGTGCACTGATGACACAGAGGTAGGTACAGCCGTGGCCTACCGTACTGCTATATATATATATATATATATATATATATATAATATACTGTATAATAATAATAACGGACCTGGTGGACACTGTCAGCAGACTGCTAAACTAGTATGAAGGAAAAAAAAGCCACCACAGGTATACAATGTAGATGGATGGATTGGATACTATAATATAGTATTATATTACTTATGGACGACGAGTGCACTGACGACACAGAGGTAGGTACAGCCGTGGCCTACCGTACTGCTATATATATATATAATATACTGTATAATAATAATAACGGACCTGGTGGACACTGTCAGCAGACTGCTAAACTAGTATGAAGAAAAAAAAACCCACCACAGGTATACAATGTAGATGGATGGATACTACAGTATAGTATTATATTACTTATGGACGACGAGTGCACTGACGACACAGAGGTAGGTACAGCCGTGGCCTACCGTACTGCTATATATATATATATATATATATATAATATACTCTATAATAATAATAACGGACCTGGTGGACACTGTCAGCAGACTGCTAAACTAGTATGAAGAAAAAAAAAGCCACCACAGGTATACAATGTAGATGGATGGATACTATAGTATAGTATTATATTACTTATGGACGACAAGTGCACTGACGACACAGAGGTAGGTACAGCCGTGGCCTACCGTACTGCTATATATATATATATATAATATACTGTATAATAATAACGGACCTGGTGGACACTGTCAGCAGACTGCTAAACTAGTATGAAGGAAAAAAAAGCCACCACAGGAGTGTTTTTCAGGCAGACAAACGTATACTGGACTGGTGGTCACTGTCAGCAAAACTGTGCACTGTACTCCTGCTATAACTGCTCCCCAGTCCCCACAATTAGGCAGTGTGAGCAGTGCACTCAGCACAGATATATGCAGCAGTGCAGCACACTGAGTGGGCACAGATATGGTGGAGCGTTTTTTTTCAGGCAGAGAAACAACGGATTAAACTCACTGGTGGTATAATCAAAACCCTGCACTGTACTCCCTAACAGCTGCTCCCCGTCCCCAATCCTCCCCACAATTATAAGTCACTCAGTCTTTTCTACTATAACGGAGAGGACGCCAGCCACGTCCTCTCCCTATCAATCTCAATGCACGTGTGAAAATGGCGGCGACGCGCGGCTCCTTATATAGAATACGAATCTCGCGAGAATCCGACAGCGGGATGATGACGTTCGGGCGCGCTCGGGTTAACCGAGCAAGGCGGGAGGATCCGAGTCGCTCGGACCCGTGTAAAAAAAGGTGAAGTTCGGGCGGGTTTGGATCCCGAGGATCCGAACCCGCTCATCACTACCCTATATATCTAGACTTATACAAATAAAATCTATATATACTGCCTAGAATTAGTGAGTTACTTCAGTGTTCATTAGGCAAAATTATATATTATAAAGAATAATACACCATATAGTGTAGATTATTATTTGTTATTCTAGTCCCATGGCTTTTGTGGAAGAGTTTCATTTCCGTTCCTTTTTATAGACAAAATATTGTTTGGTTACTTCTAATATGTTTATCATTTAGAGATGTGAATTACGCATTCCTTATATTACATGATATGGTTAATTCATAGTGACACATCCACAGCAGCATAATGTATCTTTAAAAATCACTAGGAGTTTGTTAATCCTGTTTCGGGTGACTGCAAAGTAATGGAATATAATATCGCTAGCCCTGAGACCAAATGAAGCAGAAGCTTGGTGATCATCACAGTACTAAATAACAATGTTGAAACATGATTTAGTATAAACAGTTTTGCTCAATGCTACACAAAGTCCTGGCATTATAGAGGGGCTGTGATTGCAGCAGGAAGCAGATCAGCCATGTGCTTATGTAGCCCCATGTTTTCCTATACATTGACAGATTAATGGAAAGGATGGATCTGGGGAATGTAAAAGAGATATTTAGCTTACTATGTGATCTTGTGGGAGCAGCATAACAAACTGGAATAAATGACACAGCATGAGGTAGGAAACATAAAACATTCCTAAACTATTATAATCTTACTGCAGACTTAGCAACACATGGCCATCTCCATTTATTAGTATATACAAATCTGACTGTTAGAGCCTGGAAAATGACATGTACAGTATGGTGGGGAATTGCGATACACACACCAAGGTGCTGGGAGCCTCACTGAAAAGACATATTCATCATTTTTACGCAGGACATTACAGAGTTGATAATTCACAGAGAGCATGTCATGTCTACTGTTTTTCATAGTTTGCAACTGTGGTCCTGGTCCAAATTGGGACATAGTATGTGCTCCGTTGGTGAACATGCACACATGGGGAGTGGTCAAACAATGTTAAAGGACATACATGTGTGGGGAACCTGTAACATCTCACAGGGGTGGACCTAGCATTTCCCCTAGCATTCCCCTCCTCTAGATATTGCTGTATGCCCCAGGACCTGAGAAGCCTAAATTAGCAGAGTTAGAATAGAAATGTCCATCTGAATCAGGACATTTGGGAAATATGTATTTTCTTTACAGTAGACTTAATAGGCTGCAGCCTAAGGGCCCCCGCCACCAAGGGGCACCCTCTACTGCAGGCATGTCCAAACTGCGGCCCTCCAGCTGTTGAGAAACTACACATCCCAGCATGCCCTAACATAGCTTTAGCCTTCTCTGACAGCAAAACTGTGTCAGTGCATGCTGGGATATGTAGTCTCTCAACAGCTGGAGGGCTGCAGTTTGGACATGCCTGCTCTACTGTATTCTACTTTACAATTGCATGCTAATATTCCATTATTGCCCCAGTGGCTCCTGATGGCAACTGGCGGTAACCCAGTCTTACATGAATCTGTAACTACTGACACACAGCGATACCCTATCTTAGCTTTTCTCCCTGATCTGATGTTGTCACATCAGAGATCACAACATAGCATTGCTGCCAGTGGGTGAGAGGAGCCAACTGAAAGAGCACCAAAGAGAGTTTGAAAATTAGAGAAGGGAACCAGAACTAAAAATAGTATAACTGGAGGGAGGACATTACTGAATGGCAAATTGTGGGGTGGATGAGGAGTGATGTGTATGGTACACTATGTAAAAAGGCCTAAATGAAAAAATAAAATAAAGTAAGAGGACAGAGAGGACTAGATACAAATATAAAATATAGTGTAGGTGGGAGGTACAAATACATGCAGGTCCAAATAAAAACAGTATATAGAGGAGGGAGACAGAGAGAAGCCCAAAAGAATATATAAGGAAGGGGACAAAAAGAACCAAGCACACATGAAAAGTATATATACTACAGTATGTACTATACAGATTATATTTTGTCTATACAGGACTAGCAAAAGTATTTAACTCCCTTAAAAGAACAGGTTTGTCTGTATTAATGTGACACTCAGATTGTCCCAGACAATATTTTTTATTGTGAAGCAGCAGGCTATTATTACAGTAAATTTTCAAACTCATCATTTATTATTATTCTGCAAATTAAAAAAAAAAAAGAAAACTGCTTGAATACTGTAAAGTATTCAAAGTCTGCAGACTAGTACAGTACTTGGTAGAAATACTTTTGCTGGGTTAAACTTGTTTGGGTAAGTTTCTATCACATTTACACTGTTTGAGCCAGTCTGATTCTAAAAATACAGGGGGGGGGGGGGGGGGGATTGTAGAGTTCCCCTGTATTTTTAAGAACCAGCACCTGGCTCTTGGACCAGTCCTGGTTTCAAAATTACCGGGAGAAAACCAGGACCGGGCTCCACTAGCCTATGAGGTAATGTCACATCTGGGGGACACATTTATATTACTCCTGGTGGCTGTAGCAGTACCCCCCCAACTAGCCAGCCATGTTGGGGACACTCTAGGGAAGTGGAGGCCCCCAATAAAAAGGTCCCCCCTTCCTACAGGGCACCCAAGGCCAGGGCTGAAGCCAGTGCTATGCTCAGCACCCCTGGGTGGTGGGTGCCAAGATCATAGCTTTCTTATGTAAAAATAAGGTTTAATATTGTCTTTTACAGATGGAACACAGGTCTCGGCAAGCTTTCCCCGCATGCTGATACTTGGAGAACCACAAGTACCAGCATGCGAGGCATTAATGGGGTCCGCTAGTACTGTAGTCCTACCTGTAAAATAAATATTACAATTAAGATAATACATACTCACTATAGTAAGAACAACTTTTATAGAGCATACATGCACACTCAGATACATACTCACACTCACACATACTTACCTACGGCCCTCATTGCTCTTCACGTCCTCTTCTCAGTAGAAATCCACGTCACCTGTAAAAAAATCAATACTCACCTATTCCAGCTTTTTCCCATAGTAGTCTATTGTACGAACCGCAGCTACGTAGTTAACCTGAAGGTAAATTGAGGTCCACCACAAGATTGACCTCAATTGACTTTGCACACATAGCTGCAGTTCCTCCAATAGACTTATATGGGGAAAAAGCCCAATAGAAGTCTATGGGAACCAATGATTGATAGAGCTGCAGCACATAGCCAATCGGGAGAGTGTACTGAATACTAATGTCACAACAGAATTGTAGTAACCACTATAAACATTATAATTACAGCTTAGATAAGAAACAAATAATAATAAAAGACTGAACATTTTGTAAGTTACAATGTTGCATCAAATTATAGAGCATGGGTCTTCAACCTGCGGCCCTCCATCTGCTGTGGAACTACACATCCCAGCATGCCCTGCCTCAGTTTTAGCATGCCTTAATAGCAAAACTGTGGCAGGGCATGATGGGATGTGTAGTTTCACAGCAGCTGGAGGGCCGCAGGTTGAAGACCCATGTTATAGAGCCATGAAGGGAGATGCCAAGTTGCACCATCTCCATCAGTTGAGTGAAATGGGTGGATCCTGCACCGCCAATTGTGTGAGATACTAGGTGGTGTTTTTAAGGCTGTGGTGTATTTGTCATCTGGTAGTAAGGGGGAGAGTATCTATATGTGATTGCCACATCGTGAAAAAGCACTCCACCTGTTTCTCTTTATCGATAATAGCTTCCACCCAGTAAATCCTGAATAAGAAATTTAGTTTGGTCATGAATAAAGGTATCTGTGGGGGAGTACTTTCAGTCCAACACTGTAGAATCGTCTTCTTGCCTGCCGCACTAACAGCTAGTAATAACTTCTTACTCTCTGGGGTCATGCCTTGGTTTGGGTCGAAGACCCAAATTTGCCCATTTCGGGGTTAAAGGCACGAATGTTATCAGTTTGGCCTCTGTATTTCTGCAGACAAGATGCCAGAAGTATTGGACAATGGGACAAGCCCAAAGCTGCCTTGTGCTTTTGATAATTGTCCTGATGTAAAGTAAAGTCTCTTCCGAGCTTTACTGTAGAGATGTGCACTTGAAATTTTTCGGGTTTTGTGTTTTGGTTTTGGGTTCGGTTCCGCGGCCGTATTTTGGGTTCGACCGCGTTTTGGCAAAACCTCACCGAATTTTTTTTGTCGGATTCGGGTGTGTTTTGGATTCGGGTGTTTTTTTTTAAAAACACTAAAAAACAGCTTAAATCATAGAATTTGGGGGTCATTTTGATCCCAAAGTATTATTAACCTCAAAAACCATAATTTCCACTCATTTTCAGTCTATTCTGAATACCTCACACCTCACAATATTATTTTTAGTCCTAAAATTTGCACCTAGGTCGCTGGATGACTAAGCTAAGCGACCCTAGTGGCCGACACAAACACCGTGCCCATCTAGGAGTGGCACTGCAGTGTCACGCAGGATGGCCCTTCCAAAAAACCCTCCCCAAACAGCACATGACGCAAAGAAAAAAAGAGGCGCAATGAGGTAGCTGTGTGAGTAAGATAAGCGACCCTAGTGGCCGACACAAACACCGGGCCCATCTAGGAGTGGCACTGCAGTGTCACGCAGGATGGCCCTTCCAAAAAACCCTCCCCAAACAGCACATGACGCAAAGAAAAAAAGAGGCGCAATGAGGTAGCTGTGTGAGTAAGATAAGCGACCCTAGTGGCCTACACAAACACCGGGCCCATCTAGGAGTGGCACTGCAGTGTCACGCAGGATGGCCCTTCCAAAAAACCCTCCCCAAACAGCACATGACGCAAAGAAAAAAAGAGGCGCAATGAGGTAGCTGTGTGAGTAAGATAAGCAACCCTAGTGGCCGACACAAACACCGGGCCCATCTAGGAGTGGCACTGCAGTGTCACGCAGGATGGCCCTTCCAAAAAACACTCCCCAAACAGCACATGACGCAAAGAAAAAAAGAGGCGCAATGAGGTAGCTGTGTGAGTAAGATAAGCGACCCTAGTGGCCGACACAAACACCGGGCCCATCTAGGAGTGGCACTGCAGTGTCACGCAGGATGGCCCTTCCAAAAAACCCTCCCCAAACAGCACATGACGCAAAGAAAAAAAGAGGCGCAATGAGGTAGCTGTGTGAGTAAGATAAGCGACCCTAGTGGCCGACACAAACACCGGGCCCATCTAGGAGTTGCACTGCAGTGTCACGCAGGATGGCCCTTCCAAAAAACACTCCCCAAACAGCACATGATGCAAAGAAAAAAAGAGGCGCAATGAGGTAGCTGTGTGAGTAAGATAAGCGACCCTAGTGGCCGACACAAACACCGGGCCCATCTAGGAGTGGCACTGCAGTGTCACGCAGGATGGCCCTTCCAAAAAACCCTCCCCAAACAGCACATGACGCAAAGAAAAAAAGAGGCGCAATGAGGTAGCTGTGTGAGTAAGATAAGCGACCCTAGTGGCCGACACAAACACCGTGCCCATCTAGGAGTGTCACTGCAGTGTCACGCAGGATGGCCCTTCCAAAAAACCCTCCCCAAACAGCACATGACGCAAAGAAAAAAAGAGGCGCAATGAGGTAGCTGTGTGAGTAAGATAAGCGACCCTAGTGGCCGACACAAACACCGTGCCCATCTAGGAGTGGCACTGCAGTGTCACGCAGGATGGCCCTTCCAAAAAACCCTCCCCAAACAGCACATGACGCAAAGAAAAAAAGAGGCGCAATGAGGTAGCTGTGTGAGTAAGATAAGCGACCCTAGTGGCCGACACAAACACCGGGCTTATCTAGGAGTGGCACTGCAGTGTCACGCAGGATGGCCCTTCCAAAAAACATTCCACAAACAGCACATGACGCAAAGAAAAATGAAAGAAAAAAGAGGTGCAAGATGGAATTGTCCTTGGGCCCTCCCACCCACCCTTATGTTGTATAAACAGGACATGCACACTTTAACCAACCCATCATTTCAGTGACAGGGTCTGCCACACGACTGTGACTGAAATGACGGGTTGGTTTGGACCCCCACCAAAAAAGAAGCAATTAATCTCTCCTTGCACAAACTGGCTCTACAGAGGCAAGATGTCCACCTCATCATCATCCTCCGATATATCACCGTGTACATCCCCCTCCTCACAGATTATCAATTCGTCCCCACTGGAATCCACCATCTCAGCTCCCTGTGTACTTTGTGGAGGCAATTGCTTCTGGTCAATGTCTCCACGGAGGAATTGATTATAATTAATTTTAATGAACATCATCTTCTCCACATTTTCTGGATGTAACCTCGTACGCCGATTGCTGACAAGGTGAGCGGCGGCACTAAACACTCTTTCGGAGTACACACTTGTGGGAGGGCAACTTAGGTAGAATAAAGCCAGTTTGTGCAAGGGCCTCCAAATTGCCTCTTTTTCCTGCCAGTATAAGTACGGACTGTGTGACGTGCCTACTTGGATGCGGTCACTCATATAATCCTCCACCATTCTTTCAATGGTGAGAGAATCATATGCAGTGACAGTAGACGACATGTCCGTAATCGTTGTCAGGTCCTTCAGTCCGGACCAGATGTCAGCATCAGCAGTCGCTCCAGACTGCCCTGCATCACCGCCAGCGGGTGGGCTCGGAATTCTGAGCCTTTTCCTCGCACCCCCAGTTGCGGGAGAATGTGAAGGAGGAGATGTTGACAGGTCGCGTTCCGCTTGACTTGACAATTTTGTCACCAGCAGGTCTTTGAACCCCAGCAGACTTGTGTCTGCCGGAAAGAGAGATCCAAGGTAGGCTTTAAATCTAGGATCGAGCACGGTGGCCAAAATGTAGTGCTCTGATTTCAACAGATTGACCACCCGTGAATCCTTGTTAAGCGAATTAAGGGCTCCATCCACAAGTCCCACATGCCTAGCGGAATCGCTCCATGTTAGCTCCTCCTTCAATGTCTCCAGCTTCTTCTGCAAAAGCCTGATGAGGGGAATGACCTGACTCAGGCTGGCAGTGTCTGAACTGACTTCACGTGTGGCAAGTTCAAAGGGCATCAGAACCTTGCACAACGTTGAAATCATTCTCCACTGCGCTTGAGACAGGTGCATTCCACCTCCTATATCGTGCTCAATTGTATAGGCTTGAATGGCCTTTTGCTGCTCCTCCAACCTCTGAAGCATATAGAGGGTTGAATTCCACCTCGTTACCACTTCTTGCTTCAGATGATGGCAGGGCAGGTTCAGTAGTTTTTGGTGGTGCTCCAGTCTTCTGTACGTGGTGCCTGTACGCCGAAAGTGTCCTGCAATTCTTCTGGCCACCGACAGCATCTCTTGCACGCCCCTGTCGATTTTTAAAAAATTCTGCACCACCAAATTCAAGGTATGTGCAAAACATGGGACGTGCTGGAATTTGCCCATATTTAATGCACACACAATATTGCTGGCGTTGTCCGATGCCACAAATCCACAGGAGAGTCCAATTGGGGTAAGCCATTCCGCGATGATCTTCCTCAGTTGCCGTAAGAGGTTTTCAGCTGTGTGCGTATTCTGGAAAGCGGTGATACAAAGCGTAGCCTGCCTAGGAAAGAGTTGGCGTTTGCGAGATGCTGCTACTGGTGCCGCCGCTGCTGTTCTTGCGGCGGGAGTCCATACATCTACCCAGTGGGCTGTCACAGTCATATAGTCCTGACCCTGCCCTGCTCCACTTGTCCACATGTCCGTGGTTAAGTGGACATTGGGTACAACTGCATTTTTTAGGACACTGGTGAGTCTTTTTCTGACGTCCGTGTACATTCTCGGTATCGCCTGCCTAGAGAAGTGGAACCTAGATGGTATTTGGTAACGGGGGCACACTGCCTCAATAAATTGTCTAGTTCCCTGTGAACTAACGGCGGATACCGGACGCACGTCTAACACCAACATAGTTGTCAATGCCTCAGTTATCCGCTTTGCAGCAGGATGACTGCTGTGATATTTCATCTTCCACGCAAAGGACTGTTGGACAGTCAATTGCTTACTGGAAGTAGTACAAGTGGGCTTACGACTTCCCCTCTGGGATGACGATCGACTCCCAGCAGCAACAACAGCAGCGCCAGCAGCAGTAGGCATTACACTCAAGGATGCATCGGAGAAATCCCAGGCAGGAGAGGACTCGTCAGAATTGCCAGTGACATGGCCTGCAGGACTATTGGCATTCCTGGGTAAGGAGGAAATTGACACTGAGGGAGTTGGTGGGGTGGTTTGCGTGAGCTTGGTTACAAGAGGAAGGGATTTACTGGTCAGTGGACAGCTTCCGCTGTCACCCAAAGTTTTTGAACTTGTCACTGACTTATTATGAATGCGCTGCAGGTGACGTATAAGGGAGGATGTTCCGAGGTGGTTAACGTCCTTACCCCTACTTATTACAGCTTGACAAAGGCAACACACGGCTTGACAAATGTTGTCCGCATTTCTGGTGAAATACTTCCACACCGAAGAGCTGATTTTTTTTGTATTTTGACCAGGCATGTCAATGGCCCTATTCCTCCCACGGACAACAGGTGTCTCCCCGGGTGCCTGACTTAAACAAACCACCTCACCATCAGAATCCTCCTGGTCAATTTCCTCCCCAGCGCCAGCAACACCCATATCCTCCTCATCCTGGTGTACTTCAACACTGACATCTTCAATCTGACTATCAGGAACTGGACTGCGGGTGCTCCTTCCAGCACTTGCAGGGGGCGTGCAAATGGTGGAAGGCGCATGCTCTTCACGTCCAGTGTTGGGAAGGTCAGGCATCGCAACCGACACAATTGGACTCTCCTTGTGGATTTGGGATTTCGAAGAACGCACAGTTCTTTGCGGTGCTTTTGCCAGCTTGAGTCTTTTCAGTTTTCTAGCGAGAGGCTGAGTGCTTCCATCCTCATGTGAAGCTGAACCACTAGCCATGAACATAGGCCAGGGCCTCAGCCGTTCCTTGCCACTCCGTGTGGTAAATGGCATATTGGCAAGTTTACGCTTCTCCTCCGACAATTTTATTTTAGGTTTTGGAGTCCTTTTTTTACTGATATTTGGTGTTTTGGATTTGACATGCTCTGTACTATGACATTGGGCATCGGCCTTGGCAGACGACGTTGCTGGCATTTCATCGTCTCGGCCATGACTAGTGGCAGCAGCTTCAGCACGAGGTGGAAGTGGATCTTGATCTTTCCCTAATTTTGGAACCTCAACATTTTAGTTCTCCATATTTTAATAGGCACAACTAAAAGGCACCTCAGGTAAACAATGGAGATGGATGGATACTAGTATACTTATGGATGGACTGCCGAGTGCCGACACAGAGGTAGCTACAGCCGTGGACTACCGTACTGTGTCTGCTGCTAATATAGACTGGATGATAATGAGATGAAATCAATATATATATATATATGTATGTATATATAATATCACTAGTACTGCAGCCGGACAGGTAGATAATATATTTATTAGGTAATGATGACTGATGACGGACCTGCTGGACACTGTCAGCTTAGCAGCACCGCAGACTGCTACAGTAAGCTACTATACTATAGTAGTATGTACAAAGAAGAAAAAAAAAAAAACCACGGGTAGGTGGTATACAATTATGGATGGACTGCCGAGTGCCGACACAGAGGTAGCTACAGCCGTGGACTAACGTACTGTGTCTGCTGCTAATATAGACTGGATGATTGATAATGAGATGAAATCAATATATATATGTATGTATATATAATATCACTAGTACTGCAGCCGGACAGGTAGATAATATATTTATTAGGTAATGATGACTGATGATGGACCTGCTGGACACTGTCAGCTCAGCAGCACCGCAGACTGCTACAGTAAGCTACTATACTCTATAGTAGTATGTACAAAGAAGAAAGAAAAAAAAAAAACCACGGGTAGGTGGTATACAATTATGGATGGACTGCCGAGTGCCGACACAGAGGTAGCTACAGCCGTGGACTAACGTACTGTGTCTGCTGCTAATATAGAGTCTAGACTGGATGATAAATTATTGATAATGAGATGAAATCAATATAATATCACTAGTACTGCAGCCGGACAGGTACTATATATATTTATTATGTAATGAATGATGACGGACCTGCTGGACACTGTCAGGTCAGCACAGCACCGCAGACTGCTACAGTAAGCTACTATAGTAGTATGTATAAAGAAGAATGAAAAAAAAAAAACCACGGGTAGGTGGTATACAATATTATATATATATATATATATATATATATTATATACAATTATATATATATATATATATATATATATATATATATATATAACTGGTGGTGATTGATTATTAAACTGGTGGTCACTTCAGGTCACGTTGCAACTTGCAACTAGTACTCCGAGGCCTAAGCAGACAATCACAAAATATATTATTATACTGGTGGTCAGTGTGGTCACAACAATGGCAGTGTGGCACTGACTCTGGCAGCAAAAGTGTGCACTGTACGTTATATGTACTCCTGAGTCCTGCTCTCAGACTCTAACTGCTCCCCACTGTCAGTGTCTCCCCCACAAGTCAGATAATACACTTACAGTCACACTATCTATTATCTAATCTATAAATATCACTTCAGCAAGTAGTATAGTAGTATACAGTATAGTAGTACTCCTCCTAATAATGCTCCCCAAAATACTGTGTCTCTCTCTTCTCTAAACGGAGAGGACGCCAGCCACGTCCTCTCCCTATGACTCTCAATGCACGTGTGAAAATGGCGGCGACGCGCGGCTCCTTATATAGAATCCGAGTCTCGCGATAGAATCCGAGCCTCGCGAGAATCCGACAGCGTGATGATGACGTTCGGGCGCGCTCGGGTTAGCCGAGCAAGGCGGGAAGATCCGAGCCTGCTCGGACCCGTGTAAAAAACCTGAAGTTCGGGCGGGTTCGGATTCAGAGGAACCGAACCCGCTCATCTCTACTATAATGTTCTTGCCAATTGAAGTAGGTTTTCTAGTCTACTATGCAATATCCCCCTGTATTTGCACCGCCCATGAGTCTATCAATTTTAAGGAGATACCTAATCACTGATCCCCACAAAATGATTCTGCCACAACCACACTTCACTGTTGGGATGATGTTTGCTTAGTTATGGCAGCTTTAGCTTTGAGCCAGAAATAGCAATTTGAATCAGGACTAAAATCTCCAATTTGTCTCATCTGATCACAAAACTGCATTTTAGCTACTGTAGGACCCTCGGATATTTTCTGGCAAATTCCTGGCATACTTTTTTTTTATTGTTTTTGTTCAATAATAGCTTATTTCTTGCTACCCTCCCATGCAAAGCTCTTGATATGAATGACTGGAGCACCTTTACCCCAGTCTCAGCCTCTGAACTTTGTATCTTCACTCACAAGTCTCCTTCTTGCTCTAATGCTGAATTTTGAGGGATGGCCTTGTCAATGTAGTGTCTGGGTGGAATGCTACAGATTCCCTTTCCTCACAATTGAACACAACAACAGTACTTCGATATCCACAAACTTGAATATTGTTTTATAGCCTTTTCCAATCTTGTGCATGTCTATAGGTTTATGTATAATTTCCTTACAATGATCTTTCCTCTTTTCACCAGTTTCTTTTAGAGTCTCAGTATGGCAAATGATATATGAATTAGGGTTATTTTGTCCATAGTGTCAAGCATCTGGATTTTCCTTTATTGCTTCTCTCCCTAATGTTACATCAAGATCAAACATATCTCCGTTTCTTTCTACTTCACTAAGCTATACAATAGTGAAAACGCCAACCAAATTCATCCAGTAGTTTTTGCATGATGACGAAATGAACAGACAGACTAATTTTGTTTTTTGTTTTTCATCTCCATAAACAGTCCCTAGAAGTATATTTCTCAAAAAATAACACTTATAGTTTTATTATATGTATAGATTACCTAAAAGGGTAAAAGAGAAAATTGTTATATAGTTCACCTTAAATGTATAGTATGTGGGTCAACCTTGAGTGATCATTGTGCCTGATAAAGAACTCTAAACCACCAGCAAAATTAACATTCATTAAAAAAGATGTAATAATGACCACATTCAAAGTAGCAACTATCTTAAACAGCAGCATATAGTATTGCACCCATTTTTAACTTTTTAATTATTAAAAAACAAATACTTCAATATAAAATTGTTAAAACCTCTTCAATACAGTACAACATAGGTTCTAAAACTCTGTCCTCAGGACCCCAAACAGTTTGTGTTTTCCGGGTCTCCTCAGAGAATCCCATGTGAAATACTGTAACTAGCTCCACCTGTTGATTTTTAAAATGTGTCAGTAAGTAATGAATACGTACGTGCAACTGCTAGGTGACCTGAAACGTGAACTGTTTGGTGCCCTAAAGAGCTATGCAGTACGAAAATGCTGTTCGAT
The DNA here is from genome assembly GCF_028390025.1 of Pseudophryne corroboree. NCBI lineage: Eukaryota > Metazoa > Chordata > Amphibia > Anura > Myobatrachidae > Pseudophryne > Pseudophryne corroboree. The sequence continues at coordinate 309,587,640 of NC_086448.1, read as the reverse complement.
GCAGAAATCACCAACAAGTGTCAGCAGGGCTTTCGCAAACAACCAGTCATGTTCAGTTTTTTTTTGTGCTCAAGGCTATTAGCAACATCATCATCATCATCATCATCAACTATTTGCACCTGCCCTTGGCCCCCTGCAAACAGCAAAAAAGTTGTACTGTCATTTATTAGGGGAATGGTCTAAAGTATGCTTTGAAGTGACATTTTTATTTTACTTTTTATTTTAGTTTGCAAAGTAAATTTTTGAATTTTGCTGGCATGTCTACAATAAACTCCAGCAAGCAGTGGAGTACAAAGACAATTTGCACCTCTGGCTGCCCACAATAAACATATAGGCCATTTTGTACAAAATAAAATGTACAGTATATTTTTGGTGAAAAAATAGTTCTTACTAGCACCGTACTTATTATTCAGTCAGCTCTGGGACTTCTTCTAGTCTATAAACACCAGATACACTATATACATTGTTTATATTGTTTGACAAAACTAACAGAACCAGCACAAGGTCAACAGCAAAATTTTAAATAAATAGCAAAATACTATAGTGTAGGAAAAAAACATTACATAAACACAGCAGCACTTGACAGAAACCTAAATAAAAGCATAGAGTCTAGTATGCAAATTTCAATATTTCTCACTCATAATACATTTCAATATTTCTTACTAATGTCTTAAGTATATAATAATAAAGATTTATCTATTGCAATAAATTGCTTAATAAATGTAATACAGATGCAATAATCCAACAGTGTAAGACAATATTTTTACCATACTAAACATATCAATCAATATGTATTTGTACTGCTTGATAGAATGGAGAACACTTGGCTTACAGTAAAACCAAAGTTCACATGAAGTGCAGTATATCTCCTTTATAATAAATGTAGTCACAGTTTCAATTATGAACTCACCAACATTTAAGATTTTTTTGTGGAACTTAATCAGTTTGTTGTAAACATTATTCAAAGTATTTAAAAGATTTATATGATTTAGATGATGCTGTTACATCAGTTTTGTTATAGAAAGAAGATGAACATTCTGTGGACGAGATTTACTAAAAGAAAAATGCGGTAAAAATCCAGTTTTCAGGATCTTTACAACATTTTCAAATGTACTATCCCCCGGCCGACCGCTTTTCGATGCGGAGGGTATCACCAGCTTTTTATGTTGATATCCTATAGAAGCCTATGGGCCCCGCCATACCTGACAGCATGCAGCCTCCCTGTTGCAGTCCCAGATCCCAGCCTCCTCCTTTCCCAGCAATACAGCCAGCTGTACTTCCGGCTGCAGGGAGGAGGAGCCCGGGACTAACAGCAGACATGGCCTCCCTGGGCTCATTGTGAGAGCTTGCATTCTGAAGTGAGGCTTGGCTTTTTAAGTGAATTGTGAGTTTGAAACAGCAGCAGATACTGCCCAGGGACGCTGCCGGTCGGGAAAGAGCCTACTGCTGCTGCCAGCAGGTACTACCAGGGAGCCACAATCGGCCTGCGGGGTCTGAATCCACTGCTGAGCTGCACAAGGGGGCAAGGAAGACTGCTGCTGCAGACATCAGAGGAGAGGACGGAAGGCGACGGAGACTGCCGAATAAAAGCGAAGGAACCGGTGACTACTGCTGCATAAAAGCTTAGAATTAGGGGACGCAAAGGATAGATAAGTAAAAGCCCAACTTCATTATTGTATAGTGAGTGTTTTGCCTAGATTGTTTTGCTTCTCTATTTCTTCTTGGGTAACAGGGAGTTAGACCTTACAAAAATATGGGTGGGGCTGGGATTGGGGATTTCACTCAGTGCATGTCGTGCAAAATGTACGCGCACCTGAAGCAACCGTCCCAGTGTGAGTACATCTGCACGAGGTGTTTGCGAACGGTTGCCCTGGAAACACAGGTAACTGATCTAGAGCAAACCGTTACACGACTGAGGGAGATTCACAATTTCAAGCGAAGTTTAGATAGAACAGTGGAGGAGTTGAGGGAGGGGTTACTGGAAGATGAGGATGACCAGGCAGTTAGCTGGGTCACAGTTAGAAGGAAGAAAATAGGGGGAGGCTCGACATCTCTGAACTATCAAACCCGAATAAATTTGCATGACTAGATGAGGAATCGGAAGATGATAGTGAGGAAATTACGGTGCCGGAGGAGACTGTTCCATCTAGCAACCAGAGGAGCAGTCCCTCTGGAGCAGTTGGGATAAAAGTTAGTAAGGTACCTAGTCAGATTGTCGTGGTAGGGGATTCCATTATTAGGAAGACAGATAGGGCAATCTGCTACCGGGACCGTGATCGCCGTACGGTCTGTTGTCTCCCGGGTGCTCAGGTACGGCATATCGCGGACCGGTAGACAGATTGTTGGGAGGGGCTGGAAAGGATCCAGCGGTCTTGGTGCACGTTGGCACCAACGACAAAGTTAGAAAAAGGTGGGATGTCCTTAAGAAAGACTATGGGTAATTAGGCAAAAAACTTAAGGCAAGGACATCTAAGGTAATATTCTCCGAATTATTACCTGTGCCACGCGCTAGCCCAGGAAGACTGAGGGAGATTGGGGAGGTTAATGTGTGGCTTAGGGATTGGTGCAGGAAAGAAGGGTTTGTGTTCCTAGAACACTGGGCGGACTTCTCAGTCAGGCGCCATCTTTTTTGTCGTGATGGATTGCACCTGAATGAGGAGGGGGCAGTGGTGCTGGGGGAAGGATGGTTAGAAGGTTGGAGGATATTTTAAACTAGGTGCCTGGGGGGAGGGTTTAGCAAGAAATCACGGGTCATTCAGCAAGAATAGCAGGGGTGGTGTTAGTGAACAAAACGGGGGAGGAGTAGGGGGAGGAATAAAGCAGACGGCAAGGGTAGTAACATGGGAACTAAAAAGGGTGTTAGAATAACAGTAACCAATGACGATTATGGGTCATCTTTGCTGCATAAGAATTATAATGTCCCTACCATAAGGGGAAATACATATCTCAATTGTATGTATGTAAATGCTAGAAGCCCTACAGGTAAAAAAAAGGGGAACTAGAAATCCTCGCAGCAAGCAAGGAATATGATATTATAGGCATTACTGAAACGTGGTGGGACGAATCTCACGATTGGACAGTCAATCTAGAGGGTTACACGCTGTACAGGAGAGACAGACTAAATAAATGGTGTGGAGGGGTATGTCTTTACGTAAAGCCATTTCTAAAACCTGTTATACAGGAAAATATTCAAGAAGGGACTGTAATTACTATTGAGACGTTATGGGTAGAAACTGCATGCGGGGGTAAAGGAATAAAGAAGTTATTATTGGGGATATGCTACAGGCCGCCTGGTATTAATGTGTCTGACGAGAAATTGTTACTGAATCAAATTGAAAGAGCAGCAGGAGTAGGAGACATAGTAGTGATGGGAGACTTTAACTATCCCGAGATAAACTGGAAAATCAGTTCATGTGATACTGCTAGGGGCAATATGCTTTTAAACACACTAAATGATAATTACTTAGTTCAATTAATCGAGGAACCAACTAGGTACAATGCAATCTTAGACCTGGTATTAACTAATAATGGGGAATTGGTATCAAATATTGAAGTAGGAGAGCCCATAGGTAACAGCAACCACAATACGGTCACATTCAATATCAGTTTTCATAAGCAGTCCTATACTGGCTCAACTAGGACTCTAAACTTTAGCAAAGCCAACTTTGACATGATGAGGGAAGCGTTAAGGGACATTGAATGGGAAATTCTGTTTCAAGGAAAAAATACTACAGAGAAATGGGATGTATTAAAATCACTGCTAATTAATAATACTCATAAATTTACTCCCACCAGCAGCAAAAAAAGGAATAAAAATCCCAAACCAATGTGGTTTAACAAAAATATAAAGGAATTGATGGACAAAAAAAGATGAGCATTTAAAAAATACAAATCTGAGGGGGATGCAGAGTCATTCCAGCACTATAAGGACAGTAACAAAATATGCAAAAAAGGAATAAGAGCGGCTAAAGTAGAAACTGAAAAACTAGTAGCAAAGGAAAGCAAAGCCAATCCCAAATTTTTTTTTAAGTACATCAACAGCAAGAGACTAAAGAAGGAGAGTATAGGCCCTTTAAAGGACAAAAGGGGAGTCTTAATCAAAAATGATAATGATATAGCAAACAAACTAAACAAGTTTTTTTCAACGGTATTTACCAGAGAGGACCAAATGCTGGGTCTAACACAAAATCTCAACAAAGATAATGTCCCACTGCTAATGCTTATTTATGTGAGGAGGTAGTCTGTGACCAATTAAAAAAGTTAAAGATTAATAAGTCACCTGGTCCAGATGGAATTCACCCGAGAGTTCTTATGGAGTTGCACGCTGAACTAGCAAGACCTCTAATTTTGATCTTCATGGATTTGGTTAAATCGGGTATGGTTCCCAAAGACTGGCGTATAGTGGAGGTAGTGTCGATATTCAAAAAGGGGAGCAAGGTTGAACCAGGTAATTATAGACCAGTTAGTCTTACATCTATAGTGGGGAAAGTATTGGAAGGTAATTTAAGGGACAGTATTAAAAAGTTCCTTGAAGCTAATAAGGTCATTAAAAGGAACTAACATGGATTTGTGAAGGACAGATCATGTCAAACCAACTTACTTGGCTTTTATGAAACAGTAAGTGCAAACCTTGATCAGGGTAAGGAGGTGGATGTAATTTTTTTAGACTTTGCCAAAGCTTTCGACACTGTACCACACATGCGTCTTCTCTATAAGCTACAAGAAATAGGGCTAGGGAGCACAATATGCTTAGATAATAGGGAGCAGCACGTTGTGGTCAATAGATCATTTTCAAAAAGGACTAAAGTACTAAGTGGTGTGCCACAAGGGTCTGTACTTCGACCACTTTTGTTCAACATTTTAATCAACGACCTAACAGTAGGTCTAGAGAGTATGGTGTCAATTTTTGCAGACGATACCAAATTGTGTAAGGTTATAAATACGGAGGGGGATGCTGAGTCTCTTCAGAATGACTTAACTAAACTGGAAGCATGGGCAGCAAAATGGAGAATGAGATTCAACACAGACAAGTGTAAGGTAATGCACTGTGGGGCAAGACCAAAAATTACACCTACATACTAAATGGGGTAATACTAGGGGATTCTGTACTGTAAAAAGACTTAGGGGTTCACATAGATAACAAATTAAGCAGCAGTACCCAAAGTAGGAGTGCAGCAAATCAGGCTAATAAGATATTAGCATGCATAAAACGGGGAATTGATGCAAGGGACGAGAGTATTATACTCCCATTATATAAATCACTAGTGAGGCCACATCTTGAATACTGTGTGCAATTTTGAGCACCTTACTACAAAAAAGGATATCCTGGAGCTAGAAAAGGTTCAAAGGCGGGCGACCAAACTAATTAAGGGTATGGAGACGCTGGAATACGAGGAAAGGCTTGCAAGACTAGGCATGTTTACACTGGAAAAGAGGAGATTAAGAGGGGACATGATCAACATTTACAAATATATAAGGGGACATTATACAGATCTTGCGCAGGACCTGTTTTTTGTTAGATCAACACAGAGAACTCGTGGACACTTGCTCAGGTTAGAGGAGAGGAGATTCCACACAATACGGCGTAAAGGTGGCCTCACAAGTGATTTATATAATGGGAGTATAATACTCTCATCCCTAGCATCAATTCCCCATTTTATGCATGCTAATATCTTATTAGCCTTCTTTGCTGCAGTCCTACTTTGGCTGAAACTTGTTGGATCAGGACTTTATGAACAATTTGTAAATAGTAGTACAGAATATCGAAACATATAGGGGTCTATTTACTAAGCCTTGGATGGAGATAAAGTCACTGGAGATAAAGTACCAGCCAATCAGCTCCTAACTGCTATGCCACAGGCTGTGTTTGAAAAATGACAGGAGCCGATTGGCTCGTACTTTATCTCCAGCAACTTTAGGGTATATTCAATAAGAGTTGGAAACTTGTCAGAAAGACGGCAGTTTATGACTGATTTAGGTCGGAAGGGGTTCCGACCTATTCAATACGGGCTGTTTTCTTTCCGACAAGTCGGAAATTCCCGACTTGTCGGAAAACATGTGGATTGCCCGCATGCATCTGTTGGAAACGGGGCCAAACGGGACAGGTTTTGGACCTGTTTCCGACAATCTCAATCTGACTTTAAAAAAAGTTGGATTGAGAAGATCAAATGGGGGAGCAGGCCGAGGGAGGGAGAGAGAGTGCTTACTGGCGGGGGCAGCTGGAGCCGTGGTCGGTGGAAGACACGGCTCCTCTCTGATGGGCATCTCCCCGGCCAGGCTCCTCTATCATGGCAGCGCTACACGGCTACACAGCTCCCCAGGCGGCTCCATGATAGTGCTCCCTGGCTACACAGGCGGCTACACGGCTCTCCCAGGCAGATCCATGGTTCCGCGGCAGTGCTGCCCGGCTCTACGGCTCCCCAGGCAGCTCCACGGTCCCACGGCAGCGCTGCCCAGCTCCACAGCTCCACGGCTCCCCAAGAAGATCATCAGCAGCGCCCCCTGGGTTACACAGGTGGCTAAATGGCTGAGTGCGGCTTCCTCCAGCAGCTCCCTGTGATCTCACACATGGGGAGCTGCTGACAACAGCAGCACAGACGTTGGCCAAATCCAACAGTCGGATTTGTCAATCCATTGAATAGGGCTTGTCGGATCCATTCCGGCAAATGCATGTCGGAATGTATCCGACAGTAATTGAATGTACCCCTTTATCTCCATCCAAGGCTTAGCAAATAAGCCCTTAAGGGTCTTAGGCTGGATACACACTTGACAATATGCACCCGATATATTGTCCGAACTGGCAGATCAGATGATATATTGATCACATCATCCAGTGTGTATACACTATGTTGTTAATGATGCATGCTCCCGTAGGTCATTAGCGAAGTCCAATATCTTTAGTTCCAGCCTTTAAATCGAAAGATATTGGACAAAACTGCATGCTGCTGGATGTGGGTGGATGCCGTCAATGATGATATCAGTGACGATATCAATCAGTGTGTAAGTCCGATAACATTTGCCTTGGCGATGTCTCATTTTCTGCGCAACATCTTGTGTGTACCCAGTCTAAGACTTTGTATGCAATCATCCCTCATGATATGTGTGTCATATGATGAATACATATTAAGTAGATGTTTTGATCTCGGAAAGGATTTTTATTCTGTATATAATGAATTTTATTTTTACATGCAAATTCTTTCTTTTTTACACATATTATTTATTAGGTAATGGGAACAGCCATTGGGACCGGGTTTACCCCAAGTAATGTCAACCTATATACTGATGACGTCAAAATTAAGGATTGCAACTTTCAATGTGCAAAAAAGCTGCCTAGGAACCCACACTTGTTATATCTCAATCACAAAGTAGTAAAACATAGTAGGAGAATAGTATAGGTCACCTTGGTGCTAAATGTGTTAAACCATAAAATCCCTGCCTTGTCAATAAATATTAGTCATCTTTTTCAAGGAACACAGGTGTTTATTGACACAAACTAGGAGGCAATAATTAAAAGCAGAAGCTCAATTATAAACATATCAATTCAAAAAGTAAATGATAAGTCTCAATGTAGCTGAGCAGACAAAGGCATACACAAGGTGCTGAGAATAATAATTAGGAGGTTCTGGATAATCTGTTTATATAATACTCACCTCAAAAGTCCTCAAGGCTGTAAGCCTTGAAATTATTATTATTATTATTATTATTATTACATTTTATTTATAAGGCGCCACAAGTGTTTCGCATCGCCATACAAAGGACAGTACAGGGAGACAAAACTTAGCATTACAGTAAATATATAACAGAAATAGAGTACAGGTAATAAAGAGCACAACAATTCTCAAGACATAAGATGTAAGTAGTGAGGAAGTGATCATCGTACTACTAGGGGCTGGTGGCCATAGATGGAGATGAGCCTTTACCAGCAGGAGAAAAATTGGGTAAAGATGGTCGCTGAGTAGGGGAGAGCTGCGAGTTCAATGTGTCGAGAAGAGGGCTTAGATAACAAGAGAAAAGAGGGCCCTGCTCTGAAGAGCTAACATTGTAGTGAAATAGAGCATACCCTGCTCGAAACGCGTCAGTGCTGGTACATGCTGTTCTACTAATATGCTGCCCTGTGACACTTCAAAGGACTTTTGAGGCAAGACTTAAAAGAGGATTCTATCTGGAACCATTTTTATTCCCAGTCATAACTGTTCATACAGTATGTGTTTAAGAACAAGGTACTGATATGGCGTATCATTTTATGAAGACAGTATATACCCATGTCTAGAATGAACGTTATCAAAGGATGAATGTTTCAAAGGATGATGTCTGTGACTTATCCTGGATAATTTTATGAACAATATGCAAAGGACTATGAAGTAACCTAAAAATCTCATTGTTCTCTTACCTACAGGTAATGAATAGTGGAACTACACTTACCAGCAAGCTGTATTGCATCTGCTTATTATCACAAATGAATACCATGATTGCATAGCTATAGGTAATTAATAGTTGATTTATTGTTAGAAGAAGATTTAAGCTGGTTTTATTATAAGTTATTTGGGGAATCTGTGATGGTCCCATCCCCACACACCATTTGTTTGTTTAAGTTTTATTGCTTCAAATGGATGATGGGTTAGGGGTGGGTCTAATCAATGTGCTTACAAACAAGTTTGTTCGTCTTGATATTAATGTGTAGTCTGGCTGAATAAGCCTTAGCTGAATCAGTCTGGGATGAAGTTATCAAAGGATGAATGTTTCTAAGGATGTCGTCTGTGACATCCTGGATTTAAACTGGATGAAAACTGAAATGAAACAATAAACAAATTCGGAAAATCCTTCAAAGGCCAACAATACTTGGACTGCATCCCAACTACAAATGTATGTTCACTACTTATATTATCCAAAATATCAGCAAAACATTTGCCTTACTGTTAACCTGTAGACATTAACCACATTTTAAAAACTTGCAAGTCGTCTTTATTTCTGCTATTCCACTGCTCTCTCATTCAGCCACCACTCCTCCTCCTATTCTCATTTTACTACCACTATTTTCCCCATCCACACTATGGTCAGGCTGGCAACATCCCCCATTAATCCTTGTCTTCCTAATCCTTTATTCTGTCCCCTGGTACCACCTCTATCCTTCTCTCCCAGTCTCCTACATCTCATCTTCTCTTCTCTGTCTCCCATCCTCCCTTCTGCCTCCTTTCCCCTCCTCTTCTGTTTCCCCATTGAAATTTACTTCTGCCCCTTCACAGGCTCTCTACCCCACCACTCAACCCTGCTCTCTCCCTCCTCTGCCTGTCACCTTACCTATCCTCCACCACTATCATACTACACTCCCTCAATGCCTCACTTCTGCATTCTCCCTTCCTAGCCAAGGACCCAGCATCATCGTTACACCCTCTAAATCCTTTCCTTACAAATTAATCCTACCTCAACACTACAGCAACTCTGATAATCTCACTCACATATCTCCCACAAACTCCTACCCCATCTCCTGTGCCCTCTGGAATGCCAGATCTGTTTGCAACAAACTGGCCCCTACTCATGACCTTTTCATTTCCAACTCCCTGCATCTCCTTGCCATTAGAGAAACCTGGATTACTCCCTATGACACCACTTCTCCTGCTGCTCTCTCTGCTGGGAGCCTCACATTCTCACACACACCGTCCCAGGGGACACCATGGTGGTGGTGTTGGGGTTCTTTTACCCTCTTGCGACACATACCAACTTATACTTCCAGAACATCCCTTACATTCTCTACATTTGAGGTCCATGCGATATGCCTCTACCAACCTACTAATCTTCGAGTTGCTGTCATCTACTGTCCACCTGGCACTTCCTCTATATTCCTCGACAACTTCCTCACTTCCTGTCTTCTAACATTCCCTCCATTATCCTAGGTGATTTCAAAATCCCTATTGATAACCCCACAAAATCACCTGCCTCTAAATTCCTTAACCTCACCTCTTCACTTTTTTCTCTCCCAGTGGACCACCTCACCCTCCCATGTGAACTGGAGCTCACTGGATCTGGTTTTCACTCACTGCTGCAATATTTCTGATTTCTCCAATTCCCCTTTTCCTCTCCCTGCCCACCGCCTGCTTTCTTTCAACTTATCTATCTCCGCTTTCCCATCTCTCCTTCCTAAGGCTACCATCACTAAGCGTAATATTGAGGCTATTGACACCTCATCCCTATACTCCCTGTTTGACTCACTTCTCTCTACTATTCTCTCTCTCATACCCTGAACAAGCCATATACCTATACAATGCATCTCTTACTTCTGCTCTTGACTCTGTCGCTCCACCAGCCGCTATTCACTCTCGCAGATCAACACCTCAACCCTGGCACACCAAATGCACCAGATATCTTCAAAAATGCTGACGTACTGCTAAGTGAAAGTGTAGGAAATCACGCACTAAGGCAGACTTCCTCCATTTTAAATGTATGCTCTCATCCATCATTACTGCCCTTGCCCTCGCTAAACAATCATGCTTCAAAATTCTCATCTCTACCCAGTCTTCCAACCCCCGGCGCCTCTTTGCCACTGTGAACTCCCTCATCTGCTCACTACCACCTCCTCTCCCATCCTCATTGTCTGCTCTAGACTTTGCCACTTATTTTACATCCAAGATTGACTCCATACATCAGGACATCACATCCCACCAGACCAGCAACCAGCCACCACCCACCATCCCTCCCCTTCCCTCTCACCAACTCTGACATCTTTCTTCCATGTATCTGGGGAGAAAGACATGGCCCTCATCCATTCCCCCCTGACCACCTCCCCACTTGGACCTATCCCCTCCTAGCTCCTACACTACTCTCTCCTTCTGCCTGTTCCCATCTTGCCCACCTTCTCAATCTCTTCCTCTCATCAGGCACTGTTCCCTCTGCCTTCAAGTGTGCTCTTGTCTCCACTATTCTTAAAAAACCTACCCTTGATCCAAACACCCTCTCCAACTATCGTCCCATCTCTCTCCTCCCTTTTGCCTCCAAACTCCTGGGCCAGTATTTACTAAAAATCCGAGTTTGGTCGATTTGTGTTTTTTTTCTAAGTCCCAATCCGGGAATTTACTAAGCACCAATCTCGGCAGTGTCTGGTCTATTCGTAATGGTTTGAATGACAACGTCCCGAAATACGAATGAATAGACCATCGGTCAAACGCGGCTGTTATTTCATAGAATACGGCCATTCACTATTCATTCGTATTTGGGTGTTAGTTTCTGAGTGCTCAAGTGTGGGTCTGTTTTTTTTCGAATCGTTAAAAAAAGCAGCAAAAAAATAGACCTACTTTTTCCAGTCGAGTTTGGATAACCATGCACGGATCAGTGAGATCTGTGCATGGTTATCTATGGGAAAGGGTCTGCTTAGTTTAAAATCAGAAAAAAAATTGCGTGGGGTCCCCCCTCCTAATCATAACCAGCCTCGGGCTCTTTGAGCCGATCCTGGTTGAAAAAATATGGGGGGAAAAAATGACAGGGGTTCCCCCATATTTAATCAACCAGCACCGGGCTCTGCGCCTGGTCCTGGTTCCAAAAATACGGGGGACAAAAAGCGTAGGGGTCCCCCGTATTTCTGAAACCAGCATCGGGCTCCACTAGCTGGGGAGATAATGCCACAGCCGGGGGACACTTTGATATCGGTCCCTGCGGCCGTGCCATTAAAACCCCAGCTAGTCACCCCTGGCCGGGGTACCCTGGAGGAGTGGGGACCCCTTCAATCAAGGGGTCCCCCCCTCCAGCCATCCAAGGGCCAGGGGTGAAGCCCGAGGCTGTCCCCCCTATCCAAGGGCGGCGGATGGGGGGCTGATAGCTTTTTTGAAAAAATGTGAATATTGTTTTTAGTAGCAGTACTACAAGTCCCAGCAAGCCTCCCCCGCAAGCTGGTACTTGGAGAACCACAAGTACCAGCATGCGGTGGAAAACCGGGCCCGCTGGCACCTGTAGTACTACTACTAAAAAATTACCCCAATTAAAACAGGAGACACACACCTTGAAAGTATAAGTTTATTACATACATGCACACCTCCAAACATACATACTTACCTATGTTCACACGAGGGTCGGTCCTCTTCTCCATGTAGAATCGATGGGGTACCTGTGGAAAAAATTATACTCACATAATCCAGTGTAGATCGGTCCTCTTCTGTTCTCTGTATAATCCACGTACTTGTAAAAAAAAAAACCCGCAAACCCGACCACGCACTGAAAGGGGCCCCATGTTTTCACATGGGACCCCTTTCCCCGACTGCCAGGACCCCCCCCCCGACTCCTGTCTAAGAGGGTTCCTTCAGCCAATCAGGGAGCGCCACGTCATGGCACCCACCTGATTGGCTGTGTGCTCCTGTAGTGTCTGTCAGGCAGCACACGGCAGTGATACAATGTAGCGCCTATGCGCTCCATTGTAACCAATGGTGAGAACTTTGTGGTCAGCGGTGAGGTTACGTTCGGTCAACCGCTGACCACAAAGTTCCCACTATTGGTTACAATGGAGCGCATAGGCGCTACATTGTATCACTGCCGTGTGCTGCCTGACAGACACTACAGGAGCACACAGCCAGTCAGGAGGGTGCCACGACGTGGCGCTCCCTGATTGGCTGAAGGAACCCTCTTAGACAGGAGTCAGAGGGGGGGGGGGGTCCTGGCAGTCGGGGAAAGGGGTCCCATGTGAAAACATGGGGCCCCTTTCAGTGCGTGGTCGGGTTTGCTTTTTTTTTTGACAAGTACGTGGATTATACAGAGAACAGAAGAGGACCGATCTACACTGGATTATGTGAGTATAATTTTTTCCACAGGTACCCCATGGATTCTTCATGGAGAAGAGGACCGACCCTCGTGTGAACATAGGTAAGTATGTATGTTTGGAGGTGTGCATGTATGTAATAAACTTATACTTTCAAGGTGTGTGTCTCCTGTTTTTATTGGGGTATTATTTTAGTAGTAGTACTACAGGTGCCATCGGGCCCGGTTTTCCACCGCATGCTGGTACTTGTGGTTCTCCAAGTACCAGCTTGCGGGGGAGGCTTGCTGGGACTTGTAGTACTGCTACTAAAAACAATATTCACATTTTTTCAAAAAGGCTATCAGCCCCCCATCCGCCACCCTTGGATGGGGGGGACAGCCTCGGGCTTCACACCTGGCCCTTGGGTGGCTGGAGGGGGGGACCCCTTGATTGAAGGGGTCCCCACTCCTCCAGGGTACCCCGGCCAGGGGTGACTAGTTGGGGTTTTAATGGCACGGCCGCAGGGACCGATTTCAAAGTGTCCCCCGGCTGTGGCATTATCTCCCCAGCTAGTGGAGCCCGGTGCTGGTTTCAGAAATACGGGGGACCCCTACACTTTTTGTCCCCCGTATTTTTGGAACCAGGACCAGGCGCAGAGCCCAGTGCTGGTTGATTAAATATGGGGGAACCCCTCTCATTTTTTCCCCCATATTTTTTCAACCAGGATCGGCTCAAAGAGCCCGAGGCTGGTTATGATTAGGAGGGGGGACCCCACGCAATTTTTTCCAGGATTTTAAAGACTTTAATGAACTTTTTAAGGTACGCAATGAAGCCCTGCATGGATCTCACAGATCCGGCCGGGTTTCCATGTGTTTTTTCAGGCAGTGTTTTACTCATCACCCCCGTAAAACACTGCCTGATATTACGAATCAATTCGACATCGGAAAAAACGTTTGTGCAAAACTCGGCAGCTTAGTGAATGACCCTATCAGGATTCAAAAAGTTGCAGTAAAATGCACCCGATACCATTCGAGTTCAAACACCCTTCAAAACGGACAAAACACGAATATTAGTGAATAAACCCCCTTGAGTGTATTGTCTATAACCGCCTCACTGTCTTTCTTTCCTCTTACTTACTGCTTGACCCATTTCAGTCTGGTTTCCGCTCTCTCCACTCCACTGAAACTGCCCTCACAAAAGTCTGCAATGACCTCCATGCAGCCAAATATAAAGGCCACTACTCTCTGCTTATTCATCTTGAACTCTCTGCTGCTTTTCACACTATGGACCACCCTATTCTTCTGCAAATCCTTCACTCTCTTGGTATGTGTGATACTGCCCTCTCCTGACTGTCCTCCTACCTCTCTGATCGTTCCTTCTCTGTTTCCTCTCATGAAGCTACCCCCCCACTTCCACTAACTGTTGGTGTCACCCAAGGTTCTGTTCATGGTCCTTTCCTTTTCTCTCTCTATACATCCTCTTTAGGTGAACTCATTAGTTCTTTTAACTTCCAATATCACCTCTATGCTGATGACACTCAAATCTACCTTTCCTCCCCTGGTCTCTCCCCGGCTCTGCTCACTCGTACCTCCAACTGTCTCTCTGCTATCTCTTCCTGGATGTCCCAGCACTTTATTAAAATCAACATGTCCAAGACTGAGCTGACCATCTCCCCAGCCTCCCGCGCAATCTCACCTCCCACAATCTCATTATCCATTGATGGCATGACTATCTCCTCTAGCTCCCAAGTACGCTGTCTTTGTGTAATCCTTGACTCCTCCCTCTCCTTCAAATCAAACATTCAGCATCTCTCACATACCTGTCATTTTCATCTCAAAAACATTTCCAGGATCAGACTCTTTCTCGCCCTGGATGCCACCAAGATCATTATCCACTGACTGATTATTTCCATACTGGATTACTGTAATCTCCTCCTAACTGGCCTTCCTGGCAATTACCTCCCTCCACTCCAATCTATCTTCAGTGCTGCAGCCTGGCTCATCTTCCTCACCAAACACAATACATCCACCTCCCCTCTCCTACAAGCCCTTCACTGGCTTCCCTTTGCTTTCAGAATCAAATTCAAACTTCTCCCACTCACTTACAAAGCACTCACCCACTTACATATCTGACATTAGCTCCCTTTACTCTTCCACCCATTCTCTTCGCTCTGCTAATGCACGCCGACTCTCCTGGCTTCTGATTACTTCCTCCCACTCCTATCTCCAAGATTTTTCATGTGCTGCTCCCTTACTCTGGAATTCTCTACCTCTTCTCCTCAGACTCTCCACCTCTCTACAGAACTTCAAACGGGCTCTTAAGACCCACTTCTTTACCAAACCCAGACAAATCTCATCCTAACCCTCTGTCCCATGCTCGGTCTACCCCATCTGTATCACCCCTGTCTGTCTGCCCTTCCCTTTTAGAATGTAAGCTGTCACGAGCAGGGCCCTCTTCCCTCATGTGCTATCCTTCATGTGGTTTTCTTACTTTAATAATCCTCAACTGCTCAAATCCTACAGTTTTCAGCCACCTTGATACTTATCTCAGTGTCGTCTACTCATGAAGTTATGCTAAGTTACCCTGTACTTTTCCTATATTGTCTTCAACTGTAAGTCACTGTTTTCCTGTTTTGATTATGTGCATATGTACTCTGTAATTGGGCACTGCGGAACCCTTGTGACGCCATATAAATAAAGATAATAATGACTTAATACAGAGTTTCCCAGTCTTTGCCATTACAGTCCAGGCTTTAAGGATATCCATGCTTGCACATAGGTGACTTAATTAGTACCTCAGCCAATTTAATTTAACTATCTGGACTCAAGCATGGATATCTTAAAAACTTGGACTGTAATGGCGGAGTTTGGGAAACTCTGACTTAATAGAAAATGCATTTAATAATGTTTCCCCAAAGGCTAGAAAACATTATTATTAATACCCTTTCGAGAAATGTCTAAAAACGACTAATTATGATACAAAATTTATTGTAAATTGTAATATTAACATTTACAGTGTTAATAAAATTATTCAAAATAATTGTTTTATTCTGAGATCAGATGCAATATCACTCTACTCTTTTTTGGAATCCTAATTGTTTCAAAGATGCCAGTTTTAAATATCTGAGACAAATTATTATCCTTTTATATACTGTAGTAATCTTTTGAAATAAGTTTAGCAAGACTGTACAACTATTTTTTTCCCTGTTTAAGAGACAAATATTCTATTGTACATACAGATGTGTCCTCACACATGCAGATTTCATGGGATAAATTGGGGAAAGGTATATGTGGACACATCTCTATATATGTGTATATATATATATATATATATAGTGAGGAGATCAGATTATGGTTGCCATTTCCTGTGGCAGGCACTTCCAAACACACAGCAGCCAGGAAAACAGCACAACAGTCCAGTATTTTCATGCAATCTAGCTGTGATCCACAAACATCTTCCTGGGGTTTTAAAATACATAGGCTAGAAACCTGGGACAACATACTGTACCTCCCATTTATCACTTTACCTTCTATCACATATCCCTCCCCCCTTGTTATATAAGTAAATAAGAGGATGTTCTTCACCCTACATCTGATGCATCAGTTTGTACTACAAATTCACTTTTAAAATCAGGTGTCATCAAAACTGGTTGCATTTAACCATAACTTTTTGTTTTCCCTTGGTAAGGTCTGTCCTTGGGACTGCAATGGTGGCAAAATTGGGTAAAAACCTTCTATTATACACTGTGAATCCTAAAAATGCTGTCACCTGCTTCTTATTTAAGGGTTATGGCCAATTATGCATAGCCTCAATTGCATTAAGATGTGGTTTTATCAAACCTCTGCCAATGGTGTATCAAAGATACTTTGCTTCTTCCATCCCTAGAAAACATTTTTTGAGGTTAGCTGTGAATCCTTCCTTATGGTTGGAGTCCAACACTGCTTCTCCTCTAGGTAAGTAAGGACTATACATGATTACATTATCCAGATAAGCAGTAGCAGTCTGTCTATGAGGCCTAAGAATTCTATCCATCATCCTTTGAAAGGTGGCGGGTGCCCAATATAACTCAAATGGCAACATCTTGTATTGAAATAACCCTTCTGGTGCAGAAAAGCTGTCTTTTCTTTGGCATTCTCGGTTAACAGCATTTGCCAATACCCTTTGGTTGAGTCAAGACTGGTCAAGTACCTTGCTCTTTCTATTCTTTCAATAGGTTCATCTACCCGAGTCATTGGGTAGGCATCAAACTTCTACACGTTATTCAACTTACAGAAATCATTGCAGAAGCGCAAATGTCCATCCGACTTTGGAATAAGCACAATGGGACTTAACCACTTACTATATGACTCTTTAAATACCTCCAACTCCAACATTTTTTAATTTCTTTTCTGTAGGGCTTCTGATATTCTATAGGGCTTAAGGTTACTCTTAACCCCTGTGCCAGTGATTATGTTGTGTTTAATAAATGTTATTTTACAAAGTACCGTATGTCTGAAAACAAAACTTTATTTCTTATTAGAAATTATTTAGCCTCCTGCTGTTAAACAGTTGAGAGAGTTTAAGCTATTGTTACTTTGGGAACCAAAGACACTTGGTTTACTAATGGGACTGGGATGGCTGGCATAGCTTATCTATCCTTCAAAGGTTTTATAAACATTTACTGTACATGGTAATTCTGTTCTGGTTTTAATTTCCTAGAATGGTGCACCTTATAATTAACCTCCCGCACTTTTTCTAGGAATTCAAAAGGCCCTTGTGACTTAGTCAAAAGTTTATTTTCTACTGTGGGAAACAAAACAAGTAAAACATTTTAGAGTTTTGTTAACCTCTCCACTGACCCATCAGTTTGGGGATGATACACGGAAGTTCTTAACTGAGTGTTTTTAAACAGGTGGCATAATTCTTTCATGATTTTTTACATAAATGGGGTACAGTGGTCAGTCAATACTTTCTTAGGTATTCCCAACATGTTAAAGACATCAAAAGAACAAAATTCTTTTTCCCCACGAATGGGAAAAAATTTTTTTAGAGGCGCTGATATTAAAATACATTATTAATAAATACACCATATGCCAATATATATAATTTTGGTTTATTATTTAAATCTAATTAAACTTTGTTATATATTTGTTATTACCGGCCGGTAAATATAATAAGGTATATTCCACTATTTAAACAATCACATATAATACAATAAAAAGATTTTTGAGACAATAAAAATCTTGTCACATAATAAAAAAGATCTGCAATATAAATGTTCTCAAAAGGTTTTGCATCTACATAGTCAGCAAGATTGTGTATTCGCCATACAAACCGGTAAAGGAATCATATTTTTATATAAGGATTTATTGTGATAATTATAGGAAGTCTCTCTATACTTATATGAAGTTATGTATCAAGATATGTAGTTTGAATTGACTCTAATATTCAGTCAATGGGTAAAATCGCGATAACCACTTCTTCTCTGTATATATTTTTATATATAGAGAGTTTATTAAATATATTAGGGTGAAGTCTTTTTTATATATTATACCCATATGGGTTTAAAATAAATTATTTATATAAGTTGTGTTAGGCTAAGTATATTGATAATAAGGCAGTGGGAGAATGCTAATTTAAGAGAACACTATACTAGTTAGAATAGGCGGTGTTGAATCTAATTAACAGCACAGGTGCATTAAATCAGGAATGGTTTAAAAGTACACCTCCCTACAGATGGTCTCACTACGTTCTGAGGAAGCCGCAGATTTGACTTGAAGGCAGAGAAACGCGTAAACCTCTTTATTTGTTTATTACAAGTCGGACTTTCACATTTGACCCCATTGAGGAGACCAACTTGATCTGCATGCCCTGTTGGACACTGGGCTTCCAAGGAGATAGCGGCACCGACAGCAGCGCCTGTCGTGCGATCCATGTGCAGGGTGCAGCCCGACACAGAGTATAGAGGGAGCAAGCTACGAAACTGCCTGGGGAGAGAGCCGCGCTCGAAGTAGCGCCTACCGCACAGGTTATGTGCAGTGTGTAATCTGACACAGAGAACGAGGTGAGCTTTCATCTATACACCTCGCCCCAGTGGGAACATTGCTGAAAAGCTTTTATTTCTCCAGCAAAATAGCTCCTCATATACAGTGAACCATTGATCCCTATACTGCATATACATTGTTCTACCTCAGCCAAATACCGATCAAACATCATCAGGTGAGCCTGTATTGTTTTCTGGGAGCTTTTAAACAACCATAAGCTAAGCCGCTTCTTTCTGACCTCCTGATATGTCCGCATATAAAGGAACTGCTACCAGCGGCCGGGAGATGTACCTATTATAACAATATTAGGCTCACGTTTAGGTGTAATAAATCACCAGTATCTGGAAATCAAAAAACCTTTTGAGGACATTTATATTGTAGATCTTTTTTATTATGTGACAAGTTTTTTATTGTCTCAAAAATCTTTTTATTGTATTATATGTGATTGTTTAAATAGTGGAATATACCTTATTATATTTACCGGCCAGTAATAACAAATATATAAAAAAGTTTTATTAGATTTAAATAATAAACCAAAATTATACATATTGGCATATGGTGAATTTATTAATAATATATTTTAATATCAGCGCCTCTAAAATTGTTTTTTTCCCATTCGTGGGGAAAAAGAATTTTGATCTTTTGTTTTCTTTATTGTGGGAAGAGTAAACCCACACAAGAGGCTGCAGATATTTAAATATTATCAGCTGGCGCTGGGTGAATTTCTTTATATATATATATACATTTCCTGGTT
Source organism: Pseudophryne corroboree (assembly GCF_028390025.1). NCBI lineage: Eukaryota > Metazoa > Chordata > Amphibia > Anura > Myobatrachidae > Pseudophryne > Pseudophryne corroboree. The sequence continues at coordinate 309,568,148 of NC_086448.1, read as the reverse complement.
TTTGCTCAAACCTAGCTGCAAGCTGATGGAATATGACTTCACTGAGATGTGTGACAGATAGGATGCAGAGAAGAAGTGGTTACCTTAAAGATACAACATCAAATATTACTATGGAGACTGAGGGGGATTCTCTGAGCATGCATAGTTTGTTTAATAAATTAGAACATCTATGTACAGCAGAAATGCGCCATTGGTGGGACCAAGTCACTTTACAAAAGTACTTGGATAATAATTTAATACATAGAGGTTTAAGAATTTTAAAAACAGCCACCTTTAGTGAAGATAAAACATTCCCGGAAGATTGGAATCAGATATTAGATGCCTGCTCAAAGAACCTCATGAGACTCCTTATTCGATATAGAGAGGAGAAAGTTAAAGTACTACAGGTAGAAAAAGAATCTACACAAAAAGCACTGAAAGGATTTGAAAATAACTCAGATTTTGTAGAGAGAGACAATAGAGTGAACAAGAAGATAGAAAATTATGAACAAATTCTTGTTGCACGTTGCACGTAAGGAAAACAAAATCAGTAGGGACAGACAAGATTATCAAAAAGGAGAATTTCATAGTTATAATAGGAGGAACAATATGGACTATCTAGATCATAGGAGAAATTACAACACTTACAATTTGGACCATAGATAACCAAACCATACACAGTGGAAACAGAGATCTAGATATGGTTCCAACAACAGAACAAAACCATTTGAAAGGCCTTTTGTCAATGGTCCTCAAAATAGAAGACCCCCTAGGGATGTGCATAGACACGTGAACTTCATGCATAAAAATAGGTATGAAGCTCTCAATGACTTTGAATCTCCGATCTATCAGCCTTCCCCAAGATATCGCCAGAGTTGTAGACAGTCAGAAACTGAAGATGATCTAGATATCTCACCCGAAGTGACGTTTTTTTAGAAAGACGTCCCCTACACAACTCCAAGTTTGCAACACAAGGAGGAAGACAAAAAAGACAGAGGGAAAACGGAAAAGGGGGAATAGGGGAGGGAAACGAAAATCCCACAAAAAGTTTGTGCACAAGATAAAACCTACTGGTAAAGGAATCTTTAATTTATCTGGAAAAAATTTAAATGACCATGAACTCACCCTCCTTGAAAAAGGACTTAATTTTGCCCCAGTTATGAGACCCAATCTTTTTAGTTTGTTTGTGGACCTCAATAGATATGTTAGAACTCTTAGCCGCAAACGTTATTTTGCATTAAAAACTATTAAACAGAAACAAATTACAGGAACACCTATTCTTCTAGACCAGGAAGATAATATAGCGATTGAGACATTGGAGTTCTTACAACAAGAGGGAGGCCTTGATAATGATACTATAAAAATATATGATACTAAAAACAGTTTTCCAAAAAGAAAAAAAATCTGAATTCTACCCCTTGCAATATAGAGGCCCCTTCATTGAGAGTTTTTATAACAGTACACTAGAACAATTTAAAAATATGTGTGAACTGGCAGAAAAGAAAAAGTTCAAGGATAATCTTAATAAAGGAGAGAGAAAGGCAATTAAAACCTTATACTCTGATAAAACTATTATAATCAAGCCGGCGGATAAGGGGGGTGGGATTGTGATCCTTAATATTAGTGATTACCTATATGAGGCTAATAGACAATTGACCAATGAAAATTACTACAAGAAACTGGATCGTGACCCCACCCCCTTTTCCAAAAGAGACTTGTAGATCTATTAAATACAGGCTTGGAAGATAGTGCAATAACCAAGGAAATTTATCACTTTTTATTTAATGCACACCCTATTATCCCCACCTTTTATTATTTACCTAAAATACACAAATCCCTCACTACACCTCCGGGTCGCCCTATAATTTCTGGTGTTGGGTCCCTCACTAGTAACCTATCACTTTTTGTTGATAACTATTTACAGGAACACGTGAAAAATTTACGGTCTCATATTAAGGACACGACTCATTTTTTTAATTTATTGAAGAGCGTGTCATTGAAACAAAATTATTTGTTAATGACATGTGATGTGGAGGCACTATATTCAAATATTTCACATACATTGGGGGTTAAAGCAGTGGAAAATTACCTTCTACAGGACATCTATATGTCAGCACAACTACGAAATTTTATTTTATTATCTATTCAATTTATTTTGAGCCATAATTGTTTCAAATTCAATTCACAATTTTATTTACAGACACGGGGTGCTGCGATGGGGGCGGGGTTCGCTCTGAGCCTAGTAAACCTATTTATGGGGAGATTTGAAGAACATCACATATGGGGCGGGCAATATGAAGCGAACCTCGCCTTCTATGGCAGATTTATAGATGATTTGTTTTTTATTTGGGACGGGGATTTACTTTCAGCACAAAATTTTGTAATAAATTTAAATAATAATGAGTTTGGTTTGCACTTCACGTTTAATATTCATGATACATCTATCAATTTCCTTGATATATCGCTGCAAGTTACAGAAGGTAAATTGATCACACAGACATATATCAAATCGGTTGATCAAAACCGTTACTTGAACTTTACCAGTTCACACAAAAATTCATGGAAAATAAATATTCCAAAGGGGCAATTTATAAGAATTAAGAGGAATTGTGGCACAGATAGTAAGTATAAGGAACAGGTGGGTAAACTTTACCAATCATTTTTAGAACAGGGATATCCAGATAATATTTTACAAAAGGCTCTGATGGAGGTAAATCAAATAGATCGAGCAGATCTCTTACAGACCTCCAAAAAATCTAATACTGGAGGCAATACAGATAGAACTGCCTTATTCACTACACAATATAATAACTGTGCATATAAAATTAGGTCCATTATAAAGAAAAACTCAGCTCTACTTAAGTTAGATAATATATTACGTGAAAATGTAGACCTGGAAGGTACAGTTATATTTAGGAAATCTAGTAACTTACAATCACTATTAGTTAAGAGTCATTACCAACAAGAACAGGCTATCAATAAAACGTGGATACCCGAACGCCCAAAAGGCTTTCATTCATGTGGGAAATCCACATGTACCACCTGCAGGCACGCTTTAAGAAAAGCTACAGATTTTACTTCAAATACCAATGGGAAATCATTCATTATTAAAGATTTCATGAATTGTAGGTCTACATATATAATATATATAATTCAATGCGGCTGCGGTAAGCAGTATGTAGGGAGAACAACTCGCATGTTACACACCAGGTTTATGGAACACTGGCGGAACATTAACAAGGGAATTAAGACACACCCTCTTTCAAATCATATATCCCAATGTATGAGATCCGACACATTTAATAGAATAAATATCAGGGCAATAGAATCTATTAAATCTACTAAAAGGGGTGGTGATAGATTCAATGTGCTATGTAGGAGAGAGGCATATTGGATCTATAGACTTGAAACGTTAGTACCATATGGACTCAATGACACAGTAGAGTTGAATAACATCTGAGATATGCATTAGTATGTATACGTGTGTATATACATACACACATACATGTATATGTTTGGGTGTGTGTATAATAAACAGCTATATTAATATATTAATATGAAATGCATATGACATTATATATATATATATATATATATATATAAATATATAACTAATTGTTTGTTTATCTTTGCTGAGTCTTGCTGTGTACATTCATATATCTTAATAGATACTGTTTCTATATGTGTAGGAGGCCTTTATGCATCTACATAGTCAGCAAGATTGTGTATTCGCCATATAAACCGGTAAAGGAATCATATATTTTTTTTTTTTTTTGTATAATAGTTTTTATTGGATTTTAAACAAACAGAAAACCAACAGCAATAGTACACAATACATAAGTATCAAATACGGGTTGTAGAATTGAACAACCAATAAAGATTAACATATCACATAATTGTACAACAGATTGTTCAGTTTGCTATTCGTGTACTACCAAATTTGGCAACAAACAAATAAAGAACAAAGAAAACAACAGATAGTACAGGGACAAAAGAGAGACAAGGAGAGAGACAATACAGTGACACAAATAGGGAAACTTAAAGAGACGGGCCAGGTTCCATTCTAGAAGGGTTCCTAAAACGGCATAATCAAACATCTAAATATAAAGGTAAGTAAGAAAGCCCAACATAATCAGGTAGTATCAGGTTGTGGGGAAAGTAGTTGTGACATATCTGCAGGGGCAGTAATGACCATGGGAAGTCCACGCCGCTCCCGGAATACCTCCCACTTTGACCATCCCTCCCGCACCAGAGCAGGAGATCTGGAATATATCCCTCCTGCTGTTTCAAATAAGAAATGCTTGTGAGTGTTGTTAATAATTGAGTGGATGGTTGGTATCACTTGAGATTTCCACAGCTGTCCAATTGCAGCCTTGGTGGAAATTAGGACATGACCAGCAACATATCTGTCTCGTAGCGGTAAATCAAACGTCAAGTAATGAAATAGAGCAAACAAAGGATTCATTGGTAGCTCCAACCCCAGCACCTCCCGCAAAAGAGAGAACACTTCAGTCCACAGCGGCCGCAAAGCCGGGCATTCCCAGAAGATATGCAAAATATTGCCCACGAGGCCACAATTTCTCCAGCAAAGCCGGGAAACCGAGGGCCAGATGCTATGAAGCCGCTGCGGAGTAAAGTATGCCCTGTGGCATAATTTATAATACATTTCAGAATGTTGTAGGCATCTAGAAATCTTAAAGCACCTTGAGGATATGGAGTCCCACTCCTCCTCTCGGAGAACTATAGAAAGGTCTTTTTCCCATTTCAGCTGTGAGGGAGTCTTACCCTGTTTAGTCAGAAGCACAATATATTGATACCATTTAGAAATCCCACCTCCATGAGCAGGCGAAGACAGTCTAGAGTGTAGGGAGGCCGGGAGCGAAACGGGGCCCACTAACCTATTAAAACAGGAATGGAGCCAGTGACGTATTTGCAGGTATTTAAAGAAGTCCTGCTTTGGTATACCTGAACGGGTTTGTAAGCTAGAGAAGGACATTAAACTTCCTTCCGACCAGAGATTCCTCAAATGCACAATCCCAACATCTATCCAAGTGTCCAACCCAAGGTTAGGTATGACCCAAGCGATAGTTCTAAGTGATAAGTCGGCCGACGGCAACAAAATAGTTGGGTCAGAAGCAATAACCGTGTGCCAAAGCTTCAGAGTATTTCTAATCGCTTCTCCTGGGCCTTTCCATTTTGGTACGCTATGAATGGGCAGTAGAAAAAGATCCCTCAAGTCTACGGGACCGAGGAAGGATCGTTCGATGAGGACCCACGGTTTGGGGTTGTGCATATTGAACCAATCCCGAGCCTGACTAAGAGCACAGGCGGTGTGGTACCCTTCTAAGTTAGGGTAGGCCACCCCTCCAACAGTCTTGGGTAACATCAAAACCTGCCTAGCAATGCGAGGCCTAGATCCCTTCCAGATATAGTGAGAAATAATTTTGTTAGCCCGTATAATAAGTGGTTTGGGAAGGCTACGAGGGATAGCCCGAAACAGGTATAAGAGTTTAGGGAGCAGGATCATCTTAGTTGCAGAGATACGTCCTAGCCAGGAAAGTTCGTGTAGGGACCATTCTTTAATTAATTTTTCAAATGCGTTTAATAAGGGCGTATAATTACAATCATATAAATCCCCATCTAGAGATAGATGGATACCTAAATACTTGATAGATCTCTCCTGCCAAGCGTACCGGTATCTGTCTTTGAGTAAAGCGATAGTGCGTGGTGAAGTGTGAAGCGGTAAGTGTTTAACTTATAATAGGAAATTCTGGAGTATCTGTCCAGAATACAATGGAGGGCAGGAAGGGAGGTGGTAGGATGGGTCATACAAAGCAAAATGTCGTCAGCGAATAAACTGATTTTGTGCGTCAGACCTCCTATCTCTGGACCTGTAATTTTCAGCTCGGACCTAATAGTTTTGGCTAGAGGCTCAATGGCTAAGGCGAATATAAGGGGCGATAAGGGACAGCCCTGTCTAGTGCCATTCGAGATATCAAATCTACCTGACAAACAGCCATTGACAAACACCCTTGCAGAGGGAGCAGAGTACAGAGCGAATATAGAGTCTAAGAACCCCCCAGCAAAACCGAATTTATCCAGCACCGCTCTCAAATATCCCCAATGGAGCCTGTCAAACGCCTTTTCGGCGTCCAATGACAAAATGAGGAGGGGCGTCTTATGCGCATCGCAATATTCCATTATGTTGTATACTCTACGAGTGTTGTCCGGGGCCTGTCTGTCTGGAACAAAGCCAACCTGGTCAGCAGCTATGAGAGATGGAAGCAGCGGGGATAGTCTGTTGGCAATAAGCTATGCAAAAAGCTTGACATCTGTATTCATCAGAGCTATGGGACGGTAATTTTGGACAGCTGCAGGGGATTTGCCAGGTTTAGGAATAGCAACTATTTGTGCCTCAAGCATTTCCCCTGGAAACTTCCCCACAGCTGACGCCTCATTAAAAACAGACAACAGCACAGGGGCCAAGTCAGCTTTAAATGATTTGTAGAAATTGGAAGGGAAGCCATCGGGGCCGGGGGCTTTGTCTCTCGGGAGACCATCAATAGCCACCTCTAGTTCTTTTAATGTCCATGGGGAACTGAGGGACAGGCAGGCCACTGAGTCCAACATCGGGAGGGAAAGTCCCTTTAGGAAGGACTGGATATCAGCTGCACTGGGTTGGGGGGTAGTCAGGTCCGATTTTAAACAATATAGTCGAGAATAATACTCTGCAAAAGTGTTTGCAATATCATAAGGATCTGACACTCTAGATCCCGTGGAGGAGCAAACATAGTGGATTCTGGTCCTAGCTCGCCTACCACGGAGTTTCCGAGCCAAAAGGCGACCCGCTTTATTCCCAAGTAAATAAAACCTCTGATTCAGTCGTGCAATATTGCGTTGTACATCCCGAAGGGAAAATATGTTGACCTTTTCCCTAGCAGCTAATAATAGCCTGAGAACAGATCTATTTCGAGGGTCAGCTTTATGCTGCAATTCAAGTCTGGCAACCTCTCTTTCAGCCATCGTGCGCTCAAGTAAGTGAGAGCGTTTAAGCCTAGAAGCTGTTTGAATGGCCACTCCCCGAATTACAGCCTTAAAGGAGCACCAGTTATTAAAGATCGAGGTATCCTCAGGTCTATTAGTGTCTAGGTATAACTGTATAGAGTGTTGTATAGCAAGAGAAGCTTCTGGATTATTGAGTAAGAAATTCCCCAGCCTCCAGGGCCCTGGAGAAACTTTGCAGGCCTCTAGATCCCACACTACCCGCAATGGGGAATGATCTGACCATGTCATTGGCAAAATAGTTATTTCCCGTATGGCTGTCAGAGTCTCCTTGTTTGTCAAAACGAGGTCAATTCTAGAATACGAGGAGTGAACATGCGAATAGAAAGAGTAGTCTCTCACAGTGGGATGTTTGGACCTCCATGCATCATAAAGATCGTATTCACCTAGTAAATGGCGAAGGCCAGTGTCCCCACCCCTGAGAGTCTGATTCACGCGGAGGGATCCTCCAGTAGTGCGAGATCTATCCATAACAGGATCAACAACTAGGTTGAAATCCCCCAAAATCAGAACGGCCCCCTTAGCGTGCTTTTGTACTAAGGAACATAATTTCTTGCAGAAAGCAAGCTGACCAGTGTTTGGAGCATAACAGGAAACTATAGTGACCATAACGTTCTCAAGTAGTCCTATCAATATGAGGTACCGACCCTCAGGGTCTACAATTTGGGATTCTAGGGTAAAGGAGCAGTTCAGGGAAAATATTATCGCCACCCCAGCCTTTTTTGTGGGGCCATTAGCCATATAACAAGTAGGGAAATGGTTATCCTGGAATCTAGGGAGATCTAGTTTCCTAAAATGAGTTTCTTGAAGTGCCACCACATTTGCCTTCATTTTATAAAAAGAGGACAGAGCTAGTTTATGCTTCTGAGGGGAGTTCAATCCTTTAACATTCAATGAGACTATGTTGACCATATCTAACTATATTGGGAAGCAGAAAGGCCGTTGGAGCCAAACAAATACATTCCGGAAGAATACCAAGGCCCTCATTCCGAGTTGTTCGCTCGTTCTTTTTCATCGCATCGCAGTGAAAATCCGCTTAGTACGCATGCGCAATGTTCGCACTGCGACTGCGCCAAGTAACTTTACTATGAAGAAAGTATTTTTACTCACGGCTTTTTCTTCGCTCCGGCGATCGTAATGTGATTGACAGGAAATGGGTGTTACTGGGCGGAAACACGGCGTTTCAGGGGCGTGTGGCTGAAAACGCTACCGTTTCCGGAAAAAACGCAGGAGTGGCCGGAGAAACGGTGGGAGTGCCTGGGCGAACGCTGGGTGTGTTTGTGACGTCAACCAGGAACGACAAGCACTGAACTGATCGCACAGGCAGAGTAAGTCTGGAGCTACTCTGAAACTGCTAAGTAGTTAGTAATCGCAATATTGCGAATACATCGGTCGCAATTTTAAGAAGCTAAGATTCACTCCCAGTAGGCGGCGGCTTAGCGTGTGTAACTGCTAAATTCGCCTTGCGACCGATCAACTCGGAATGAGGGCCCAAACCTTGAACATTGTGTTATGGTGAAAACAAAGCCCTGGGGGAAACAAGACACAAAAGGGGAACACACAAGGGTGTACAGGAAGAAAAATAGAAAGAAAGTAAAGAGACAGACCCCGTAGAGATACAGAGCCATAGTAAGGCGCCAAAACATCCAGCGCCTCACACACTAAAGAGAGAGGTTGGTGGCCAACCCCCCCGCAATCAACCAGCCGATGGTTGTGAATCCTAACATATAATAAAAAAACAAAAAGGAAAAAGTGGAAAGGAAATGGAAAGAAAAATCCACACGACCCACAGAACATAGAGATGTGAAACTATATAAACACGCTATCTTAGAAAAATCACGAAGATCTAGAATAAGCAGGTTAATCCAAAATCCGCAGCAAAACATACTAAGGCAGAACGCGTATCTTGGTTCCTAAAACCAAACTCCTAACTGCGCATATTTGTCTAACTTGGAGAATTAAAACAACAAAGCGAACGCATTTTTAGAAGTCAAGCGTGCATCAACAGCAGCAGTCTCTACAGTAACACATCTTTGATAAGTATCCTTAGCTGACCAGAGGTCGCTCGCAGTAGATAGGCGTATCTGGGGTGTCTCTACTTCTCAACCGTCGACCAGTCCTGCTGGAGTCGGCGATCAGGAGAGCCGGACCCGCGATCACCCCCTAGATTCCATTTGCAAAGAAGTCTCATACCTTCCTCCACGGAGGAAACAGCAATAGTGGAACCATCTCTGGAAATTAGCAGACGCATGGGGAAACCCCATCTATAGACAATGCCAGCCTTCCGAAGAGCTACGGTAACAGGTTGGAAAGAGCGTCTTTTAATAAGGGTGTACTGCGACAGGTCTCCAAATAATTGAAGCTGGCCTAACGCCTCTGCAGAGTCAGAAGAAGGTCTATACCGCTTTGAGCAGAGACTCTTTAATATGGTAGAAGTGAACCCTCATTAGAACATCTTTGGACGATCCATCTGGAGCACTCCGGGACTTCGGGAGGCGATGTATGCGGTCTATAAGCAGATCCGAGGAAGTGGCAGAGGGCAGTAGTTTCTTGAAAATCTCTATAGTATAGTCATGGAGACTGCTATTGGAGACCGATTCGGGAACCCCCCTGAGTTTAAGGTTGTTCCTGCGCGAGCGATCTTCCAAATCCGCAACCTTATCCCGTAGGGCAACCACTTCACCTTCGAGGGTATCATGAGAGTCTATAAGGGAATTATGTGAGCCCACCACTTCACCCATTTTTGTTTCCAGTTGACCGGTCCTCTCACCCAAATCTTCAATAGAGCTCTGGCAGGATTTCAACATGGCTCTGAACTCAGATGTAACTTCATCTTTAAATTGATGTAGCAGGAGTTTCATACTGCCCACCGTTAAAGCCTCACTATCTTCTAGACGCGGTGAGGAGGGGGAGTCGGAAGGGGGGGATGCAGACGCCAGGGGAGAGGGCAGCATGGTCGAGGGTGTCGTGCCAGTTGCAGGGGCTCCAGCTTCTTGAGGCTTGTTGCGGTATGGAGAAGGCTTAAAAAAGGCGACCTGAGAGACCGGTTTGGAGGCTTTATGCTTCTTCGGAGGCATGACGTCACACTTTTCAAGAGAGACTTCAAATACAGTAGAAAAGGGATACAGCGAGACTCAATCTAACACAGGAGTGACCATGTCGCGTGGAGAGATGTGTCGGCCAGAATGATTGCAGGGAGGCACTAGAAGGGCATAATGCTGAGGAGGTCACATCTTAGCACAGCAGTAGCATCACATATTCATGAGAGCGGCCATCCATCCCCATTTATCTCCTAGCACAGGGGATCTACATACAGGAGGCAGATGACCCTGGAGATGGAGAATCCCGAGGTGCCAGATATATGCCAGGAAATTCAGTGGGATACTCCAACACAGGCTACTGTGCATAAAATACAGCAGGGATTCCAGCAGCCTTGAACAGAGAAAAATACAGATACCAGGGGGTTTATGTATATAGTGTTTTATGTGCTATAAATGCCTGTCCCCCCGTGCTGAACAACCATGCCAGCGCAGGGAGGGGGCAAGCACACTCACAGCCGACCAGCAGCAGAGGGAGCAGCCATCCCCGCCCGCACTGCCTATGAAGCTGCCTGCAGCCGCGGACAGACTCCTGCAGACAGCCGGACGCTTTCAGTGTGCGCCGGAGCCCCGGGCACTTTTAGGTAAGCAAGCGGGGGGGGGGAGTGGAGCCCACCGGCCACTCAGGACCGCCGCCGCCAGCTCCAGGCAGAGCAGACCGCGAGCCGCTAAGTCACGGGGGGAGACAGCCGCTGGTACAGGCACCGCTCACCGCACTTAGACCACAGCCGCCGGGTCCCAAGGAGAGCAGGCACAGGTAACTCTCCGTCCCTCCTCCTCAGGGTAGCCGCTACTTTTCCCGAGCTCCTCCGCCGAGCAGCCCGTCCGGCCTCACATCCGGTCAGTAGGGGAACGTGCTGCAGTCCCTGGCTTCAAATGGAGGGGAGGGCCGCAACCCGCAGGGACCCTTAAAAGGATCCCCCGATTCCGCAGCCCAGACCCCCCGATTCTAGATGGAGTAGGTAACCAGCAGTTGAGGATATGGGGGGGGTGAGGATCCCCTGGGGCACTTTTGGATCAATCAAAAAGTCAAAGCTGGCAGGAGCTCTCCAAAAACACCACCTCACAGCTCACAGGCTAGGCCACGCCCCGAATCATATTTTTATATAAGGATTTATTGTGATAATTAGAGGAAGTCTCTCTATACTTATATGAAGTTATGTATTCTAGATATGTAGTTTGAATTGACTCTAATATTCAGTCAATGGGTAAAATCGCGATAACCACTTCTTCTCTGTATATATTTTTATATATATATAGAGTTTATTAAATATATTAGGGTGAAGTCTTTTTTATATATTACACCCATATGGGTTTAAAATAAATTATTTATATAAGTCGTGTTAGGCTAAGTATATTGATAATAAGGCAGTGGGAGAATGCTAATTTAAGAGAACACTATACTAGTTAGAATAGGAGGTGTTGAATCTAATTAACAGCACAGGTGCAGTAAATCAGGAATGGTTTAAAAGTACACCTCCCTACAGACGGCCTCACTACGTTCTGAGGAAGCCGCCGATTTGACTTGAAGGCGGAGAAACGCGTAAACCTCTTTATTTGTTTATTACAAGTCGGACTTTCACATTTGACCCCATTGAGGAGACCAACTTGATCTGCAAGCCCTGTTGGACACTGGGCTTCCAAAGAGATAGCGGCACCGACAGCAGCGCCTGTCGTGCGATCCATGTGCGGGGTGCAGACCGACACAGAGTATAGAGGGAGCAAGCTACGAAACTGCCCGGGGAGAGAGCCGCGCTCGAAGTAGCGCCTACTGCACAGGTTATGTGCAGTGTGTAATCTGACACAGAGAACAAGGTGAGCTTTCATCTATACACCTCGCCCCAGTGGGAACATTGCCGAAAAGCTTTTATTTCTCCAGCAAAATAGCTCCTCATATACAGTGAACCGTTGATCCCTATACTGCATATAAATTGGGAGATTGTTCTACTTCAGCCAAATACCGATCAAACATCATCAGGTGAGCCTGTATTGTTTTCTGGGAACTTTTAAACAACCATAAGCTAAGACGCTTCTTTCTGACCTCCTGATATGTCCGCATATAAAGGAACTGCTACCAGCGGCCGGGAGATGTACCTATTATAACAATATTAGGCTCACGTTTAGGTGTAATAAATCACCAGTATCTGGAAATCAAAAAACCTTTTGAGGACATTTATATTGTAGATCTTTTTTATTATGTGACAAGTTTTTTATTGTCTCAAAAATCTTTTTATTGTATTATATGTGATTGTTTAAATAGTGGAATATACCTTATTATATTTACCGGCCGGTAATAACAAATATATAAGAAAGTTTTATTAGATTTAAATAATAAACCAAAATTATATATATTGGCATATGGTGTATTTATTAATAATATATTTTAATATTAGCGCCTCTAAAATTGTTTTTTTCCCATTCGTGGGGAAAAAGAATTTTGTTCTTTTGTTTTCTTTATTGTGTGAAGAGTAAACCCAAACAAGAGGCTGCAGATATTTAAATATTATCAGCTGGCGCTGTGTGAATTTCTTTATATGTTAAAGACATGTATTAGTTCTCTAGCAATGGTCATCGTTGATGTATTTTGCAATGGTATCACTTCTGGGTATTTAGTAGCGTAATCTAAAATCACTAAAATATTTTGGTGGCTGCAGGCAAATAATATTAGAGGTCCAACCAAATCCATAGCTATTCTTTCCAACTGAACATCAATAATAGGTGATGGGACAAGTAGAATTTTAAAATGTGGCCTTGGAGCATGATACTGACATTCAGGGCAGGATTCGCAATATACAGTAACCTCTTTATGGATCCCTGTACAATTCTCTCAGTGATTATAATTTACACCTAGGTGATATGCAGTTATGTGACCATGAGCTAGGTCTAGAAGTTCTTCTATATGCTTTTGGAACTACCAATTGTTCCACAATATCTTCCCTTTCTTAGTCACTTGATACAAAATATCCTAGCATTTTGCCATGTGAGGAGAGTCATGTAACTGCTCTAAGGCAAAGATCACTTTTCTGACTTCCAAGATCAGGCAGACAAGCAGGGTCGGACTGGCCAACAGGGGTACAGGGGAAACCACCGGTGGGCCCCACTACATGGGGCCCCACTCCTTCCTCTAGGGATTAGGTTCCAGACTGTGCACTTGTATTATACATGGTAGATATGTTGCATTACACTGCACAAGTCTATTGTGTATTTGAAGCCTCTGTTGGGGATGGTCACACCCCCTTTGTAGGCTGACCACACCACTAAGTATGGGCCCCTATCACAGCATTCCCCCAGTGGGCCCTTCATGCCCCAGTCTGACACTGCAGACAAGCAACTGGTTCAACAACATTTTCTATTTGAGAAGGAGGTATATCATTCTGTGCCCCACTACTACTCTCATCATTCTCTGGCCCCCAATCATGCATGAAAAAGGGCAAATTTAAAACTCGACAGACATTCTCACTGCCACTACATCAGTAACATTCTCAAATGTGTCTGGGTTATTTATTTCTGTAATAAATTGGTTTTCCCACAGCTTCAACAAGTGGTCAAAGTCTCTCCCCAATATTGCATCAAACATCAAACAAGGAACCAAACCCACAAATACTATAGCGGAACCACACTGTGTTTCTATGTTCACCTCTGAAGTAACATAATACTGAGTGTCCCCATGTATGCAAGTACCCCCAACAGTTTTTCTCTTACAGTTTAAGTGGTTTACCAATTCAGCTTTCATAAGAGTAACAAGGCTACCAGAATCTAACAATGCCTCTACCTGGTTGCCTTCTGTAGTGACTATAAAAATTTGCTTATCTGTCTCAGCTTGTTGGCCTGCATTGCACACTGACTAAGAAAAGAAAGACTCTCTGCAATTGACATAAGTAGTATCACATTGCATAGGTCCAGAGGTAAGCGAACAATCAACATGCCAAAACCAACCCAGTGAAAACATTGGGTCATGTGATCAAGCTTTTTACGGGGCAGGAAACTTTCTGGCACTGATGGCCTACTTTCTGGTTCCAAACCCACAATCTTATGTTCATTCCACCACCCATCACCCTTTTCCCCTGGAAAAGTCTTACCAGATTGCCGTTGGGAGACTAGAACTCTGTGGGGTACACTTAAAAGTTCCTCAGCAACCACAAATCTCTTCACCATTTCAACCAATTGGTCGGCTGTTCTCATGGCTCACTCACTTGTGCAGAGTTGTAGGCCACTTTGTGGTAAGATGGATGAGGTTATGCATTTAAGAGCAGGGAGGCTGTTCTGTTTGGTGTTCCATGCGGTGAACTCGTTGGGCGCGAACAAACACTGTGACTCCCAATTGAGTTAGGATGGGTGCCACAATTCCATCCTGCACGTCTTTTCTTTGTCTGCCACATCATTCCAGGTGTGCTGCCCTATATGAGGTGCTGCCCCTCTGCCCCATCAGTCCAGTAGTGCTGCCCCACTGTCATTTAAGTCCAGGGTTGTGGCCTATCTGCTGTATAAATCCAGAGGTGCTGCCTATCTGCTGTATAACTCCAGAGGTGCCGCCGTATAATTTCAGGGGTGCTGCTTTACTTGATCATAGGTTTAACTAAAGCATAGAGCAGAACATAAAACAAGCTTCAACATCACAACCACATTTGTGAAAACATATAGCCGCAAAGGTGGAAATGGAAATTCCAAGAATGATTAAGTGTTTTCAATAAAGTGGGGAGAGACCACATTTGTGGCAAAAGTCAGTCAGACTCAGAGGAGACAGAATCATAATCCAGCAGAACATGACATGGCAACATTTCCTACTTCAACTGCTGGAGAAAACTAGATTTTCCAAACACACTAAAGTCTATATGTCTGCCATATAATTCCAGGGGTGCTCTGTCTGAAACTGCTCATCTGTAGTAGATATATATTCTAGTGTGCACTGTGTACCCAGCATTAGATAGAGGTTCTTCTCAATTATTTCATATTAGGGACTCAAATGAATGGCTCCAATTAGCCAACCTTAATTTTTATTTATTAATCTTCCACATTTTGGGATTATTTACAAGATGCACATTTGTTGTACAGTTTTCTTTTCCTTTATTTAATAAGTGTTTTCTCATTAATAATTGTACAATGGAAGGGCTGCATAGGGTTATCGCAAGACCTCGCGGTGTTGGAAGAACAGAGTTTCAGTGATCTTGCATTGCATCAGCTTTCCATTGCACTGCAGCACTAGATGGGCCAGGAGCTCCTGTGAGGCACAAACAGTTACTGAATAAGGGCCCAGTAAGGCGTCTCATGGTGGCTTACAGCCAGAAAGATGCCTGGCTTGCCAGGCTGAGGCATGCTGGGGGCACAGAGGTTAGCATTGCTTCTTACCACAGTCCTACTTGTATAATATGAAATGAGTTTCGAATAGAGTAGTAAGCTCCACTAGGGCAGGGCTCAATAACAAAAAATTCACTGCACAGTCCTGCTTAATACTGTACCGAACCCACCCGAACTCAACTTGCCCCATCCGGGGCTGCTGTGGGGGATCACAAGGGGCTGCTAAAACATCAAAGAGGCTGCTTTATTTAAAAAAAATATGAATAAAATCAACAATACACACAGGTATGCTCATATGCTTGTAACTGGGACACACAGGTATACTCACATGTGAGTAACTGGGAGCTGTGAAAAATGAAAATAAGGTATCTGCCACAAAATATGTAAATAAAAATGCAATTAAAAAAATGAAGGGGGGGGGGGGGAAGAAACCCATGAGATTTTCACAAAATAAGTCTCCAGACTCCGTGGAAGGGAAAATATCCAACCTTAATCCTGTGGTATAAACCAGTTTATTTGCATCCCAGCATTAAATCCGAGATTATTGTAATCCCTGAAAATGGAGAAGGGGGTATAAATTCGGATGCTTTGGCCACTAGTTTTTCAGTTTGGCCAGTAATGTGGTAATTATATATTTGCTTGGTTAAAGTCCATATTGTTCCCCACCAATATAGGAGTGGAGGTGAAAGCCTGTGTGTTGTTCCTGATTGCGTGTGTCTCTCTAATTTTTAATCACCTTCTTGACACTGTCCTCTTCCTCTTGCCTCTTCTCATAATGTTAAAAGTCATCCAATATGGAGGTGGTATGTTTGCAGCTAGCTATGTTTCGGAGAACTTTGCAATGTTTTTCCAGGTGGACCACCTGTCATTGAAATTATGGGTTTATTAAACTGTACATGTCCTGTTTAAACAACATAAGGGTGGGTGGGAGGGCCCAAGGACAATTCCATCTTGCACCTCTTTTTTTCTTTGCATTATGTGCTCTTCGGGGCCTATTTTTTAAAAGTGCCATCCTGTCTGCCACTGCAGTGCCACTCCTAGATGGGCGCCATGTTTGTGCCGCCCACTTGTGTCACTGAGCTTAGTCATCCAGCGACCTCGGTGCAACCTTTTGACCTAAAAACAGTATTATGAGGTATGAGGTCTTCAGAATAAACTGGAAATGAGTGGAAATGAATGTTATTGAGATTAATAATACTGTAGGAACAAAAAAAATACAAATTCTGTGATTTTAGCTGTTTTCATGTTAAAAAAAAAACCAAAACCTGAAAGGGTGGTTTTGGCAAAACCAATCTAGATCCAAAACACGAAAGGAGATCCAGATCCAAAAGCAAAATACAAACCCACAAAGTGTATGGTGCACATCTCTACTTTTCAGTGTGTTGCTTGCATCCGCTTCTACCAATTGTGAGGCGATCAGGGCCAATTGTGAGGCGATCAGAGTAGGGGTAGATGGGCACCTTTAAATCACAACAGCCAGGAAAACAGCACATTAGTCCAGGGTTTTGTGCAATCTAGCCATGGCTAGTTTTATTGTGTAGAACAGAAAACAAAACATAAAAATAAATCCTAGACCATCTGGACACTAACTAAACATAAACATATTATATTGCCTTTCTCAGGGTGGTAGGACCTAATGCACCTACCACAAACACAGACATACAGTATGCACAGTACATACAGTTAGTAAATCACAGTATCTCATAACAGGCCTGCTGCCTTTTTCTCCAGGTAATGAGACCCTGAGCCAAGCCACAGCTTTTATCAGCTTCTATCCGGATGAAGGCACTATTAAGCATGCTCTCAAACTGGATACATAAAGATCTGAAATGGGGCTTGTGAATGTAGCCTTCTCTCTCACATCCACACCCCCTGGAACCCTTATCCGGCTTTTCCCAAATGCCTAAAAGCTCTCAGCAGAGCAACTAGTTCCTCCTGGGGTTATTAAATACATAGGCCAAAAAAATATCTCATTTAGTCCCATTTATCATTCCACCAGTAGTTTTTCTATTATTATATATATATATATATATATACCACTCCAAAGAGAACGGCACTGGAGGCAATAAATTCAGGAATGATGATGTGTATTTAAAAGCGACAGCTGTTTCAGGGCAGTAGCCCTTTCCTCAAGCAGCAACAACACCAAATGCTGGACAAAACAAACAAACAAACAACACTTACCCCACCTAAATACCCGCTGAGGCGCTCACCACCGCATCCTCTCCACGCGTCCCTGCTTCCGGAAATGAAGCCGCCGGGTCACTTCCGGTGAGCGCGTCACCCGTTGTCATGGGGACCCGCAGCTTGCGGTTCACCACTTCACTGCTGCGTCTCACAGGGGGCCGGATCTGCTTCCTCCTCAGCCAGGGCATCCACGATCGGAGAGGGAGGGTGATGACCTAATGCACCTCCGCCTATACAGAGACAATAGACAGTGAACATGAATAACACACAGCAGAGAGGATACAGACATATGTAACATTAAATACAAAAGTGTGGTTATAAACTAAGAAATATTCAAATCCCCAGACCCACAGGCAGGGAGCCTATTCTAGTCCCTACTCTGTCACCCAGGCAGCTACCAATAGTGAGACTAAGCTTACACAAGCAGGGTGGTAGATACAATCAACATAACAGCCCTCATGTTAATAAAGCTTACAGATACTAAAGTGAGCTCATGAACACTACATGGGTCCAAAACACCAATGCTACTATGTTAGTATGAAAAAGCTTGGCTAAAGGCACAAGTGCCTAGCCAAACACATTCCAATTGATTTTATTGTTCAGGCCACGAGGCCAGAACGTATCCAATTTTAAGATCCAGCGGGTCTACTTTTCCAGTAGGATCCTGGCCCTATCCCCTCCCCTCATGGACAATGGTACATGTTCAATGCCAAAATATTTCAAAGAGCTTAAGGGGTGGCCCGCGGTCTTAAAATGCCGGGCCACTGGCTGATCTACAGGTTTACCTTCCAGGGTCAACTTGATGGCAGAGCGGTGTGCTGCAATGCGTTCACTAAACTTGCGTGTAGTCTGCCCTATGTAGTACAACCCACATGGGCAAACTATAGCATACACAACAAATGCAGTACTGCAAGTAATCACCTGTCTAATGGAAAATTTGAAATTCCTATATGGGTGTTGGAATTTCCTACAAGATACCATAAAGTTACACGTTGCACACTTGGGGCAACGGTAACACCCCGGGGGCTTTTTTTGAACATTAGACACAGGAAGATTACCCATCCCAGTAATGTCGGTTCTAACAATTTTGTTGCGTAAATTAATGGGGGTGTGGGAAAGAAGCCTTCCAGAAGTTGATGTCAGAAATTAATACCCTTCCCTCCCCTATTAAATTCACGTATACTTGTGATGAGAGGGTGGCTAATTTTCTAGACGTTAAGATTATGCTTACTGGGGGCTGTATTTCTACTGAAATTTTTTCCAAACCTACCGATAGGAATACATTATTGATGGCCTCCAGTCATCACCCCAAGCCGTTGAAAAAGGGAGTGTCCTTGTCCCAGATGATGCGGGTAGCCCGCATCACAAGTGACAGAGAGAAGATCCCTGCCCTATTAGATGACATGATCCTTAAGTTTCTAGCTAGGGGGTATGAAGACTCGGTTCTGCAGTCACAAAAACAACAAGTGTTGCAGATGTCCAGGGATCAGCTGTTACATCCAGCAAAAAAAGATTCCAGCAACATTCTTCCCTGGGCCACTGATTTTTCAACGGCGAGTCCGATTATCCGCAGGGCTTCACAAGCTTTGTGGCCCATTGTGGCGTTGGACCTGGAACTGCCATCGTTTAAAAATATTAAACCCATTGCTGCATTCAGGCTAGGAGCTAATTTACGCGACAAAATTGTTAGAACCGACATTACTGGGATGGGTAATCTTCCTGTGTCTAATGTTCAAAAAAAGTTCCTGGGGTGTTACCGTTGCCCTAAGTGTGCAACGTGTAACTATATGGTATCTTGTAGGGAATTCCAACACCCACATAGGAATTTCAAATTTTCCATTAGACAGGTGATTACTTGCAGTACTGCGTTTGTGGTGTATGCTATAGTTTGCCCATGTGGGTTGTACTACATAGGGCAGACTACACGCAAGTTTAGTGAACGCATGGCAGCACACCGCTCTGCCATCAAGTTGACCCTGGAAGGTAAACCTGTAGATCAGCCAGTGGCCCGGCATTTTAAGACCGCGGGCCACCCCTTAAGCTCTTTGAAATATTTTGGCATTGAACATGTACCATTGTCCATGAGGGGAGGGGATAGGGCCAGGATCTTACTGGAAAAGTAGACCCGTTGGATCTTAAAATTGGATACGTTCTGGCCTCGTGGCCTGAACGATAAAATCAATTGGAATGTGTTTGGCTAGGCACTTGTGCCTTTAGCCAAGCTTTTTCATACTAACATAGTAGCATTGGTGTTTTGGACCCATGTAGTGTTCATGAGCTCACTTTAGTATCTGTAAGCTTTATTAACATGAGGGCTGTTATGTTGATTGTATCTACCACCCTGCTTGTGTAAGCTTAGTCTCACTATTGGGAGCTGCCTGGGTGACAGAGTTGGGACTAGAATAGGCTCCCTGCCTGTGGGTCTGGGGATTTGAATATTTCTTAGTTTATAACCACACTTTTGTATTTAATGTTACATATGTCTGTATCCTCTCTGCTGTGTGTTATTCATGTGCACTGTCTATTGTCTCTGTATAGGCGGAGGTGCATTAGGTCATCACCCTCCCTCTCCGATCGTGGGTGCCCTGACTGGGGAGGAAGCAGAGCCGGCCCCCTGTGAGACGCAGCAGTGAAGTGGTGAACCGCAAGCAGCGGGTCCCCATGACAACGGGTGACGCGCTCACCGGAAGTGACCCGGTGGCTTCATTTCCGGAAGCAAGGACGCGTGGAGAGGATGCGGCGGTGAGCGCCTCAGCGGGTATTTAGGTGGGGTAAGTGTTGTTTGTTTGTTTGTTTTGTCCAGCATTTGGTGTTGTTGCTGCTTGAGGAAAGGGCTACTGCCCTGAAACAGCTGTCGCTTTTAAATACACATCATCATTCCTGAATTTATTGCCTCCAGTGCCGTTCTTTTTGGAGTGGTGCATTGATATTTTGAACGTCGCACGGAGGCTGGTTGTGGTGTTTAACCCTGTGACTGCCGACTGCCTTGTCTGTATGTATATATATATATATATATATATATATATTGTGACAAGAACACTGGGATAGTATTTGAGGGCAGGTATGTTTGTCCTAGGTTCTTGTCTTACATGTTTTAGAAAATGGAAACTTCTAGGAAAAATGCTTTTGTTTTGTCAGAACCTTTTCAGTTTGCTGTAAAAGCTGGGTAAAGGCTCTGAGAGAGAGATAAGGCGAGTTCTAGACATGGGGCCCAGTTCGGGTCTTTGGCCTCACAGAAGGCTAATCAGGCTTTCAGCTGTGTAAGAGTGTTATAGAGCTGCTGGCCTGATTAGGGTGTGCAGACTGCCTGGGAAAACTGCAGGATCTCTGTGTGAGAGACACGCTTCCTGATACAAGTGAGCTGTACAGGGTACTGGAGAACTCTGTGTTTTTGTTTAGTGATAGTTAGGAACATCTTGTGTTTAGTTAGTGCCGGACAGGCAAGGTATTTTCTTTTGGTGTTTGTTTTGTTTTCTGTTTCAATAAAACTGGCCGGGGCCAGTTGTACCAGACACTGGACTTGTGTTGTTCCTCAGCTGCTGCGTGCTGCCATATTCCCCAGGAAGAGGCGCCTTGCACCCCTACAGTGTTACAACTTGGTGGAGAATGCGAGCATGCCGTTCTGCGCATAAGTGAAAGCAGCAGCTTTGTGAGGCCTGCAGAAAACGGTGGTTTATGCAGATACAGCCCAGTGGGAAGTTACTGAGACTCACCCCTGAGGGTTTGATATATGTCCTGGGTGAAAGCAGCTACAAAGCCGCCTGAAAAATCTGTCGACATGGAGGATCTGCTTAAAGCCTTGCTGCAAGCTACAGCGGCTCAGCAGGAGGCCAACAGACAGCAGCAGGTGGCAATGGAGGAAAATAGGAGACAGCAGTAGGTGGCAATGGAGGAAAATTGGAGACTACAGCAGGAGGCCAACAGACAGCAGCAGGTGGCAATGGAGGAAAATAGGAAAACAACAGCAGACAGCTGTTGACGAACTTTACAGGCAACAGCGTCAGGATAGAGAGGCCTTAGCAGAAGTGATGCAGAGACTTGCAGCTCGGGTTGGAGATGTGGCCGTCAGTGCTCCGACCAGCTCTAGTTCTATACGGGCCAGTCACTTCCTGCAGAAAATGACAGAGGCTGATGATGTGGATGCCTATCTGACCACGTTTGAAAGGACTGCCGAGCGTGAGAACTGGCCGAAAGCACAGTGGGCCAGTCTGCTGGCACCTTTCTTGTCAGGTGAGCCCCAAAAAGCTTACTTTGATTTAAGCCCTGCTGAGGCTCGGGACTATGATAAACTAAAGACTGAGATCCTGACCCGCCTGGGAGTCACGCTGTCAGTACGAGCACAACGGGTGCACCGTTGGGTGTACGCCATGGAGAAGCCTCCGCGCTCCCAGATGCACGACCTTATTCAGCTAACAAAAAAATGGCTACAGCCAGAGACATTAACTGGTCCTCAGATGGTTGAAAGAGTCGTCATGGACCGCTACTTGAGATCTTTGCCCATGGTCCTGCGCAAGTGGGTGAGCCATGGAAACCCGGGTACTGCTGACCAATTAGTGGACATGGTAGAGCGGTATTTGGCAGCAGAGGAACTACTGATGACCACCCAGCAACCCATAGATCCTCGACAGCGCCCTTCAGTAAAGACTGGTAAGACTGTTCCGTGGGAAAACGTTGCTGGGCGGTTAAGAGAACGCAAGGCTGGAGAGACTGTAAACACTGGCCCTGGAGACAGGCCAATGGGGCTAGAACGGTCTATGTTGCCCAAACGGGTTGATAATCGTGTGGTTAAATGTTTTAGATGTGGTATGCCAGGTCATGTTATTGCCAATTGCCCAGTCATGCAAGAACCCATGCAATGTGATGCTGCCTTTGAATGTCGCAGAATGTCTTTCTTTGCTAGGTTAGCCTGTACTGTGGTACCTTCACCTGAGCTGGAAAAACAAATGTGTGATGTGTTCTTAGAGGGTAACCGGGTAGAGGCCTTGCTGGATTCAGGAAGTTTAGTTACCCTCGTGAAAGCTGGGTTAGTGTAAAGGTCCAGCAAATACCTATTGGGGTAACTTGCATACATGGGGATACCCAACATTATGTCACTGCTGAAGTGAATATAGAAACTTGTTGTGGGTCAGCAATGGTTAAAGTGGGACTGGTCCCCACCTTGGTGCATGAGGCCATAATAGGGAGGGATTTTCCTCATTTTTGGAAACTGTGGGAAGCACGGTTATCAACAGATGTGAGAAGTAAAGAGCCAGTTGATAATACCGGTGATTGTAGGGATGTACGTGTGTCTTCGGAACTTTCTGACCCTTTGCCTTTTGATAGTTTGGCTGGGGAAGTGACAGATGAGGACCCTCTTGCTGGGAACAGAGACATAGTAGTTAGAACTGAAAGCGTGCCTGACCTGGAGGTAAAGAAGGATCTGTTTGCGTCTGAACAGTTAAAGGATCCTACCTTAATAAAGGCTAGAGAGAATGTTAAGATTGTTAATGGGGAACCTGTGGTACCAGGTGACAGGGTTACATATCCCCACATGGCCATCTGTAATGAGCTCTTGTACCACATTGTCAAAAGGGGTGAGGATGTGGTGGAACAGCTGGTAGTTCCCCAGCCTTATCGGAGAACGGTACTAGATTTAGCTCATAGTCACGTTACCGCAGGACATTTAGGGGCAGAAAAAACCACTGAAAGAGTTTTACAAAGGTTCTTTTGGCCAGGGGTTTATAAAGAAGTGTCTGAATATTGTTCTTCTTGTCCTGAATGCCAGTATCATGCCCCTAGACCCCATTTTAGGAGCCCACTAGTTCCCATGCCTATTATAGAGGTCCCGTTTGACAGAATAGCCATGGATCTCGTGGAGCCCTTGTTAAAGTCTGCTCGGGGCCATCAGTATATCCTGGTAATTATGGACTATGCCACTCGATATCCTGAGGCTGTCCCTTTACGCACTATCACAACCAAGGCGATAGCTAGGGAGCTGGTGCAGGTATTTAGTAGAGTGGAAATACCAAAGGAAATTTTGACTGACCAAGGTACTCCATTTATGTCAAGGATCATGAAAGAGTTGTGCAAATTATTCAAGGTCACTCACCTCAGGACGTCCATCTACCATCCCCAAACTGACGGGTTGGTGGAAAGGTTTAATAAAACATTAAAAAGTATGTTAAAAAAGGTTGTTGAGAGAGATGGGAAAAACTGGGATTGTTTGTTGCCCTACTTGTTAATGGCCATCAGAGAAGTTCCTCAGTCCTCTACGGGGTTTTCTCCATTTGATTTGTTGTATGGTAGACACCCCAGAGGGCTGTTGGACATTGCCAAAGAGACGTGGGAAGGACAGCCCACTCCTTATAGGAGCGTTATTGAACATATAACACAAATGCAGGATAGGATTGCAGCCGTGGTACCTGTTGTCAGAGAGCACATGGAACAGGCCCAAAGTGCTCAACAGAGGGTCTATAACCGGAGTGCCAAGATACGGGAATTTGTTCCTGGAGATAGAGTTCTTGTTTTGGTACCCACTGTGGAAAGCAAATTCCTAGCTAAATGGCAGGGTCCATTTGAGATTAGGGAAAAAGTGAATGAGGTTAATTACAAAGTATACCAGCCGGGAAAGAGAAAACCAGAGCAGATCTACCATGTGAACTTAATCAAACCCTGGAAAGATAGGTTGTCTCTGTCAGCGGAGCCTTGCCCTTCGGTGTCTTCACCCCGGTTGCTTCCCGCAGTGAAGGTGTCAGAGACATTATCAGCTGATCAGAACAATCAGGTTAAAGAATTTCTCATCCAAAATAGGGAGATATTTTCAGAGCTGCCTGGCCGAACAACCATAATAAAACATGACATTGTCACAGAACCAGGGGTCAGGGTTCATTTAAAGCCATATAGGATTCCTGAAGCTCAGCGAGAAGCTATTTCTAAAGAAGTTAAAACCATGTTAGAACTTGGAGTCATAGAGGAGTCTAACAGTGAGTGGTCCAGTCCCATAGTGCTCAACCCGAAGCCCGACGGTAGCATACGCTTCTGTAATGACTTTCGTAAGTTAAATGAGGTGTCCAAGTTTGACGCATACCCCATGCCCCGTGTGGATGAGCTTGTAGAAAGGCTGGGAACAGCCAGGTTTCTCACCACGTTGGACCTGACCAAAGGTTACTGGCAAATACCTTTATCTGATAGCGCCAAAGAAAAAACAGCCTTTTCGGTTCCGGAGGGGCTGTACCAGTATAAGATGTTACCCTTTGGGTTGCATGGGGCTCCAGCAACCTTCCAACGGGCGATGGATAAAATTTTGAGGCCCCATAGAAAATATGCAGCTGCCTATTTGGATGATGTGGTAATTCACAGTACAGACTGGGGGTCCCATTTGGTTAAAGTACAAGCATTACTGGACTCAATCAGAGAGGCAGGGTTAACTGCTAACCCAAAGAAGTGCTGCCTCGCAATGGAGGAGGTCAAATACTTGGGCTTCACCATAGGCAGAGGTCTGATTAGGCCCCAGTTGAATAAAATTGATGCTATTCAAAACTGGCCTCGTCCAGTAAATAAAAAACAGGTAAGGGCTTTTTTGGGAATTACTGGGTACTATAGATGGTTTATTCCCAATTTTGCGACCACAGCGGTGCCGTTGTCAGACCTTACCAAAGGGAAGCAGTCAAATATGGTGAAATGGAACCCTGATGCAGAAAAAGCGTTCCAAGCGTTAAAAGTGGCTTTGTGTTCACAACCGGTGTTGATAACACCAGATTTTTCAAAAGAATTTGTGGTACAGACAGATGCCTCAGAGGTAGGGATAGGTGCTGTGCTGTCCCAAACCAGAGATGGGGACGAACACCCTATCATTTATTTGAGTAGGAAACTCAATGAGCATGAAAAAAGGTATGCCATTGTGGAAAAGGAGGCTTTGGCCATTAAGTGGGCACTAGATACCTTGAGATATTACCTCTTGGGTAGACAATTCAGACTAGTGACGGATCATGCCCCTTTAAAATGGATGTATGTAAATAGAGGCAAGAATGCTCGGGTAACTAGATGGTTTCTAGCGTTGCAGGATTTTAAGTTTACTGTCGAACATAGACCGGGAACACAATTGGCCAACGCAGATGCATTGTCTCGCATCTTCTGTTTGGGGGCTACAAGTGTTCCGGCCCCTAGGTCGAAACAGGGGAGGGGGATATGTGTCAAGAACACTGGGATAGCATTTGATGGCAGGTATGTTTGTCCCAGGTTCTTGTCTTACATGTTTTAGAAAATGGAAACTTCTAGGAAAAATGCTTTTGTTTTGTCAGAACCTTTTCAGTTTGCTGTAAAAGCTGGGTAAAGGCTTTGAGAGAGAGATAAGGCGAGTTCTAGACATTGGGCCCAGTTCGGATCTTTGGCCTCACAGAAGGCTAATCAGGCTTTCAGCTGTGTAAGAGTGTTATAGAGCTGCTGGCCTGATTAGGGTGTGCAGACTGCCTGGGAAAACTGCAGGATCTCTGTGTGAGAGACACGCTTCCTGATACAAGTGAGCTATACAGGGTACTGGAGAACTCTGTGTTTTTGTTTAGTGATAGTTAGGAACATCTTGTGTTTAGTTAGTGCCGGACAGGCAAGGTATTTTCTTTTGGTGTTTGTTTTGTTTTCTGTTTCAATAAAACTGGCCGGGGCCAGTTGTACCAGACACTGGACTTGTGTTGTTCCTCAGCTGCTGCGTGCTGCCATATTCCCCAGGAAGAGGCGCCTTGCACCCCTACAGTGTTACAATATATATATATATACATACACACTGTCAAGTCACGTTATTATGACCACCAGCTAATAGCCAGTTTAACGCCATGTGCATCATGGACAGCAGCAAGATGGCTAAACTGTCAATTTAAGACACAGGTCTGGTAGCCCCCAGGTTCATTTTGATGGTGAGCTGCTCCACTGTAGTATGTTGGTTGGCACCTTCTTAGCTGACGTTCACCTCTCACATCAATGGTACATAGTGCTACGCAGTTTGCATGTCGGTTAATCACAATGGTGACAGTTGTCCAGTCATGATACACCTTCACCACAGCGGCACACAAACAGTTCACAAACTGCTCTTTTTCAGAAATACTGCCACCCTTGGCCTGAAAGCCGATAATCATTACTTATTTCAATATGGATAAACCGTCCCTTTTACCCATGACAGCAATGAGTGATATGTGTGCAGATGGCCTATCGCACAACTTACATACTTTATACTGCCAGGGCCATAAAGAGCAATGGCTGGTATGGGTGATGATAGGGGTGTGGCCAAAACCTGGAGGTTAAGCTTCTCCTACTAAAAAGAAAAAAAAAGACAAAAAGAATAAATCAGTATGTGCCAACGAAGGGAACATTTTGCTCTCTACATAGGTGGTGCAGGCCCCTGCCATGCTCCTTAGAAAATTCCGGTCCTGAGCATTTTTCATTTTGTCTCCCATCTTGGCAACCCTGACTAGGGCAAAAGAGTCTTAACAAGCTGTCCCAAATCAAAGGCAAATATTTTACCTTTAACAGTGCCATATCTACTAGGGAAATTGCCTGCAGGTTTAACTTCATGCTCATACTCCACGAGCGGTCACCTGACCAAGGACTGTGGTCAGCAAGTGGATGGGGTGACCCTAGATAAATAACCCTTTTAATGTATCATAGTTGGGGAAGTGACTTGGGTGTTATTATTTCTTGGAGGAGGCTGACTTTTGAGCATTTTTCTGCGAGTTTCCATTTAGCAATTGTGGCTGAGCTTCATTTGGGGGCATGTGCAGCCCTTTTTCTTACACCAATGTAGCTGGCGTTTTGTATTTCTTTGGTTAGTCTGTTGTCTAAGCTGTTGCCAAGTTAATACAGATTAATTTATCATTCATCTCCTCTGGAGGTGGGTTCAATTAATGGTGCCTTTTTTTGGTGGCCCAACTTGACATAGTTCAGAGTTTCGGGGATAGCAAAACGTCATGTGGAGTCAGCATTTTGTCTTCACTTGTTGCACCCAGAGTCATTTTAATAATAATAATAATAATAATAATAATATTTTTTTATTTATATAGCACTTTTTCTCCAACAGGACTCAAGGCTCTTTACAGACATCAAAAACAATGCACATAATACAGAGGATCTAAGTACTACATACAATAGATTAGCCACACAGACATAAAAGAAAACCTTAAGCACACAGAAAGCATAATGCATGATTGGTGTAGGCCTTTTGGGTAATAACTTCCAAGGGTTGTGTATTCCACCTTCACAAGGTACCAGGTGCGGCAGCCATCGTGGGCGCACAGAGTAGGATTACCCAGGGTGGAATAGTCTACCCCTAGAAGAGATGGCACAAAATGGTGGTGAGTTTAGCCTTGTGGTTCAAACAAAACCACGAGGTCCATGTATTTTTCATCCAATCCACAAGCGTACCAGATGGGGTAGCCATGTTTGGTGCACTTCGAAGGTTACACGGTCAGAGGTAGGCCGTACAAGGGCCCAGTGCATATATGGGAAAACTGACACTTGTGTAGTATTATGATGTACCCTGTATGTAGAGTGCAATGGCAGGGTGTGCAATCAGTGGAGGTAAACATTACAGGAAAAGCACACAGTGGGGTGGAAGAGAAAAAAAAAACAGGGGGAAAAAAACAATTGCAGGTAACCAGTGGCAGAAGGAAAATTGGGATAAAATAATTTTGATAAGATCATAGTACGGGTGGGTATAAGAATGTGGGGGGCACACTCAGAAGCAATGGAGATGTCCCTGATGAGCCTCATATTGGTGCTCTCCCACCACAGTTCTCTGCTCATCTTGAGGGTTATGCCCAGGGGCAGACTTGATGTTCTCAGCCAGAGAGGTGGTAAGCCTGGTCCTGGTGTTCTCATGGTAGAGGTGAGGCCACAAAATTATCCTGAGTTTTGTGGTTGTAACGCAGTCCTTCTGTTATCTTGTTGGTTTGTTTGCCTTCTGTTTTCCTAGTAATACTTCAGTAAAAGCAGTTGGAATAGTCTGCAATATTGTTTGCCTAGTAATACTCCAGTAAAAGCAGTTGGAATAGTCTGCAATATTGTTTGCCTAGTAATACTCCAGTAAAAGCAGTTGGAATAGTCTGCAATATTGTTTACCTAGTAATACTTCAGTAAAAGCAGTTGGAATAGTCTGCAATATTGTTTGCCTAGTAATACTCCAGTAAAAGCAGTTGGAATAGTCTGCAATATTGTTTGCCTAGTAATACTCCAGTAAAAGCAGTTGGAATAGTCTGCAATATTGTTTACCTAGTAATACTCCAGTAAAAGCAGTTGGAATAGTCTGCAATATTGTTTACCTGTTGATGAGAAGGGGAGAGGAGGAGTCAATTTGCAATCGATATCAGTTGAAAATGTAACTAATGATATTCAGGTATAACACTGACATTAATTTCAGCTGCCACTTTATAACTAGCCACTTCATATACTAGACACTGCAGCATCCTAAAGGACTGGCATCCTGGCCTATACTGAATACATTTTAGTATAAAGGTTTTCATTTTGATGGTATAATGTGGATAAGTGCATGCCCATGGTCTGTGTAGTGTTGAGAGGTTCAGACAAATTTTCCACTGGTGTATTCAAGCAGGGATGATGAACCAAGGCATGGCACTTTATTTGGATGATTTCTTGGGTATGTGCCCTTAGGGCAATGGCTCATATAGTCATGTCCTTTTTTAGGATAAGCCCCTTTTAATTCCCTAGGGGACCCCAAGGCAAGTTATTATAGGTTGCCTCTGATGCAGCCACATTATAGCAAGTTCAATCATTGCTGGATTTTCTTAACTTTGCCAAAGTATCCACTGGGCAATATTTTCTATGGGATGTAGTTATCTGACCGGCGGTCGACGCTGGTTTCTCGACCGATTAACAGCCCGACAGTTGGCATGCCGACTAACATGGACTATTCCCACTCGTGGGTGTCCATGACACCCATAGAGTGGGAATAGAACCTGTGGTGAGTGCAGCGAGCCCCCAAGCCTGCTGCGTGGCAAGTGCATTGAGCCTGCAAGGGGCTTTGTTGCCCTCGCCCCCCTCGTTGGCAATCCCAAACGCCAGTCACCCAAACCTAACCCTTTTCTACAGATAATTTCAGGTGTTCTGAGTCCTATGATTTCATTAGATTGTCCAGGGAGATCAAGAAGGATTTATAATTGTGGGTTTCCTTATTGAGACATTTTTGTGAAAATATATGAGCTCCAGCCCCAGTCTCAAGCCATGTTGTAGCTTTTTAAGGATGTGGCTAGTTCCAGAGGTTTTAGTGTGTATTTTGCTGGGGAGTGTTGTCATACCATGGAGGTGTGCATTGTATCAGGGGTGTATCTTCCCATTGGCCAGGATGGCACTTGCCAGGGGCTCCGGCCAAAGGGGGGGCGCCACCCAGCAGTGCCACCCACGCCATGGGGTAGAATGACATAGTAGTTCTCACTGAGTACATCCCTTAGCAGTGCTCATCCACTGCCGGACTCTCAGAAGCGTATTGCACTCTGACAATCTCTGTGACTACAGTCACACTGATGGTGACTATACCTGGGGAGCGGGGCACTTCCAGGTATAGGGAGGGGCGAGGCACCTCCTCTTCCTCATCTGCTCCACTTCTCATTGGTCCCATGCGGTCTGTCACCAAACACCAGCAACTACAATCAGCACCAGTCAGCAGTGCAGCGTGAGCATACCTGTACATTTTCTGAGTTACCGTAGCTGCACTGCATGGTCTATCTTGGCAGTCTGGATCACAGCTTAGAAAGAGTTCTATATGGAGAGGTATCTAGACCAGTGACTGCCTGTCCAGCTGTGTTGAGACTGCAAGCCCCAGCACACCTTGTCAACTGGATTTGCTGGGACATGTAGTGCCATCACACCTAGAGAGGGGTTTTTAACTGTATGTATGTGTGCATATATCCCCTCAGTGTCCCTACCTGCATCCTCTTTGTAATTCCCCCACAGTGTCCCTGCCCGCACCATCCCTATAACTGCCCCCTCAGTAATCCTGCTTATACACTCCTGTAATTCCCTCTCAGTTTCCCTTCCCGCACCCTCCCTGTAATTGCCCCTCAGTGTCCTTGACCTCAGCGTCACTGTAGCCCCTCCCTCTCATTTGCCCTACCCGAACCCTCCCTGTAATTCCCCCTTAGTGTCCCTGACCTCAGCCTCCCTGTGACTACCCCTCAGTATCCCTGCCCACACCCTCCTGTAATTCCACCTCAGTGTCCCTGCCCGTACCCTCCCCGTAATTCCCCCTCAGTGTCCCTGCCCACACACTCCTGCAATTCCCCTTCAGTGTCCTTGCCCACACCGTCCTCGTAATTCCTCCGCAGTGTACCCGCCTGCACCCTCCCTGTAATTGCCCCTCAGTGTCCCTGACCTCAGCCTCCCTGTAAGCCCTCCACCTCATTGTCCCTACCCACACCCACCCTGTAATTCTCCCTCAGTGTCCCTGACCTCAGCCTATCTGTAACTCCCCCCTCTGTGTCCCTGGGTGGGGGAGGTAGGGGCACCAGTTCCTTACTTTGCCAGGGGCGCTCAGACCCCTAGATACACCCCTGCATGGTATGATGACGGTTTTATTGCTAACCCTCTGTTGTTGTAGTTTTTTTTTACTGTGTTTGCCGCAGAATTGTGGACATCTAGGTTCGAGACTGGGACATCATATTTTGTGCCCCAGTCTCTTCCCGGTTTCTGTTATCCCTGTGTATCATTCCTGATTCCTGAAACTCCTGTGTCCTCTTCCCAGTTCCTTCCAGCCCTATGTTTTGTTATGGTTAAGACCCAGTGTAATAACTCTGTGTTAATACACCTAATAACATATTATAATTTCCTACTCCAGTGCATACCAGCCTTGTGCTTAGAAACCCAGATAGAGGGCTACAACATGCATATTGGGCACCGTGAAGCCCAAACCTCCTTGCGGGGATTTCTTCCTTAGCTTTTATTTGAGTTTCCTTCATGCACTTCTCTAAACACAGATACAGTAAACTTCTATACTGTACTTGCTCTTAATGTCCGTTAAAAAGGTATGGGTAATAAATGTGTTTTAAAAGTATTACGGTATATATTATCTTTATTCTCCTCATATTTTTTGGAGCAGAGAGGTGTTGCTGAAGGCAGAAAGCTGGTTTATACCTGGGGAATGAGGACATACTATATGGTTTATATAAAGCTCACATAAGGCATATTTTTGCCTCATTACATGGTATGTGTGCACAGTATAAAACTATTTTTTATCAATGCATCAGATTGTCCAATTATCTAATGAATTAATTGTGGTTGCTATTAATGATTAATAGGTAGCAAAGAATATTATCCAGGGTAGGACAAAAACCAGATGTTTCAATGCCTGTAAAAAAAAAATACATATAAATACTGTAACAGAGATACGTGATTTGTCAGGTCACCTTGTACAGTACCAGATGATCTTGAAAATGCATTAAGTACTTAGCTTTTAACTTGTAAAACTCCACTCTCTGTATCGCATAATTGGATAGTGCAAACAAGATGAAATTTGTGACAGCAACCCTTGTAAGGCTATTCTAAAAGGTGCAGACCATGAGAAAATAGGAGGCTTTAATAACTTTTTTTTAAAGAGAACATATCTTGTTGAACTAATTTTTTTATGCTAAGCCATCTGTAGTTTGCCGCTGTCTCCTAAAAAGGCATAATCCCATCAATGTGCCTAACTTTACCAATTAAAGAGAAGATATTTTTACTCTGAGATGTATTTATAGTGTGTCTTAGCACTATAATTGTATTTATTTTTTTTTTTGCCTGTGGGTGTGATTATTAACATTTTACTGCATTTGCATGATAACTACTGATTAATGAGCCATCTGGTTAAATTCCTTACATTGTGAATAAAATATAAGAAAATGGAAATATGGTGATATTAAAATGTATGTTAACTTTAAGTAACTATAGAATATAAATTGAAACTAAAAAAACTAAATATATAATGCAGAAGCCAGTATAAGGGGGACATTTACTAAGCAGTGATAAGAGCGGAGAAGTGAGCCAGTGGAGGAGTGCCCATGGCAACCATTCAGCACTAAAGTAACATCTATAATTTGCCTAGTATAAAATGATACACAGCTGCTGATTGGTTGATGGGGAAACTTCTCCACTGGCTCACTTCTTCTCTCTTATCACTGCTTAGTAAATGTACCCCTAAATCTGAAAATTACAATTAAAAATATCTCAGAGTAAACTATATGAAGATCAAGGACCTTATTCAGGTTTGTTAGCAAACAAAAAAGTTAGCAAGTTGGCAAGACCATGTTGCACTCAAGGTAGGGCAGATGTAACATATCCAGAAAGAGTTAGATTTGGATGGCGTGTTCAAACTGAAATCTAAATTGCAATGTAAAATTTAAACAGCCAGTATTTACTATGCACAGAAACAAAATAACCCACCCACATCTAAATCTCTCTGCACATGTTATATCTGCCCCACCTGCAGTGCAACATGGTTTTGCCCAATTGCTAACTTTTTTGGTTTGCTATCAAACCTGAATAACCCCCCATATTTACATTATCCATAAGCGGTATGACAGAACTAATAAATCAGGAACAAAAAGTCCCAAAGCAATGATAGTAATAAAACTTAGCCAAATGGATATCAGTTGTTTTAACAATACAGTATTATGGGCCTGTTTCAGTTTTGTCATCAAAGCAAATAAGCACAGAACTGGGAAAATCCATGGGCACTGCAGGTTGGCAGATGTAATGTGCAGAGAAAGTTAGATTTGGGTGGGTTATATTGTTTCTGTGCAGGGTACATGCAAGACAGCAGACAGCTTTTTTTTGTATTGCAATTTAGATTTGAGTAGAGAACCTCTTGAACATCTAGATGTGGAGCTGGATTTGTTGAATACAGGTCAATAAAAAATTACTTAATTGTACTTTTTAGTGATATGACAATAATGTACCACTTACACTAGGTTATTGTTTCAGGTGATTTAGCACTCAGACTGAGATGCAAAATATGGATAGCATTTTGTTTTTTGGCCATCTCCAAGTTCAATGTTTCAAATACAATTCTGAAATCAGAGCTTTGGGCATTTTGGCATTTTACTGAACAATAAGAAATCAATGACAACCCTTTGGACCTATGAGAATTGTCAAGCCCTCCTATCAATTACTACTTTTGTTAGTCTTATTCTTAGGTGTGATTATACCATAAATTTCTGTAATATTAAATTTTCCCTTTCACGAACAGGCTCTGCTCAAAATATGAGTGAAAAAGTGATTTAATATGCTGAATAAAGTGTTCTCTTGATTCTGAGTGCATTACGAATTCAATGTAGCTGTAACTGTCACCTAGCTCTAAACCTTTATTGGATACTACCCAAATAAGCTCAATAACTCAAATTCTTAAAAAGTACCAGTTATATTTTAATAATATTCTAGTTAACGCTATATGAAAACAAGCTTTATTCATTTTCTTCTACTGAGTGTTTACTTTGCAAATATATGTTATTATTTGGAATGAGCACTATAAAAGTGTATGGAAAGTTTAATAAGGAGATAATTTAGACTGAGTTTTTCATCACGGATTTGGCTTAAATAAATTTATGTTTAAGCACATCCCTGCTTGGTGTAGAATACTCTTTTGAATATTCTATATCACTATTGTATATAGTATTTCATGTACTTATGAATAAAGATCACTTTACACATACATCCTAGTCCTACACATCAGGCTGTTCCTTCACCCGCAAAGCTCATTCGCCACAAGCTCTAAACTGGCCCATATTTGTAAAACAACCTTGCTATAATATATGGCATTTCGAAGCAGACTGGCAATATAAGAATAGCATGTTCCACAAAAGAGTGACCAGTGTTCAGAAGTGTAAAAGTACAGTGTTATTATTGTATTCATACAAAAACAAAAACCCAGATATGCATAATACCGGAACTGCAAATTCCTTTTATGTGAGCATATCTTGTATTGTGGTCTTCTCACAGGGACAGGACAGATAAAGTCAAACAGGATGAGAAAATAATCTCCGGCTGGCTCTTTTACACATGGTAATGAGGAGAATGCATTCAGACCAGATCTGTGCCATAAGGCTTTTACTGATGCTTTATCTGTTCATCTGGTACTGCTAAAGTGAATACAAACTGCGCACTCAGACAAATATCAGAAAAAAAAATATTTCGTAACATGCTCACCAAAAGAGCCATAAAACTCTAAAAATTCTGATAAGCAACATCATTGTAATATCATAGTTGCATAGTTACATACAGTAGTTGTTGAGGTTGAAAAAAGACAAATGTCCATCGAGTTCAACCTGTATTACAATTTTATAATAATTAAATGCTGTATCATTGGATATTTTTTTCAGATAGGAATCTATCTAATCCATTTTTAAACTTATTGATTGAATCCACCAATACTACCTTCTCTGGCAGAGAATTCCAAATCCTTACTGCTCTTACTGTGAAGAACCTCTTTCTCCGTTGTGTATGACATTGTTTTTCTTCTAACCTCAGGGGGTGTCCTCGTGTCCTATGCAGCGATTTTTTTGATAAACAAATCGTTTGATAAATCCTTGTATTGTCCCTTTATGTATTTATAAATATTGATAATGTCCCCTCTCAATCGCCTCTTTTCCAGTGTAAACATATCTAACCTTTTAAGTCTTTCCTCATAATTCAGTGCCTCTATCCCCTTAATCAGTTTGGTGGCTCGCCTCTGAACCCTTTCGAGTTCCAAGATATCTTTTTATAGTGAGGTGCCCAGAACTGTACACAATATTCCAGGTGTGGCCACACCAATAATTTATACAGTGGCAGGATTACACTCTCATCCCTTGTCTCCATTCCCCATTTTATGCATGCTAACACCTTATTTGCTTTTGCTACTGCATTTTGACATTGCGTACTGCTACTAAGTTTATTTTCGATGAGCACCCCCAAATCTTTAGCAACTACCGTTATCCCTACATTTTCCCCATTTAGTTTATATGTTGCCTGATTGTTTTTAGTCCCAAAGTGCATAACTTTACATTTGTCTATATTGAACCTCATTCTCCATTTATCCACACAGACCTCAAGTATAGATAAGTAATTCTGTAGAGATTCAACATCCTTGTCTGCATTAATTACTCTATATACAGTAGTCTACATCATAACATGACATAACAAGACAACTCATCAAGCCAGACTATGGCGTTTCCTACTCACGTACACTGTGGAAGACTGAGACTTAGCTTGCTGCTACTACCACCAGCAAGGCAGTGGTCCTGTTCTTCTAAGCCTCCGATCCTCTATAGCCCTAGAAGTTATACAGTAGTTCCATGAAAAGGGCATTATCACTTGAGATGTATTAACCCATGAATTAAACCATTTAAGTGATTTTACAGGTTCACAAGCATCGTAATACCCAACACTAACAGGGGAGTCTTACTGGCCGTCAGAATGCTAATCCTGGTGCTACGTAGGATTGCCCAAGGGAGGGTATTAAGTTATAAGGGAAATAACTGGTTGCCCTTCCCAAATAGTAATAAAAAAAATCATCAAGGCTTAGGTTCTAGGACTATGCAATTGCAACCAGGCCTTGCATAAGCTTAGTTGCAAACACTCTCGGCTCCAACATCACCATCTCATATAATTATTCTGAAAAATGAGGGGATAACAGGAGGAAATCAAATACCATTTTGTATACATTATAACAAGGCAGATTTTTTGGCCTCTGGTCTTGTCACTCATCATGATTACTCAATAACGCATTGGACACTCTCAGTTTCCTTTCCAGTAGATAATTATTACAATATATTGAAGGGAAATATCTTTAGACTGAAGTATCCATCTGACACTTCTAACTAAACAGTGAGTGCAAAGTAGAGTGCTGGGTGCCACTTTATCCATGCTAACAACTATGTGCATAGGTTCCTATGCTACAATGGAATAAGCAGACGTCAACAGAAATCTTTGTATAGTCATATGTTAGGTATAAGTTACAGGTTAAAAAACTACAGTTTACATACAAGAGTACTCCCCATCATTACCGTCTACATCAGTATTGACTTCTTCGAAGGGATATTCACATACCTTCACAACTTTAAGCAAGAATTATACTTTATTCAAGAGCATTTACAAGATATTTTCAAACATTATAAAATATTAATACAAGTACACAGGTCAATGAAAATCACAGAAATCGCAATGGCCATGCTTCCCAACAAAAGGGTTCCAGAGTAGCTTCATCTTTATTGAAAGGGCCCTGTGAACACCTCCCAGTATACACGGGGAGATATAAGGGACATAGGATGAAAAGTACAGTGAACTAATTTCTGTGCCCTTTAGGAACATAGGGGGTAATTCTGAGTTGATCGCAGCAGCAAGTTTGTTAGCAATTGGGCAAAACCATGTGTACTGCAGGGGGGCAGATATAACATTTGCAGAGAGAGTTAGATTTGGGTGGGTTATATTGTTTCTGTGCAGGGTAAATACTGGCTGCTTTATTTTTACACTGCAATTTAGATTTCAGTTTGAATACACCCCACCCAAATCTAACTCTCTCTGCACATGTTATATCTGCCCCCCCCCCTACAGTGCACATGGTTTTGCCCAACTGCTAAAAAATTTGCTGCTGCAATCAACTCAGAATTAGGTCCATAGATGTGAGTGACCCTCATTTCACCACAGATACCAAATCACAAAGACAGAACTGCTGCAACTTTCCAAACAAAACTGAAATGCAAGAACAGTACACTCAAGGTCAAATAATAGACACGTATTGACAATAAGTATGAAAATAAACAATAATAACTAAAGAAGGCAAGTAAAACTTTTATTATCATTGGTGAGGTGCTTTTGCCAGGTCTTGATTTAAAAAGAAGCCCAAATTGCCTATGGCTGCGTGATCTGGGCCAATTCATGAGCTTCCAAGAAGCAGTGATGAGCTGAGCTAACACAATTCTTTAGCATGTCCAACTATAAATCAGTAGCACATTTTCAATGCCCATTTAAACAAATATTTAATAACCAATCTACTGTATCTCATTCTCAACACGTGATGAGATACAGTAGATGGGTTATTAAATAATTGTTTGCACGAACCACCTATAGGTAAGATCAGCAACCTCTAAGCCCTTGGTCTGTGTACTAATATCATTTTACATAATTTTTATTAATGTTCTGACCACAAAATGAGTGTATATGGGATACCGAGATTGTATTGCAACAGGTCCTGCTTCCTTTACTCTCTTTGCCTTGTTTTTTATGTCTTGACTTACCATAATGACTCACAGTGGTCTCCCAACTTTGCTCCAATGTTAGATTTGCACTAGTTAGGGGTGAAATAGCCATTATCTATGCTTCTCAAGGTTTCGGGAACAGACTGAGGAGTATAAGGGAAAATGAGTGCTGACAAACACAGAACTGCTAAGCTTTCATAAGGAGCCAGAAACAATGCTGCTATACAGACAAATATATCCCCAGGCTTACTGCAAGTCTGAGAGACCATGCTACAACTTGAATGACAGGCTGGATATCTGTGACTGTTTTAATACCTTATTGTATTGTATTTCATAAGCGTTACTATATTTTTATACAGGAAATGTGGTATGCATTGATTTAAACTTGTAGATAGCCTGCAGATCATACATTCTGGATTGGAAGACATACACATCTTAACTTCAATGAGTGAGTCATGACAGTTGTTAATGAGACATATTTTTACTTTGGCAATATTATTATTAATTTGCTCGCAACCACAACCCCCTCCTTCCCCCCAACAGTCCCAAGCAAAAAACTTACTGTGTTCGGTACAGCATATACAAAAGAAAAATGGCTTTTAATAGATTACACAGCTTTTACAATCTTCTAAAATTGGCTAAATTATTGAAAGACCTGAAAATAATAGCGCCTTGTTTTCTATGCTTATATCAGACATTCTCACCCTCAGTCCTCAAGGCACTAACAGTTCAGGTTTTAGTGATATTCATGCTTCAGCACAGATGGTTAAATCAAAATAACAGAAGTACTAATTAAGTCACCTGTGCTCAAGCATGGATATCACTAAAACCTGGACTGTTCGTGTGCATTGATGACCGACGTTGGGAATGCCTGGGTTATATACTGACTGTCACACGTACGAGGTCTATTTACTAAGCATTAGATGGAGATAAAGTAGATAGAGATGAAGTGCCAGCCAATCAGCTCCCAACTGCCATGTCAGACGCTGGGATTAAAAAATTACAGTTAAGAGCTGGTTGGCTAGCACTTTATCTCGGTCCACTTTATCTCCATCCAATGCTTAGTAAATTGACTCCTATAGAGTGGTTGTTACTTGGGTTAGGAGATGACATTTTCTGGCCACATCTTTCAACAATACTGTCATACAATAAGAAATGACAATTCATTTAGGCTATCTTTTTCTTGCAAGGAATAAATGATGACTCTTAGACATGCATCTTATATTGTCACCTTCCTATTTTTACAGTACTTTCTTAAATATTTGGACCAATGAGTCAGATTAAGCTCTCTTGAGGACCATGTAGCTATTACATCTGTCAAACAAGGAGGATTGATTAATCAGACTGGTCCCTGTTGGTAGAGGATTACTTTCAGAGATTCTGAAAAATGCTGGGTTGTCAAAACAACGCTTGACACTAAATTTTACCCACATTTTGGCTCAGAATGTAGAAGCAGCTCAGACAGAGCAAATGGATTTTCCGAGTTGCTCAAAGGACACATGCACCAATATTCAAAGGCTTTTCACCACAAGCATAAAGCTAGATAAACCCTTTTCATAGCAAACCAGAGATATTGGGAGTGGAATAATGCAGTTCCTGCTAGGCTTGTTATTACTGCACTTTGATGCAGAAAGCAGAGCAGATTAAATAGTTTGTATTATGACTTGTAGATATTGTATATATCGAATTATAGTTGGTGAATTAAATTGCTCCAATCAATTGTACATGCACCTACATTTGATACAAAAAAAAATGATAAAATGGTCTTTTCTAAGGAAACATTTTTAACCACCTATAGGGACACTAAGAACAAAAAATAGGCTCATTTTCCAGTTTGTAAAGGAGAGATTTTCTTTGTTTACACCAAGTCTGCATAAAGAATAAAAAAAACATCTTTAGCAATTATTCTTTCTCCCCCAGTTCTTCTATACTTGGAAATATTTTCTTTGTGCTTGAATCTAGATAAGATTCTTTGAGGAAAGGAAACTTATCTGGACAGTTTTTATCGTACTCAAACTGCAGACTTAGAAAATTATAGTTTAAATGTATTCATTTTTAGCAGTGAAAAAATAAATCATGAATTATTTTAAAAAAAAAAGTGCAATAAAATATTATAATAATAATAATAATAATAATAATAATAATAACAACAACAACAAATAAGTGAAATGTAAGCCCATTATACAATTTTAATCCTTACAATAAATGGATTAGAGTATTGTTTTGGTCCATATCTGTATATATTGCATTAATGAAGACTAAAGTAAAAAAAAAAATAATAAAAAAAGACTGGTGGCATCTGTAATTAGAATGCAGTCTCCTGGGTTAATCCAATAACATGCAAGTTCATCATGCAAGTGCAGCTTTATATCACTGCATAAAAATATCTGTGAGTCCAGGGTGAGGTCAAGCTGCTGCAATGACAACTTCATGGGTAATTAGATTGACCCCTTTTAGTTCTTCACTTTGGCCTTCCATATCACTACTGTACATAAATTAGTTTGTCTTGATTCTGATACAATAAAGGCCATGTATATTTTCTTTTGAGAGTTATTTGAAATCTGAGGACATGATGCTTAATTAAACATATTCCTTTTTCCATAGCTTATTTTGTTTGTTATTGTACTGAGCATACATCAGAAACTGAGTGTACAGGGGTAAAGGAATGCAGATTCATTCATACTTCAATCGCATCTGTACTGAAGAAGGATAACAAGGCTGCTATTGGGCGTTCTCACCTAGTCAAAGTCCAGTGATATGGGTGTCGAAGCAAGTGTTTGATGCACAGTAAATATACATAGGCGTAAAGTGAATTTACATACATGTTTTCAGACTTACTTATTTTCAGACATACCTGTTTTCAGTAGAGATGAGCGGGTTCAGTTCTCTGAGAACCGAACCCTACCGGACATCACGTCCCAAGCCTGGATCCGAGCCCGGCTCGGGACTTCCCGCCAGACTCGGAAAGCAGAACGAGGCAAAAAGTAATCATCCCGCTGTCGGATTCTCGCGGGTTTTGGATTCCATATAAGGAGCAGCGCGTCGCCGCCATTTTCACTCCAGTCCTGGAGAGTGTAGCGAGAGGACGTGTCTCTCTCCTCAGTGTCTGTCTGTGTGGGAAAGTGGTGTGGCGAAATGCCCTGTTTTATGTGTCATTCCAGTGCTGTCTTTTGCTGCATCAGTCCAGTGGTGGTGTCTTGTGCTGCATCAGTCCAGTCACAGTGGTGGTGTCCTCTGCTGCCATATGTCCAGTGCTGCTGTATAAGTCCAGTCCATTGCAGTGGTGTTGTGTTGTTCTGCATCAGTCCAGTGGTGTTGTCTCTGTGCTGCTGTATATATCCAGTGGTACTGCCGTATAAGTCCAGTGATACTGCCGTATAAATCCAGTGATACTGCCGTATAAATCCAGTGATACTGCTGTATATATCCAGTGGTACTGCCGTATAAGTCCAGTGATACTGCCATATAAATCCAGTAATAATGCCGTATAAATCCAGTGATACTGCTGTATATGTCCAGTGGTACTGCCGTATAAGTCTGGTGATACTGCCGTATATGTCTAGTGATACTGCCGTATATGTCCAGTGGTACTGCTATATAAGTCCAGTGATATTGCCGTATATATCCAGTGGTACTGCCGTATAAGTCCAGTCCAGTAATACTGCCATATAAGTCCAGTGATAATGCTGTATATGTCCAGTGGTACTGCCGTAAAAGTCCAGTGATAACGTCGTAAAAATCCAGTGGTACTGTCGTATATGTTCAGTGGTACTGCCGTATAAGTCCAGTGGTACTGCTGTATAAGTCCAGTGGTACTGCCATATAAGTCCAGTGGTACTGCCGTATAAGTCAAGTAGTACTGCCGTATATGTCCAGTGGTACTGCCGTATATGTCCAGTGGTACTGCCGTATATTTCCAGTGTTCCTGCCATATAAGTCCAGTGTTACTGCCGTATAAATCCAGTCCAGTGGTACTGGCATATAAGTCCAGTGATACTGCCGTATATGTCCAGTGGTACTGCCGTATAGGTCCAGTGATACTTCCGTATAAGTCCAGTCCAGTGATACTGCCGTATAGGACCAGTGGTACTGCCATAAAAGTCCAGTGATACTGCCGTATAAATCCAGTGATACTGCTGTATAAATCCAGTGATACTGCCGTATAGGTCCAGTGATACTGCCGTATAAGTCTAGTGATACTGCTGTATAAGTCCAGTGATACTGCTGTATAAGTCCAGTGGTACTGCCGTATAAATCCAGTGGTACTACCGTATAAGTCCAGTCCAGTGGTACTGCTGTATAAGTCCAGTGGTACTGCCATATATGTCCAGTGGTACTGCCATGTAAATCCAGTGGTACTGCCGTATAAGTCCAGTCCAGTGGTACTGCCGTATAAGTCCAGTCCAGTGGTACTGCCGTATAAGTCCAGTCCAGTGGTGCTGCCATATAAGTTCAGTGGTGCTGTCCTGTGCTGTATATTATTTACCCCAAATAAAGGGGTTATTAATATTTAATCCAAATAATTTTTAAAGGTTTTGCCCTGTGTGGTGTAGAGGTATGCTCCCCTGTGTTGCATTTTGTTATAGAACTCCAGAAAAATAATGGAGAACAAAAAATGGGAGGATAAAATAGGGAAAGATCAAGAATCACTTCCTCCTACTGCTGCTGCTGCTGCTGCTGCTGCTGTTGTTACTGCTGGGAGTCGATCATCATCCCAGAGGGGAAGTCGGAAGACCACTTGTACTACTTCAACTAAGAAAATGACTGTCCAACAGTTCTTTGCGAGGAAGATTAAATATGACAGCAGTCATCCTGTTGCAAAGCGGATACTGACGCCTTGACAGCTATGTTGGTGTTAGACGTGCTTCGGTATCCGCCATTAGTGCATTGGGACTGCAGTGCCACTCCTAGATGGGCCAGGTGTTTGTGTCGCACACTTGTGTCGCTTAGCTTAGTCATAAAGCTACCTCATTGCACCTCTTTTACTTCTTTGCATGATGTGCTGTTTGGGGCCTAGTTGTTTTTTAAGTGCCTTCCTGTCTGCCACTGCGGTGCCACTCCTAGATTGGCCAGGTGTTTGTGCCGCACACTTGTGTCGCTTAGCTTAGCCATACAGCTACCTCATTGCACCTCTTTTACTTCTTTGCATGATGTGCTGTTTAGGGACTAGTTTTTGAAAAGTGCCATCCTGTCTGCCACTGCAGTGCCATTCCACCAGAGGGGCAAGGTGTTTGTGCCGCACACTTGTGTCGCTTAGCTTAGTCATACAGCTACCTCATTGCACCTCTTTTACTTCCTTGCATGATGTGCTGTTTGTGGCCTAGTTTTTGAAAAGTGCCATCCTGTCTGCCACTGCAGTGCCACTCCTAGATGGGCCAGGTGTTTGTGCCACACACTTGTGTCGCTTAGCTTAGTCATGCAGCTACCTCATTGAACCTCTTTTACTTCTTTGCATGATGTGCTGTTTGGGGATTTGTTTTTGAAAAGTGCCATCCTGTCTGCCACTGCAGTGCCACTCCTAGATGGGCCAGGTGTTTGTGCTGCACACTTGTGTCGCTTAGCTTAGTCATACAGCTACCTCGGTGCAACTTTTGGGCCTAAAAACAATATTGTGAGGTATTCAGAATAGACTGAAAATGAATGGAAATGAATGTTATTGAGGTTAATAATACCATAGGATCAAAATTACCCCAAAATTCTGTGATTTTAGCTATTTTATGTTTTTTTTTTAAATCATCCAGATCCAAAACCCGAAAGGGTGGTTTTGGCATAACCTATCCAGATCCAAAACACAAGCAGGGATCCAGATCCAAAACCAAAACATAAAACACGAAAAGTGCCCTCCGCACATCTCTATTTTGCAGACATCAGCCTTCTTACTTCTTTTTTTGTGGTATATGAACATAAACAGTCTTTTTTGTGGTATATGGACATAAACAGTACTTCCTAATGTTCTTAGATGATTAGCACTTGGTTTTCTTTGACTATGTTTCAATCGGTGTAATATATTTAAGGGTCCTATCAGTGGCGTCAGAATGCGGGTGCGCGGGGTACGGCCCGCACCCAGGTGTCACCCTCGGAAGGGGTGACACCAAACTGCCGTCTCTCCTGCAGTGACAGGAGCCAAGTGCTGCAGTCTGATAATCCTTTGCAGCACTCGGCTCCTGTCACAGATAAGGAGCTAGCACTGCACACTGCCCAGTCTCCGGGGGCAGCCAGCATCTCCGGGGAAGCTGGACATGCCCCCGGAGTGAAGAAGAGGACATCCACGAGGCCATGCCCCTTTAAATTAGACCACACCCCTTTTTCAGGTGGCCACAGCTTTAGCAGGGTTAGTGGATGGGGGTGTAGTAATGCAGAGTGCACACCGGGTGTCACCACACCTGGTGTTGCCTGTGGGTCCTATACATATGGGGCCCATACTGCGGTCACCCTCCTGAATGTACCTCTCTGTATAGTAACAGTAGTGCACATGCACACTGAGTGCTACCAATGGCACTCAAAGCCCCCAGCACAGAGGCTGTCACTGTGGGTGGCCCAGACTGCCTTGTAAAGCTCCCAGCTCTTCTGAAGTAAGGTAGCATTACCTAGAGAAGAAGTCCTTACCCTATGGTGCCATTTGACATCACTAAGTAGGTCACCTGCCCCAAATGTAGAGAGTGAGCCTGCTGATGTGTTAGGCTCACTTTGCTTAAATACCCAGACACTATGGGGGTAATTCAGAGGTGATTGCAGCAGCAAATTTGTTAGCAGTTGGGCAAAACCATGGCCCTCATTCCGAGTTGATCGCTAGCTGCTTTCGGTCACAGCGCGGTGATTAGGCGAAAAAGTGGCATTTCTGCGCATGCGTATGGGCCGCAGTACGCACGCGCGAAGTAGTTTCACACAAAACTATCCAGTTTTACACAAGGTCGAGCTACACTTTTCTGTCGCTGTGTTGATCGGTGAGTGATTGCCAGGAAGTGGGTGTTTCTGGGTGGTAACTGACCGTTTTCAGGGAGTGTGCTAAAAAACAAGGGCGTGTCAGGTAAAAACGCAGGCATGCCTGGGGAAACGGGGGAGTGGCTGGCCGAACGCAGGGCGTGTTTGTAATGCAGGAACTAAACTGTCTGCAGTGATCGCAAGGTAGGAGTAGGTTTGGAGCTGCTCAGAAACT
This sequence comes from Pseudophryne corroboree, assembly GCF_028390025.1. Taxonomy (NCBI): domain Eukaryota; kingdom Metazoa; phylum Chordata; class Amphibia; order Anura; family Myobatrachidae; genus Pseudophryne; species Pseudophryne corroboree. The sequence goes on along the minus strand of NC_086448.1, from coordinate 309,523,188 downwards.
GCATGAAAAGTTTTACGAGCAGTTCTGCTAACCTTTCGTTCGCACTTCTGCTAAGCTAAGATACACTCCCAGAGGGCGGCGGCCTAGCGTTTGCACTGCTGCTAAAAGCAGCTAGCGAGCGATCAACTCGGAATGAGGGCCCATGTGCACTGCAGAGGGGGTGCAGATATAACATGTGCAGAGAGAGTTAGATTTGGGTGGGGTGTGTTCAAACTGAAATATAATTTGCAGTCTAAAAATAAAGCAGCCAGTATTTACCCGGCACAGAAACAACATAACCCACCCAAATCTAACTCTCTCTGCACGTTATATCTACCACACCTGCAGTGCACATGGGGGGTAATTCCAAGTTGATCGGAACAGGAATTTTGTTAGCAGTTGGGCAAAACCATGTGCACTGCATGGGAGGCAGATTTAACATGTGCAGAGAGAGTTAGATTTTGGTGTGGTGTGTTCACTCTGCAATCTAATTTGCAGTGTAAAAATAAAGCAGCCAGTATTTACCCTGCACAGAAATAAAATAACCCACAGCGGGATGATGACGTTTTGCTGTGTGTGAGTTTCCGAGTCAGGCGGGAAAACCCGAGCCGGACTCGGATCCGGGCTCGGAAGGCAAAGTTCAGTAGGGTTCGGTTCTCTGAGAACCGAACCCACTCATTTCTAGTTTGAAGTATGTATAAAATGTGTACAGGTGTGTATTTTTAAGGTCCTGCTTTTATTGCTGCATGGCTTTAGTGGAGTTTTGTGCTTGAGTGTGGTTTTTCATGTTTTTTTTAATGTGCTAATGTGTTTTCTGGTCATGCTTGAGCATTGGTTTAATGGCAGCATGACATGTTGGGGTGCAGGGGTGGATTTACTGGCCTTTTGGGTTGTTTGGGTGTGGTTGTACATGTTTTTTATGTGCTAATGTGTGTTTTTGGTCATGCTTGACCACTGGTTTAATGGCAGCATGACATGTTGGAGTGCAGGGGTGGATTTACTGGCCTTTTGGGTTGTTTGGGCATGGTTTTTCATGCTTTTGTTATGTGCTAACGTGTGTTTTTGGTCATGTTTGAGCACTGGTTTACTTTCAGAATGATGTGTTGCGGTGCAGGGGTGGATTTACTGGCCTTTTGGGTTGTTTGGGTGTGGTTTTTCGTGTTTGCTTTATGTGCTAATATGTGTTTTTGGTCATGCTTGAGCACTGGTTTAATGGCAGCATGCCATGTTGAGGTGCAGGGGTGGATTTACTGGCATTTTGGGTTGTTTAGGCGTGGCTTTTCATGTTTTTTTATGTGCTAATGTGTGTCTTTAGTCATGCTTGAGCACTGGTTTAATGGTGGCATGACATGTTGGGGTGCAGGGGGGATTTACTGGGCTTTTGGGTTGTTTGGGCGTTGTTTTTCATGGTTTTTTTATGTGCTATTGTGTTTTTTTGGTCATGTTTGAGCACAGGTTTAATTTCAGCATGCCATGTTGGGGTGCAGGGGTGCCTTTAGTGGAGTTTGGGTGGGTTTTGCTGGACTGTGTGGTGGTGCCACAAATGTTCTTGGAAAATGCAATATGGAACGTGAACGTGACATCATTTACAGTGCCCTTTACTTAAGTCTGTTTCTCTATTTTCAGAATTACACCTAAGAACAAGTAGACGGAAGAGCAAACACCAAATTTTTCAGTTTTTACACAAATCTTTATTTTTATGAACAATTACATTACGTCTGTTAATTTTCTACAATAAAATGTTAAATTGAGTAGTTTTGTGTTTTCCTTAGAGAAATTGTAAAGGTAATTTCAAAGCGAGCATTTAAGGGGTGTGGTTGTTGGGAAGGTCTTGAGGTAGGCTGTCATATTAGCGGGGGTGAGGGTCTTAGTGCCACTGTCCACTTTATAGGGTTCAGGTTCATGGAGGTACATTCCAGGGGAAACCTGTGGAAGAGAAAAAGGATTAATTTCAAAGTACTATAAAGCGTGTCATCCCTCCGGAAAAAGAACAACAGGTACCAGCAACATTGCACAAACACACAGGTTACACCGACAATAGGGAGGTTGGACCCCTGCATCTCACCTGAAGGGTCTCTTTGTAACATGGCGGTGGGTGAGGTCAACATCACTATTAGGCCGTCATGGTAGAGGGGGACTTTAGAATCAATTTACACCGGAGAGGGTACTTTAGCCTTGGGAGGGCTACTCCGTGAAACCTGTGAAGAGAAAAAGGATTAATTTCAAGGTACTAAAAAGAGTGTCATAAAGAGTGTCATCCCTCACGAAAAAGAACAACAGGTACCAGCAACATTGCACAAACACACAGGTTACACCGACAATAGGGAGGTTGGGCCCCTGCATCTCACCTGAAGGGTCTCTTTGTAACAAGGCAGTGGGGGAGGTCCACATCACTATTAGGCCGTCATGGTAGAGGTCCACTTTACACTGAACAGGATTCAAAAAAGGTGTAAACACACCCAACCGGTAAACAGGAATCCAAAAAGGGGTAAACAAACCCAAATGGCAACTCAACAACGGGAACCAATCAACAGGACACAACTGTCAACAGGACCGAACTCTGGAATAAAAAAATAAAATAAAAGACACACATAAATTAATTTAATAAAAAATATGACAGACTGATTTTACATGAAAATACAAAAATTACAAGTATACTCACAGGCTGAGGAAAAATATGTCTGTATTAAATGACTTCTAGCTTCATCTCCTTTGTCCCCACCCACAGGCAGAAGAACGGTTCCCATTGCGGAAAGCCCTGTGACGAATAGTCACCGGCAAACGGTTTGCGACACAAATGTTGTGTAGAATACAACATGCATTAACTATGCCGCAAACCTTTGCCGGTGAGTATAAAAGAGCACCACTGGAAGAGTCTATACTTCGAAACTGGCTTTTAAGTACACCGAAGGCATGCTCAATTACTCCCCGCAATGTAATGTGCATCTCTTGGTACCGTTATTGGGTTTCACCTACAGGATTAGACAATGGGGTCAAGAGCCAAGGTTTGTTCAGATAACTCGCATCGCCTATGGAAAAAAGAAAAATGGTGGGTAATATTAAAGAAAAAACTAACAAAAAAAAAAGAAAAAAGAAATTAGTCTTACCTAACAGCCAGCCATCCGGCATTTTTCTTGTCTCAAAATCATGAAACAGCGATGACTGGCTTAGAATGAAGGAGTCAGGAGATGACCCAGGAAATCCCACAAAAAGGTTTGTAAACTTAATTTCTCCATCATAGACCCCTATAGTGTTAGGGACCTGTCCGATGAGGTCACCGTGAAGCAGGTGGGCAGGCTCATATACTGGCCAATATATGCCAAGAACCTCGAATATTATATTACGGTTATAATAATTTTAATGGTGTATGGTGCACCTGCACCCTTTGCTCCATCATAGACCGCCTGAACATTCATAGAATGGAAGTGTTTTCGGTTCCAAAAACATTCTTCCGAATTCCGTGGTAGTCTGAATTGCACATGCGTGCAGTCAATCGTGCCCAGAACATTGGGGAATTTAAATTCATTGTAAAAGCCAATTTAGATCTTATGCCATCCGCTGTCCATATCTGGAAATTTAATGAACTGGGTCGTTAATTTGCGGAACGCCTTAATGACCTGGGTTATACAGCACGACAGTGTCAGCTGTGAAAAACCGCACGTTTGAAACAAAGTAGGCTGGAATGTGCCTGACACTAAAAAATGTAACGTAGCCAGCAGTTTCTGGAAACCACTGACTGCGTGATTTGTCCATGGCTGAGGTTCCAGGTCTGGCTCCAACAGATTGTACAGCGAATATATTTCACGAGCCGATAAGCGATAATTTTGTATCACCTCAAACTCAGAGAGATCCTCCAGTACACGCCTAGTGTGATACTGGCGTGGACATGGAAATGATGCACGCACTGACTCACCCGATGAAGACATTTTCTGACCACCATCCTGATCTTCAAGAGCCTGTTCATCTACCACACTTGCCATGAGCATGAACATTACAATCTGGTCAGAAAAAGGCTGCATTATTGTAGTCAGTGTAAAAAAATATGATATTTAATTGTTAAAAACGCAGATTGCCCTAAACAAATGATTCCACAAGAGAGCTGACTGTAATGGCTGCTCTTCTCCCTGAAGTCTCAAGCATTGGAGTGGCTTTGGAGAAGTGTAACCTTGGTAAAACTGTGGAATCATGGGTACATTTCTTCCCTCAGTCCAGTACAGAAAAAAATATTCGGAGAAAAAATCTAAATAAAATAATGTGGGTTATAAATATGAAAACCAATTATATAATTACTTCAAATATAAATATAAATGCTATTATAAATAAAAAAACACCAAAAAATTAAAGTGTTTAAAATTTCTTGTCAGCTAACGACAGAAAAACTTGGCGCAATGAAATTGTCGAAAGTCACGTCGAAAACCACTGATACCAATTCAACAGTCTTCAATTGAATATACTTTTGTCGAAATGCCGGGTTTTTAACATTACAGACATTAGACTGCCGAAAACTCAAAAGTAGAAACAGATCCAACAGCTTTTTTGTCGAAAAGTGCTGTATTGCATTGTCGAATCCAATTCGACATGGGTTTTTTTGTCGAAAAAGTCAAATTTTTCGACAAAACAAGGGATTCGACACCAATTGAATATACCCCATAGACTTTGTTACTGTCACTAGGATCAAGAAGATATTAGGGTCTTCAACCGATGTCATTTTGTTTCCTCATTTTTTAATTGTGCAACATAAATATTAAGGAATGAATGTATTCAAGGATTCTTTATGCAATTACTATGATGGTGCCACTAAGGCTGCTTACCAGGGGCGGAACTCCCGGAGGCAACGGAGTCTGTTGCCGCCGGGCTCCAGCCCTGAAGGGGGACATTGCTCCTTCATGTACCCCGCAAGCTAATGTTAAAGCCATGGCCACCTGTGGTGCAAATACTGCCTGCCAGCGCCGCACACTGCTTGGTTGCTCCTGTGACTCGCCTTACCGCTGCTTACTTGAGACCCACCATCCCAGCCCTTCCGGTAGATGGGAGCATAGCACAGTACTGCATTATAGGACAGGGACAGCGGAGGTGGGAAGAGTCTTCATGTGGGACCACACCCCTCACCTCTTCATCACCACAGGCAGCCAATAGGAGAGAGATACCTGGCATGCTGCAGTCACACAGGACAGGAAGAGAGGCTCAGCCGTTGAGTATGGGACTGGCCCAGCCCGCCGCTGAGGTGATGTAGCGCGGTGGCGGCAATGGGGCAGGAGGATTCCGGAACCCAGGCATGTGCCTGCTCTTCCCATCCTGTGCCTGCTCTGCTCCCCCCTTTTTCCATCCTCAGCCCTCTTTTCCCAGCTCTCTCCATTCTTTCCTTGCCCCCCGCCTGCTCTGCTCTCCCTGTCTTACGCCCCTACTGCCTGCTCTATGTTGCTCTTTCTGTCCTGTGCCCCTCTGCCTGCTCTGCTCCTTCCCCCTGCTCTCTCCATGCCCCCCTTTCCCAACTTTCTCTCCATTCTTTGCCCCGTCTGCTCTGCTCTCCCAGTCCAGCGCCCCCCCCGCCTGCTGTGCTCTTCATCCACGTGCTCTGCTTCCCCCCTTTCCCCTCCTCACCTCTCTTTTCCCCACTCACTCCATTCTCCCCCTGCCTGCTCTGCCCTCCCTCCTTTCGCCCACCTCACCCCCCTTTACCCTCCTCTCCCCATTTTCCCCCTCCCACTGTCTGCTCTGCTCCCCCCCTTTCCTCTGCTCCCTCTCCACACACCCCTTTCTCTACTCTCTCCATTATTCTTCTCCTCCTCCCTGCGTTCTCTGCATCCCCCTTTCCCCCGCTCCTTCTCCTCAACCGCCTCTTTCCCCCACTCACTCACTCACCTCACCTCCCTTTCCCCCCAATCTCTCTCCTCACCCCACTTTTCTCCTACTCTCTCACCACCCCCTCCTTCCTCTGCTCTCTCCATTCTTCGCCCCCTCCCTGCCTGCTTTGCTTTACCACTCCTGTGCCTTCCCCCCGCTCTATACTCCAGGCATTGGCCCATCACCGGCACTAAATCCAGAAGGCATGGAGGACCGTGAGCAGCTACTCCAGAGAACCCATTTGGCAGAAGATGCAGAGAGACAAAAGTGTTGAGTATTTATGCTAATTACTCAAGGGAGCTGATATGTGAATTAATGATACCAAACTTATATAGATTTTTTTTATCATTTTTATATATTATTATAAATAAGTGTATTGCTCCTTTTACATAAATGTATAAAAACTGTTAAAAGAGGTGAATTTATTTCACTTATCAACACTGCTAAAAATGCATTGCCAAATATCTCCTAAGAGTCACTGGATATTTCAAAGTCAGTACAGTCTCCACACACGCTCCCAGTACAGGCTCCACACACGCTCCCAGTACAGTCTCCACACACGCTCCCTGCCCTGTCTGATCCTGCTGGGAAGAAGCAGCGCCTGCCCTCACTGTCAGTGTCTGTCCGCCAGGCTCACTGTATTACAGTTGAGGCCAGGGAGGCAACAAGTGAACAGGGAACTAGTGAAGGCAAGGGAGAGAGAGGCACAGAGTGAAGGGTGGTAGGCTGAGAGGCGCAAAGTGAGGGGTGGGGGAATGATGGCATGGCAGAGAGACGCATGCGGGAGATGATGGCGTAACTGAGAGACACAGATTGGAAATGATAGTGTGGCTAAGAGACATGGCTCACACAGGGGCCAGGGGAAGGAGTGTACATGGCTCTCACAGGGGGGAAGGAATGGTAAATGACTCACACAGGGGCCAAGAGAAGGGGAGGACACGGGGTCCTTAGTTATAATAAAAGGGAGAGACACGCCAAGCAGCCATGTAGAGGGCGCCACAGCCTGAGGCTTAGATACTTATTGAGATTGCAAGTTTTGATTTTCCTATCAGCGCTAATGTGTGTGTTTTTATCTACAATGGAGTCAATTATGCAGTATACGGTAGAGAGGCGTCTGTAATGTAGTGTAGGGTACTATGGGGGTCAGTAATGTAGAGTACAAGGGGCAGTAATTTAGTGTAGGGTATAAATGGTTCAGTAGTTTAGTGTAGGGTATAGAGGTGTCAGTAGTTTAGTGTAGGGTATAGAGATGTCATTGATTTTTTTAGGGTATAGAGGGGTCAGTAATGTAGTGGCGGGTATTGAGGGGCCAGTTATATAGTGGCGGTTATTGAGGGGTCAATTATGTAGTGGGTATTGAGGGGTCAGTAATGTAGTGGGGGGGGGGTTTCCTATCAGCACCCATGTGTTGCCTATTTTTCATGTGAAACCAATGTGTTTTATTATTTTCATTGTGGCCTATGTGTTCTATTATGTTCTTGTGGGGGCCTATGTGCTATATCATTATCCTGCAGTGGCCTATGTACTGTATGATTTACCTGCAGTGGCCTGTGTGCTGTATCATTTTTCTGTGGTGGCCTATGTGCTGTATTATGTTCCTTTGGTGGCCTATGTACTGTATTATGTTCCTGCGGTGACCTACAGTATGTGCTGTATTATGTTCCTGCTGTGGCCTATGTGCTGTATTATTTTCCTGTTGGGGCCTTAGTACGTTATTATTTTTCTATCAGTGCCAATGCGTGTATATTTTTTCCTATCTGTGCCAATGTGTGTGTGTTTTTAACTACAGTGGGGTCAGTAATGCAGTGTAGGGTATTGAGGGGTCTGTAATGTAGTGTAGGGTACTATGGGGGTCAGTAATTTAGTGTAGAGTACAGAGAGGTCAGTAATTTAGTGTAGGGTATAAATGGGTCAATAGTTTAGTGTAGGGTATAGAGGTGTCAGTAATTTAGTGTAGCTTATAGAGGTGTCAGTAATTTAGTGTAGGGTATAGAGGTGTCAGTGATTTAGTGTAGGGTATAGAGGTGTCAGTGATTTAGTGTAGGGTATAGAGGTGTCAGTAATTTAGTGTAGGGTATAGAGGTGTCAGTGATTTAGTGTAGGGTATATAGATGTCAGTAATATAGTGTAGGGTATAGAGGTGTCAGTGATTTAGTGTAGGGTATAGAGGTGTCAGTGATTTAGTGTAGGGTATAGAGGTGTCAGTGATTTAGTGTAGGGTATAGAGGTGGCGGGTATTGAAGGCTCAGTTATATAGTGGCAGGTATTGAGGGGTCAGTAATATAGTAGTCGTGGGTATAGAGGGAATGGGGGGGGGCACAAAATTTATCTTGCCTCCGGGTAACTGGGATGAAGTTATGCCACTGCTGCTTACCTAGCTCACTACTTACTACACTGCCATTGTTCTGTTTTCTTTCCACCAGAATCTACTTAAGGTCTCCTAGAGCTCCCCTGTGGGTGTACTGTAATTCAGATTTGATAATATTCTCACAATATAATAGCTTGGAGATCAGGGCCGTTTCTTGGGGCAGGCGAGCAGTCCAACCGCACTGGGCGCCCCCGCCGCGGCACTAACTGTGGCTCCCTGCTTCCCCCTCCTATTTCTCCCCGAGTAACCCGCTTGGGGGGGCGGAGTTTCACGGAATGACGCGGTTGCATCGTTACATCACGACGCATCCCCGTCACTCCGCGAAACTTCCCCCGCCCCCCGAGCGGAGTACAGAGGGGGATCCAAGTTAGGAAGAGGGAAAGGCCAGCGTGAGGAGCGACTGGTGAGGCGGGCCGAAGAGCGGTAATCGCCTCTGTAAGTATTCTCTCTCTCAATGTGTAAAATGGGGACACCTGCCGTAATGTGTGAAATGAGGACTCTTGCCTGCCGTAGTGTGGGGATTTAATGTATCAAGGGCATTGTGGTGTGTGGCATAATATGGTGCAGGGGGCGCGTGCAAGTTTTTTTTTTCCATCTAGGTGTGTGTGGGGGGGGGCACATTTTTTCATGCCATGGGGGGGCGCATTTTTAAATCTCGCACTGGGAGCCAAATTGGCTAGAAACAGCCCTGTTGGAGATGTGTCTTAATGGCAATGTGTGTGATATAAAAGTGAGATACAATGGCAAGGTAGTAGTATTATTTTAGGAATTGCATGAAACAAAAATGTGTTTACAAGATGCAGGTGCACACTTTTGACACTAAGGCTGGGTACACATTTGACGATGCACATAAGATGCAACATTGTCAAGTGAAATGATAATGGACATACACACTGAACGATATTGTCACCGATATCGTCAGTGACAGCATTCACCCATATCCAGGTGCATGCAGTCTTGTCCAAAATCTTTAGATTACAAGGCTGTAACTAAAGATATGGACTTCATTAACGACACGCTAGAGCGTGCATCTTTAACGATATAGTATATAAACACTGGATGATGTGAATGACATATCGTCTGATCCGCCGGTTCGGATGATATATCGGGTGCATATTGTAAAAATGTATACCCAGCTTAAGACAATAGTAAAACAGCTGCTAAACTCTGCAAAACTATAGATTTTATAAAAATGACTGTTAGAATAAATATGAGGTTTAGGTAAAAAATGTATATAAAGCTCTAAATTGTAGTTTCAAAATAAAGTTGTTCAGTGTTTGTGTGCTACTATACATGCAAAATTAGCCAGACAGTATTTAACCTGCATGCAAACAGATTAATCCATTGCAGCATTCTGTTTTTGCTCTAAAAAATGCAACAAATGTAAATTAGTTTTCCCCCTCTAAATCACACTAAATATTATGTTCTGCAACTACTACATCTAATATGGTATCCGGATTCCAAGTCGACACCAATAAGGTGGACACCACTTAGGTCGAGACCAATTGGTCGACACCTGAAATAGGTAGACATGGACAAAATGTCGACATGAAATTTTTTTAATTTTTAAAACGTTTTCATACTTTACGGTCCACGTGGACTACAATTAGGAATGGTAACCCGCTGACCATGCCTGAAGCATGGCGAGTGAAGCGAGCCATGGGAGGGGACACAGTGCACTAATTGGGGTTCCCGGTCACATTACGGAGAAGACTACACACACAAAAAAACATAAAAAACTCATGTCGACCTTGTTCATGTCGACCTTTTGTCCAGGTCAACCTATTTAAGGTGTCGACCAAAGGCATGTCGATTAATCAGTGTCGACCTAAGTGGTGTCGACCTTGAGTCCCAGACCCATCTAATATACGTTGTGAATGAACTGCAAGAGTGTTACCTGGCGGGCAGGTTTTTCAGCACACACAACTAGATATCAGCAATGAGCTAATTTTTTTAAGATTATATAATGTTAGTGCATGGTTGAGGCAGGATCACAACAATAACTTTATGCTGTTAAGATATGAACACAAAAATAATTTAGGTGGTAATATGCACATCCATTGAGCAAGGCTGTCTAAATTCGTGAAACCAGGAGTATCCAAAGTCAGAAAATGGCAGCAATTGCTTAATTCATAAAAATTAGCTACATTGTTTGTGATGTAGAGGAGGGAAAATAATTTACAATGTTTTTTTTGTATGAAAATGCATCTGAATGGCACTGTGCGTGCAACTGAATCACACTGTGCATGAGCCTGAATCACGTGTCTGAATTGCACTGTGCATCTGCCTGAATGGCACTGTGCATGCGCCTGAATCACATGTGTCTGAATTGCACTGTGCATGCATGTGATTTGCACTGTGCATGCATCTGAAACGCATAGAGCATGCGCCTGAATTGCAATATGCATGCGCCTGAATGACACTGCTTATGCGCTTGAATCACATGCATCTGAATCACATTGTGCATGCATCTGAATTGCTCTGAGCATACGTCTGAATCATACTGTGCATGTGTCTGAATAGCACTGTTCCTTTGCCTGGATCACTTGCGTCTGAATCGCACTGTGCATGTGCAATGAATCGCAAGATGCATGCACCTGAATTGCACTGAGCATGCATCTGAATTGCACTGTGCTTGTGTCTTAATCGCACTGTGCTTGTGTCTTAATCTAACTGTGCATGCGTCTAAATCGCACTGTGCCTAAATCATACTGCGCATGTGTCTGAATCACACTGTGCATGCATCTGAATCACATTGTGTATGTATCTGAATCACACTGTGCATGTGCCCTGATGGTATTTTTACAGAGACGCAGTACAGATTTGGATGCGCTGTCTCTGAATTATTGGGCAGTCCTGGTCAACGACTGGGAAGTTACGGAGGGGATGGGGGAGCTAACCAGATGCAAAGAGATGCTGCATCCCCTGGGAGTGTCTCAGACGTGTTGCTGAAAGTGGTTACATACAGAAACAGTCAACCGCTGAAATAGGAGGCCATAGTCAGATAGGTAACCAGCATCTGTGTGTGTGTGTGTAAAGACACCAAGCACATTTCGGCATCTCCGGATGCTTACAGTGGGCATCTCATTCCTTGCACATTAGGACACATGGATGTACACACGGAAAAGACTTTGGGGGTCATTCCGAGTTGTTCGCTCATTGCCGATTTTCGCTATATTGCGAATAGTCGCTTACTGCGCATGCACAAGGTTCGCAGAGCGCATGCGTTTAGTTATTTTACACAGAAGTTAGGTATTTTACTCACGGCATAACGAAGCTTTTTCATCATTCTGGTGATCATAGTGTGATTGGCAGGAAGTGGGTGTTTCTGGGCGGAAACTGTCCGTTTTCTGGGAGTGTGCGAAAAAACGCTTACGTTTCTGGGAAAAACGCGGGAGTGTCTTAAGAAACGGGGGAGTGTCTGGGCGAACGCTGGGTGTGTTTGTGATGTCAAACCAGGAACGAAACTGACTGAACTGATCGCAATGTAGGAGTAAGACTGGAGCTACTCAGAAACTGCTAAGAATTTTCTATTCGCAATTCTGCTAATCTTTCGTTCGCAATTCTGCTAAGCTAAGATACACTCCCAGAGGGCGGCGGCTTAGCGTGTGCAATGCTGCTAAAAGCAGCTAGCGAGTGAACAACTTGGAATGAGGGCCTTTGTACTAACATTAGCATAAAGTTGGAGATGTGACTGTGGCAAAAAAAAGCAAGGTCAGCCTAGTGCATCCAACTCAGAATCCGCCTCATAAATGGCACATGTAGTCCAATTGTACCTACTTGCATTAAAGTGCTGGATAATTTTATTGTATAATGGGCAGCTTTTGGCTCCTGGAGCCCCAGCCTAGATACATGCCTGTGTAGTCATTAAACCTTTACAGTGTAATGTTTCAGATTCATATAAAGTATTCTCATTTTAGTCAGTAGGGCAGAATCAGAGAGAACAGTTTTATTTTCATGCAATATATCTTATTTTTATTTTAGTGTGGATATGCGGAATCTATGAGAAATGCTTCAAGATTAATATATCTGTTTCCGTTCTATTTAGTGTGTGAACTTTATTTCTGACCACAGCAGTCCTCCTCTTTGTAACTAATGAGTTGAAGTGTTATTTTAACAGTGAGTAGAAATTATTAATCAGAGTTTAGAACACAAAAAGATCCCAATAAGGACAGCCCCAAAGTGTACTGTAGCAGAAACAATTTGTGAGTAGATCTTCCCTCCATTGTGACTGCCATTCACTTTTAAACCTACAGTACCACTCTACAATTCCCTCTTTGGTGTTGGAGGATTTATGCAGACATCTATTACCTGCTGACTTCCCTTTCCTGGTATCCTTTGGTTTGACATGCAACAAGATGTGTTATAGTCGCATTGTGACAGCAGGATATAAGACAATTAAAGGACTGTAACTGAATGGGTGGTATTCTGTATGCCGGCGGTCGGGCTCCCGGCACTCAGTATACCGGCGCCGGGAGCCGGTATAGCGAGCCCGCAAGGGGCTCATTTGCGCTCGCCACGCTGTCGGTAAGCCGGTGGTCGGGCTCCCGGCGCCGGGATGCTGGTCGCCGGGAGCCCGACCGCCGGTCAGCCGTAGTGAACCCGAAAACAAATACAGTAACTACATTTGTTGATGCTTATTGATTGGCTTATTTTTCTTCCATGCACTGATTGGCTCTTTTACTATTGTTTTTTTGAGCAGAGTCTATTCAGTTGGGTTCACTACGGCTGGCCTACTTGGATGCTCTCTGTGTCTGATCCTGCAAACTGAAAATTTTGATAATTTCATAACTTTTAAATTTTCATCTTTGCAAACTTCCCTCTGTGACATCACAGCAAAAAGTACTGCTATGCCAATTTGCTCAAGAACAGTTCTAAGAATATATTCTACAATTTAGTATGACATTAATCACAACAAACATGCTGTAACTCTTTGCTCACGTACCTAGATAAAATGGTTACATTATATTCATTTCTTGAACAGATACATAATTCCCATATTGTATGTTCCCTAATGAAGCCTGTATTATTATCTGAATAGTTCCAGTGGTACTTATTTACACAAAGAGCTTCTCAAACATGAGTTGTGTATCATTTTACTTAAGTCCATTATGTTTCCTATAAGGATTATATGACCTGAACTGAGTTATCACAGTATGGTTATTTCTAGCAAAATTAATATAGCTAAGGTTTTGGATTCATAACAAGGTAAACACAGGATTCGTCTTCTGTAGTAACAGGGCATCTGACGGGAGTGAATTAATTAACCAAGAAGAGTGGTTATGATTACTTCCCTGTCAAGTCACTGCTTCAATAGAGAATGTAAAAGGGATGTACCCTCCACTGTGCCTCTTTGTACTTCCTTTCTAATGACTACCAGTATCAATGGATGGGAGGAATTTTCCACCCGTCTCACCATCTCCAAACATCTGAGAAATATAGACTAATAAAAACCTCTCACAGCTTCTCTACCAATCGTCAAATCTACCAGTATAGAACCTTTGATAAAGCTGCCAATTGACAGTGAAACGCGTTAGAGGGGCCACATCTCTGACCAGGGCGTTCCTGAGGATCCCTGCAGGCGTTATACAGTACTTTGCCTTTCATCAGGAGATTCCAGTCCCTTCAGTGTGGGCATTAATAAAGGGAGAACCACCATCTTCACTGCGTGGGATAGAGAGATCACTCCAGAACCCCGCTAGGTGGGATACCCAGCTGAATTACCACCAGGGACTTGGTAACTATTCTTCACTACCTGGACGCCATTCCATTTATACAAACGCATGTGTTGCAGGACTTTTTCCATCTTCCAGCAATCAGTGGCATATGCCGGCAATTTTGCACAAAGACTGCCCTGAGTGAATAATTGTTGTCAGAGAGTGGCTTATTAAGGCTCAGTTTCAATATCAATTTCTTGGCATCATTAGTGCCGCATTATTTTAATTTGTGTATGTGTATGTGTATTTGTGCAATTGATTTTAATTAATATAAAAATTGAATGTATATGTTAGCGCAGTTGGTATTTCTTGTTTTGTCCATATTTCTACCAGTATAGTAACTTACTGTAGTTCAGGTAACATTTAAGGGATAAGTGATAAGGGGAACACCCATTGAAAATGTACCTAAAGATTATCTAAAGACTGCTAAATTATTAAGGTAAGATAGAAAAAAAAATCCAAATATAAAAATGGAATTGAACTGAAAAGTTATCTACAGTTGTTTAGGAACGGTTTAAATGAGGTCATATATGCTTATTTTGGAGAATTTGGGGATTAAAACATTTTTCCAGTATGCAGTAGTTTATTTACAGAAAGTCCATTAAAATTTCCTGTTACTGATTCAAACCATGCTTAATCCAGAAACATAAATATAGCTGTTTAATAATAAGTCAACCAAATTATTATAATTAGGTCATTTCTGCATTTCCTCCAAGTGAGTTTCAAACTTTTCATATCTGAAAAGTATACTAAAGTCCATGTAATAATAATGTGTGGCTGATGCATATAGTTTGAGATGATTTAACTGTTTCAAAGTAAACAAACCTAATTTTAGTAAATTTGTGGACAGTGCAAAAAGCTAAAATTACTTACTTCACTCCACTTTACATTTACCACATCAGTCCTGTTCCACTCAGGGTACAGTTGAAAGTTGCACAGATGTCCCTGTGGATGCAGATCAGTGGTGTGTCTGTGAGATCATCACAATATGTGTATCACTGGCTAGTCTGCAATGCTGTATAAATGAATGATAGGCTAAATGATGTTCTTTCACAAAAGATGAAAATGCCGATGAGCAGACTTCTGTAAATTTTAGCACTACCTTCTATAGGGACAGAATCTAAGTGAGCAAAGGTGTTCACCAGAGACCACTGCAAGGCCGGATGGACATGGCTGCTTTGCTGACCAGGCCATCTGATTCTATGGAAGGTTACTGCTGAGGAGAATAAACAGAACAATGCAATATGATAATACTGTAACAATGAATAATAGTGACAAACTTGACTATATTGCCTAATGGCATCTAAACTACCCCACTCTTATGCTACCAAATCGAAACTGCCTAAGTGAAGATAAACTAAAGGATGTTGGGAACTTATCAATACCTAGTCTAAATTGGGTATCAGAAGTTAACCTACTCTAATATACAGTATATATGTATATATAGGATGAGAGTTGCAGTAATTGTTCTGTTTACCTAAGCAATACAGACAGTGCTATGCAATAGTATCCTAGTTCACTGTGCAGCTTGTGCCTCTTGATCCTTTGAGACTTGTCTGATCAGTGGTCTTTCTCCATTAAAAATTAACTACCAATTTGGGGAGTGCATAAACTTACAAAATTACTGGGCCTGTGAAGTTGCCACATTTCCAGCACCACTACTGTCAGTATTTTAATGATTTGTCCCTCGGATTTGATGTGAAGTAGGTGGAAATTATTATCATCCACCATACTGCACACCTTTAGATTTTTATATACCCCCGAGGAAGTCCTATTAAAAGGACAAAATGCGTAGGGTTTTAAAGAAACAAGGTGATTAGGACACCCAGTACACATTTGAGAGTCCCCACCACTGAGCTCACATCCTGGGGTGGTTGGTGGCACTCAGGTTTACATCTGTCTTTGTGCAACTTGGTTGTTCCTTGTAATACACCTTTTATGTAATGTAGAGATCAACTCACATTATATTTTATGTTGGATGTTAGTAATAAACATCGGAATTATATTAATCTAAGGTTATGTTTTGGGTGTCTACATTTCTTTGGTGAGAGGGTATTTTCTAGGTTTAATACCTGGCTGAGCATTAGTGAATATTGATCAAAAGGAGATCAGAATATCCACTCCAAGTTGGAATCACAATCAAGTCCAATTATAACAACGGTTGAAAATAATCTGGCCTCTAAATCCGTAAACTCATATGGATTTATTCATGGACAATTGGTTCTGATGTTTTAGCACCCCCCCCCCCCCCCCTGGGCTTCTTTATTTATCTACATTGTTTTGTTCCCACTAACAGGGGTTCTACCATGAGGTGATGTTCTCTGAAGCATGTGACAAGGGTTTTTTCTTGTTTTATATATATATATATATATATATATATACATACATATACACATATATATAGCTGGAGCCGCACACATCTGAAGCGGCTCCATCACACACTAGCATTTCCGGCGTGACCAGGAGATCCGTCCACCTAGTCATGCCGGGAGCGCACTGAGACACTTCCATTCTAGTGAATGGGGGGGGGGGGGGGGGCATAAATAACGTGCAGAGAGAGTTAGATTTGGGTGGGGTGTGTTCAAACTGAAATCTAAATTGCAGTGTAAAAATAAAGCAGATAGTATTTACCCTGCACAGAAACAAATTAACCCACCCAAATCTAACTCTCTCTGCACATGTTATATCTGCCTCCCCCCCCCCCCCCCCCCCTGCAGTGCACATGGGGACTAATTCAGATCTGATCGCAGCAGCAAATTTGATAGCTAATGGGCAAAACCATATGCACTGCAGAAGGGGGCAGAAATAACATGTGCAGAGAGAGTTAGATTTGGGTGGGGTGTGTTCAAACTGAAATCTAAATTGCAGTGTAAAAATAAAGCAGCCAGTATTTACCCTGCACAGAAACAATATAACCAACCTAAATCTAACTCTCTCTGCACATGTTATATCTGCCCCCCTGCAGTGCACATGGTTTTCCCCATTAGCTAACAAATTTGCTGCAGAGATCAGATCTGAATTAGGCCCTTAATGCTCTGCCTGTGGTATGTAACATTTAAATAAAAAAAATCATACATACTCAGAACTCACCTAATTACATTCCAAACTGTATTTCATATAACATCAAGGAGTGTTAGTTTCCAAAATATTGCCATATCACCAACCACGTCATGGTCTTCCCTTCTGGTGAGACCCTACACTGACTCTTAAGAAAATAGGAGCATTACTCTGCATTATATGGCTCAGGTATCACACAGATTTTAAATACAACTTGTGCTTTCTCAATGGGTTTAGGTACTGGCTCACTGACTTAAAGAGACAGAACCACACCCAAGCATATCAATTATTGGGCACCTGGGGAATAAGCTGACAAAGCCTGACTTATATATGGGAAATTGCGGTACAAGAGAAAATGTGACCACAAAATTTTACCTAAACAATTGGCTTTAATCCTTGGCACTCAACTTACTGGGGTTCCTGTGGTATGTGACTACACCATTTAAATAAAACAATCATACATACTCAGCACTCACCTAATTACATAGCAAACTGGATTTCATCTAAAATCTGGGAATGTTGTTTCCAAAATATTGCAATAAATAGTCAAGCTCACCAACCACATCATGGTCTTCCCTTCTGGTGAGACCCAACACTGACTCTCAAAACAATAGTGGAGCATTGTTCTGCATTATTTGGCTTAGGTATCACACAGATTTTAAATATAAATCATGTATCTTCAATGAGGAATAAGTTGACAAAACTTGACTAACATATGGGAAATAGGGGTTAATAACCATCAATGGTTTACCAATGTTGGTCAATGGTTCACCATCAATGGTGGAGAACTATCAATACCGCTATGTTTTTTTCTTTTCCCCTGGTGCCAGGACACAAAGCTTAGTTCCGACCCCTGAACTGACCATCAAAAAGATGCCCCCACTTCTGATTAGCTCACTGCCAATTGAGTAATAAAGAAGTGATGGCCATCGATCTACCATTGATGTTAACAACCTATGACATCATCAAGGGTGACCATCACTGGTTAACACACCATTGGTCATCCCTAATAAGGGTGTGAACCCATCCTAACTTAACAGCTCGAAGTGTAACTGTTTACTATCCATTTAGTGTTCTGTTAACTGCAGCTGCTGCCAGACTTTCATCTCTGTCATAGTTTTGTTAAACTGTGCTGCCAACCAGGGGCATATTAAATGAGGAGGGGGCCCATGTGTAGATGGCGGCACTAGCAGCAGACTTTAGCAGCAGTCACTGGTGCTGGTGACATCTGGTGCGCTGCATAGACCCACTGCAGGGCACATCCAAAAAAGGGGTGTGGCATCAGAGAAGGGGGTGTGCCCTGCTGGGAGATGCTGGGGTTCCCCTGGAGACTCTGCCTGCACTACTCGCTCCTCCCCTGTGACAGGAGACAGGCGCTGCACGATAATGTCAAAGTACAGCATGTAGATCCCAGTCACTGAGGAGGAGCAGCAATTTTTTGTCACCCCCGGAAAGGTGATACCCGGGTACAGTTTGCACTACCCACATCACTGTAGTGATGCCAGTGGACTCTGGCGCTGTGCCAGAGTCTACTACTCATATGCAAGTCTCCTGGAAAATGGCATGGCTTTTCACAGTGATCTTTCTAATCTACAGTGCATACACAGATTTCCAGTAAAATGGTTGCCAGCATATTTAACAAGTGACTTGTGCAGCGCTGATGCTGCCAATACGGGACTCCAGAGAGGTGAGTATTAAAGAACATGAGTGCAGGGTTTGTAGAATGGAACCTGCATCCATTATAGATATGCCACTGCTGCCAACTGCTAGTAATGAGTGTTGCCATCTCTTCCTCTACACACTCAGGGCTTATTATACATAGGCTCCTCAGTTTGCTTTATGGAATACAGCTTCCGGGAAAAGCATATCAGCATTATAACAGTCTATCTTCATCTGGAATATGCTACCATGTCCTGGTATTCAACTCACCTAAATGCTGAGCAAATGTATTTTATTATTTATTATTTTTATTATTATTATTATTATTATTATTAGTTTCTTATATAGCGCAGCATATTCCGTTGCGCTTTACAATTAGAACAACAGTTATAGAACAAAACTGGGCAAAGACAGACAGACATAGAGATAGGAGAGCAAGCTTACAATCTATAGGGAAATAGGCATTGATACACAAGGATAGATGCTACCTGTTACATAATGGTCCACCAGATTGCTAGGTTCTTAATGGGTTGTATGATATGATCACCCAGCAATGTTGGAAGACAAAATGTGAAGTTATGTAGACTGTACAGAGAGGATGTAACTGGATAGGGAAGCATTGAAGGTTATGTGGGTGGGTCTGGAATTTGGTAGGCTTGTCTGAAGAGATGAGTTTTCAGGGAACGTTTAAAGGTTTGGAGACTAGAGGAGAGTCTTATTGTGCGTGAGAGGGCATTCCACAGAGTGAGTGAAGCCCGTGTAAAGTCCTGTAATTTTGAGTGGGAACAGGTAATACATGTGGATGAGAGACGCAGATCTTGTGCAGAGCGGAGAGGTCTGGTAGGGAGATATTTTGAGATGAGTGAGGAGATGTATGATGGTACAGTTTGGTTAATATCCTTGTATGTAAGTAAAAGTATTTTATATTTAACACGGTAGAATACCGGTAACCAATGGAGGGACGGACAGAGCGGATCAGCAGATGAAGAACGTCTGGCGAGGAAGATTAGCCTCGCAGCTGCATTTAAAATGGATTGTAGTGGTGAGAGCTTATGTTTGGGAAGACCAGTAAGGAGACTATTACAATAATCAATGCGGGAGATGATGAGTGCATGGATTAGAGTTTTTGCAGTGTCTTGTGTAAGATAAGGGCGTATTTTGGATATGTTTTTAAGGTGCATGTAACATTATTTAGAGACAGATTGAATGCATGGAACAAAGGACAGTTCAGAGTCAAGGCAGGGCCGAAACTAGGATTTTTGTCACCCGGGGCAAGGTAGTCATTTGACACCCCCCCCCCCCCCCCCCCGGCAAAAAAAAAAAATTATTTTACAATAAATAAATAAAAATAATAATAATAAAAATTAAAATAAATAAATACATGAATAAAAATATTATATATATATATATATATATATATATATATATATATATCTCTTTCAGAACTTTTTTACCTGAAAAATTGCCTTTTCTAACATGAATTTCATATCCAGGAAAAAGTGTCCCCATTTTACACAGTACGACAGGCAAGTGTCCCCATTCCCCATTTTACACATTGCGGCAGACAGGTGACCCCATTTTACACATTGCGGCAGACAGGTGTCCCCATTTTACACATTGCGGCAGGAAAAAGTGTCCCCATTTTACACATTGCGGCAGACAGGTGACCCCATTTTACACATTGCGGCAGACAGGTGTCCCCATTTTACACATTGCGGCAGGAAAAAGTGTCCCCATTTTACACATTGCGGCAGGCACGTGTCCCCATTTTACACAGTACGCTGGTAAGTGTCCCCATTTTACACATTGCGGCAGGAAAAAGTGTCCCCATTTGACACATTGCGGCAGGCACGTGTCCCCATTTTACACAGTACGCTGGCAAGTGTCCCCATTTTACACATTGCGGCAGGAAAGTGTCCCCATTTTACACATTGCGGCAGGAAAAAGTGTCACCATTTTACACATTGCGGCAGGAAAAAGTGTCCCCATTTTACACATTGCGGCAGGCACAGGTCCCCATTTTACACATTGCGGCAGGAAAAAGTGTCCCCATTTTACACATTGCGGCAGGCACAGGTCCCCATTTTACACATTGCGGCAGGAAAAAGTGTCCCCATTTTACACATTGCGGCAGGCACAGGTCCCCATTTTACACAGTACGCTGGCAAGTGTCCCCATTTTACACATTGCGGCAGGCACAGGTCCCCATTTTACACAGTACGCTGGCAAGTGTCCCCATTTTACACATTGCGGCAGGCACAGGTCCCCATTTCACACAGTACGCTGGCAAGTGTCCCCATTTTACACATTGCGGCAGGCACAGGTCCCCATTTTACACAGTACGCTGGCAAGTGTCCCCATTTTACACATTGTGGCAGGAAAAAGTGTCCCCATTTTACACATTGAGGCAGGCACAGGTCCCCATTTTACACAGTACGCTGGCAAGTGTCCCCATTTTACACATTGTGGCAGGAAAAAGTGTCCCCATTTTACACATTGAGGCAGGCACAGGTCCCCATTTTACACATTGCGGCAGGCACAGGTCCCCATTTTACACATTGCGGCAGGACGGTGGTGGAGGGAGAGAGAGAGAGAGGAAGGGAGAGGGGCTGACTTACATTTGAAGCAGTTCTCGCCGCTCTTCAGCCGCCTCTCCCTCCTCGTCCGGTCTGCGCGGCTCCCCCTTCTCCCTCCTCCGGCGGGGTTTCGTGGAATGACGCGTTTGCGCCGTGACGTCACGACGCAATCGCGTCATTCCGCGAAACCCCGCCCCCCGAGCTGGGCACTCGGGAGAAGGGGGTTTCAACGTTATAAAAGTGCCGCGGCGGGTGTTAGGGGGTCTCAGCGCCCCCTCCAATCCGGCGCCCAGGTCGCCTGCCCCCCTAGCCCCCCCCTAGTTTCGGCCCTGGTCAAGGGTGACACCTAGGCAGCGAGCTTGTGGGGTAGGGTGGATAGTTGCATTGTCAACAGTTATGGAGATATCAGGTTGGTAACTACTCTTGGCTGGTGGGAAAATAATTCTGTTTTGGAAATGTTGAGTTTGAGGTGGTGAGAGGACATCCAATATGAAATGGCAGACAGGCATCCAGTGACACGAGCCAATACAGATGGTGATAAATCTGGGGAGGATAGGTAGATTTGAGTATCATCAGCGTACACATGATACCGAAATCCGAAGGAGCTGATTAGTTTACCAAAAGAGGAGGTATAGATTGAGAACAGCAGATGACCTAAGACTGAGCCTTGCGGTACTCCAACTGATAGAGGTAGAGAAGAGGAGGTAGAATCAGAGAAGTGAACACTGTGAGAACCAAGTAAGGGCTGTGTCCTGTAATGTTTGTATGAGAAGAGAGTGGTCAACAGTGTGCGTAATGGCCTTTTGATCTAGCAGTGACTAGATCATTTACTACTTTGATCAGTGACGTTTCTGTGGAGTGTTGGGCTCGAAAGCCTGACTGAAGTGTGTCCAATAAGTTGTGGGAGTTAAGAAAGTGTGTAAGGCGAGTGTAGGCAAGTTTCTCAAGTAGCTTGGAGGGACCTGGTAGCTGAGAAATGGGACGGTAGTTAGAGAGTGTGTTTGAGTCAGAGTTGTGTTTTTTTAGAATGGGAGTAATCACTGCATGTTTAAACAGAGAAGGAAAGATACCAGTAGACAGAGAGAGATTACCGATTTTAGTTAAGGTTGGGATAAGCAGAGCCGGCCCTAACCATTATGATGCCCTAGGCAAGATTTTGGCTGGTGCCCCCTAGCACCACCGCTGGTTCCCCCTCTGACCTTGCACCTCTTTCCCAGCACCACCACCCCTCATCCATAGCAGTCCTTATTTTGGTGTTTGTACCCCCTATATTTTAAATTGGAACAGTTCGCACATTTGGCGCTCAGCCCAAAAAGGGGTGTGTTTTTGCTGGCAAGGGGCATGGTCACACAATAGTAACCCCAATTCCAATTACGCCACACAGTACTGCAACTTTATTCACTTTTGATCATGCGATAGTGTCCATAATTCATATTGCATCCCACAGTAGTATCACTTTACCTTATAAACGTTACTCCTCACAGTAGAGCCCCTTATTCACATTACATCACACTCAATTGCTCCTTATTCACATTACACCACACCCTATTGCTCTTTATTCACATTAGACGACACAGTAGTGCCCTTTTCATACGCAATGCCACATAGTAGAGCACCTTATACACATAATGCCACACAGTAATGCCCCTTACACATATGAGACACATTATTAATGTCCTTATAAACATAATGTGCATTACACATTATGACAACCTTTATTAATGCCCTTTTACACATAATGTCCCTAACACATATGCTGCACATTATTAATGCCCTTATACACATAATGACACACATAGTGCCCCCTACACATTTGCTGCACATTATTAGTGCCCCTATACACATAATGACACACATACAGTAGTACCCTGTTACACATATGCTGCACATTATTAATGCCCGTATACACATAATGACACACATAGTGCCCCTTACACATATGTTGCACATTATTAATGCATTTGTACATGACACACATAATGCTTCTTACACATATTCTGAACACTAGTGCACAACCAACCCACTCACATGCACACAGCACTCACACTGCCACTAACACTGTGACCTCTGCCCTCTGCTTGGATACAGATGTGTCGTCATAAATCTTGCCTCAATGCCAACGTCGGGCACATTTTTTTTAATAAAAATTAATCTTATTTGCATTGCTATGTGGCTAGGATGCACAAGCAGTTTCTGCTGATCAAAATGATATGCAGCATGCCTATATACTGTGTGAGACTGTGGCTGTATCTGCATATGAAATGCTACACACAGAATATAGGCATGCCGCATATCATTTTAATCAGCAGAAGCTGCTGATGCCCCTAGGCATATCAAATGCCCTAGGCAATTGCCTAGTTTGCCTATGCCTATGGCCGGCTCTGGGGATAAGCACAGAAGACAAAGTTTTACTGACCTGTGAGGGTATAGGTTTAAGAGGAGAGGTAGTGGAGTAGGAGGATTAAAAGAGTGTTGATACTTCATCTTCACTTGTGGTATCAAATGAAGAGAAAGTGCCAGAGGCTTCAGGTAGGGAATTGAGCAGGTCACTGGCTGAGTTAGAGCATACCATTTCATCTCGGATTTTATCAATCTTATCCATGAAGTAGGAAGCAAGTTCTTGTGCACTGATTGTAGCTAATGGGGGAGGTGAGGGAGGGTAAAGAAGTGATTTAAATGTATTAAAAATTTGCTTGGGGTTGGTGGCATGATAAGAGATGAGAGAGTGGAAATAAGTTTGTTTGGCAGTGTCCAGGGCCTGACGATAGAAGTTGTAGGTAGTCTTATATGTGAAAAAGTCACTTGGATTCTGAAATTTACACCACTGACGTTCTACTTTACGTGACAGTTTTTGTAGGTGTCTTGTTGATTTAAAGTGCCATGGTTGGCATCTGAGCCTACGTGGAGTGTGATGGGTAGCTGGAGCCACTTCATCAAGGGCACTCTCTAGGGTCTGGTGCAGGTGGGATACAGCAGTGTCAGGTGTGGTAAATGTAGAGATTGGTGAGAGAAGTTGTTGCAGAGAAGTGGAAAGTTGTTAATATTTCTGCGGGTTAGAGGAAGCTTGCTTGGTTTTAGTGTCATAGAATTTAAAGTAATAGAAGAGATTGTGAAGGTGATCAGGTTGTGATCAGAGAGAGGGAAAGGAGTGTTAATGAATTCGGAAACTGAGCAGAGCCTGGTGAACACAAGATCAAGGCAGTAGCCCTCCTGGTGAGTAGAGGAGTCGGACCATTGGGTGAGGCTAAGAGAGGAGGTTAGAGAGAGGAGTTTGGAGGCATGAACAGATTGTGGACTGTCAAGAACTATATTGAAATCGCCCATAATGATGGTGGAGATGTCAGAGGATAAGAAGTGTGGGAGCCAGGCAGAAAAATCTTCTAGAAATTGGTGTTTGGGTTGCCCAGTAGGGCGATAGGTAGCTGCAACACGCAGAGAGAAGGTGGTGAAAATCCTGATAGAGTGAACTTCAAATGATGTAAATGCGAGTGATGGAACCTGAGTTAGAACAGTGTATGTGAAAAACTGTGACAGTAAGATTCCAACCCCACCACCTTTACTATTATTAGGCCTAGATGTGTGTGTGAAGTGGAAACCACCGTGTGACAGTGCTGCAGGGGAGGCTGTGTCTGATTGTGTGAGCCATGTTTCTGTAATAGCCAGCAGATTAAAGTTGTGAGATGTGAAGAGGTCGTGGATGGATGTTAATTGGTTAAACATCTCCATGTGGTCTCTGGTTGACTGTGCGTCAGTTGCCATGTCAACGTTCATAAGGTCGATGCTACAATGTTGACATCAGAATGTCAACATGGTTCAAACAGGCACTAGGTTGAAATCCTCAAACTATCAAAAGGATCATAAGATCAATATCTGAAATGTCTAATAAATTTCAGGATGTCGATGGTTAGGGTGAGGTGCTGCCAAAAGGTTTTGGGTTAACTTCAGGGCGAGGTTAAGGTTAGGCTGGGATAGGGGGAGGTTAAGGTTAGGCTGGGATGGGGGGAGGTTAGGGTTAGGCACTAGGGGGAGGATTAGGGTTAGGGGTAGGAATTAGTGATAGGGGGAGAAAAACTCATCAGAATCCTGCAGCATCAGTGGTCTCGCTTTCATAGCACCGCTGGGACCTGGAATGCTGAAGCCACCCCTGCTGTCAGGAGAAGGTAAGAAAACACTAGACCACCAGGGGTGGTTTGTCAACATTTCATCATGTCAATTTATCATCTGGGTAGACATGATGAACATCAACATGCCGACCTGTTGACTGTCAACATGATGACTGTCAAAAAGTCATACCACACTCCTCCACTTCCCTCCTGTTACCTATTATTGTCTAGATGGGGTTGCCATAAAAATTTTCGTTTCAAAGTTCTTCTCAATTACAAATGAATGAACAAAAAAATTATGGGCATGCGTTAATTTCTCTCAGCTTAAAAAGATGACCATAGCTCACCAGCAGTTATGGAACTTAGTAAGTGACCTTGAATATTGCTATAGTAAGAATCTGCAGTTGGTGAGCCTGTCTAAGAGGGAAATGTACTGTTCAGTATCAAACCTCCTACTGTATGTACAAATGGAGAAGTTACCATCTTGTCAAAGCCTGTTTTAGAAACCTCTGGGAATGTGCCAACTGATCGCTCTGCTCCAATGGGCATCCTCCTCCCTAATTGGGTGCCTTATTTAAACCTCTCTCCTTTGCAGCACACTGTCAGAATCTTGTCTACAATTTTATTAGACAACCTGGCTGCTACAGTCCAGTTTTGAGGTTCTCCTTCCTCCTGTGTATACTCTGCTCAAGCTACTCTTGTGGTTACACTGCTCTATTCTAAAGCCACCATTTCCCTGCCAGTGCAATCTCTCCAGCTGTCTCCTATAGAGATTCCCTAGCTATATTATAATCACTTATCTCGGATTCATCTATCTACTACTACTGTTGTCTCCTGTATCTACCACGCTCCATGTTAGTTGTACTTGGTTCTGTCCAGCGAAGCATAAACTGTTGAAATACTGCAGCAAAGCCCAAATTCCCTTGCATGAGTCCTTGGTAAATACCAGTATCCAATAAGACTCTCTCCTGGATTGTTCCTTCCTAGTGGGTGACAACACTGAATCCTATTTACACCAGTGAATCCAGACACGTCTATCTATGATGGGTAACTAAAGCTGTTATTACATCAGTATTTTTTGAATCTGATAGACAAAACAAAATAACCTCCAAGCACTAAATTATCAAATATTGCACTTATAATAATTGTACAACCTTATATTTAAAGTAATGATTTATTAAAAAAATTAAATTATATATATGCACAAAATTAATCTATTGCATAAAATACACGTTTCATAAATAATTGGTTTAAAAGGGAAATAATTCATAGATTTGAAATATAGAAAAAAGGTGAGTCCTAATACCGGTATACTACATGTAAACAAGACAACATATAACATATATTTATAGGTGAAACGCCTTTGAGAATTATCCACCTAAAAAAGGCAGCAGCTTATTTGATGCCAAGTGATTGTATCCCTTATATGATGTTAAATATCGTCATCTGGTCTTGAAGTGTCTTTTAGAACTTATTAAGGGGATTCTTAAAAAAGGTCCATAAATTGTTCCAAGTCCTTAATGGCCGAATAGTCAATGGTCACTTTGACAAGTTGGAAATCCTCACAACTTACTTGTAAGTCCGTATGTCAGAGGGAACTAAAGCATTCCGTGTCTGCCGGCAGACATGCAAAGGTGCTCTCAGATCAACTAGTTTTGCCTGTCTGCGCAGGCTTCATCAGGATAACTGAATGCACCTTGTGTCCTGCTTTAAAAGGCTCCCTCTGACACTAGTTCCCATGGAGACGTATAGGCATTTCCGCCCTCCGTCTGTATAGTCGCATTTCCGCCCTTACTGCCGTCTATGATGCTCTTCGGACTTCCACCCTTCGGCCGCATCACTTCGGTCCTTCAATTCTTATTATCATAGTTATCAGGGCTCTGACGGATAAGCATTTCCGCCCTCCATCTACATCGTAGCACTTCCGCCCTTACTGTCATATTAATCCCCCACTGGCCGCATCACTTCCGTCTTCCGATTGCCATAGTCATGGTTACCGCCTATGTTTACCACCTCATTTCGTCAATTCCACCCATATCGGCCGCATCACTTCCTTATTCACTCAGTCAATAGTTTATATATCATTACCATGGACGTCTTAATTTCGAAATTCTTTTTACAATTACAACCTGCCTATTTTGTTGATTTTCACAGCTCTCTGTATAGGTAAACTTCTTATACTGCTTAATAAAAAGTTATTCATATTTGCAGCCTCGTAGAGAGAGGAAATAAAAAAAATAATAAAAATAAAACAATAAAACACAAGACACAGACATACCTACATAAAAGACATAGTGACTAAAACACAGTGACTAAAAATTATATCTTTAAATATAAGTATTCAGTTCTAATTATTTTCTAATATTGTAGTATATTGAACAGTGGCACTTATATACTGGTAAGAGGAAGGTATAAATTTCAGCTTTCTTTCAAGAACGGATAGAGATCCCATTCTGCATTTAGTCCTTCAGGTATTAGTGTTCCCAGGTTAAAAATTGTTCTTGCTTCTTCTTTTAGTAGTAAATCATTCCAGTTTCCCCCTCTCCACGGTTTCCTCACTATTTTTATACCTATAAATTTTAAAACAGAAGGATCACTATTATGTATTTTTGTAAAATGTTCTGGAACACTATGATTTTCCTTGTTGTTTTTTCTATTATTTAAATGCTCATTAATTCTAATATGTAGATTCCGATATGTCTTTCCTACATATTGTAGCCCGCATGGGCATGTAAGTAAATAAATCACCCCTTTTGAATTACAGGTAATTTTTTCATTTATTTTATATTATTTGCCCGTTTTATTGGATATATATTGTCGAACTGGTTTCGTTGATGCATTCTTGTTTTTTTTTACATGCCATGCAATTGTTACAATTATAAAAACCAGGATCTGATTCTCTTAACCAGGTTCCTTTTACTTCTTTCTTGAAAATTCCCTTCACAATTCTATTTTTGATTGTCGGTGCTCTTCTAAAAATTACCCTTGGTTTCTTGGGCAGAATATCTTCAAGATCTTTATCTGCTTTCAAAATATGCCAGTGTTTAAAAATACTTCTTTCTAAAAAACCTTGTTGGCTCGAATAATTTGTTAAAAACAGAGGTTCCTCTTTAATATCCTTATTCTTTTCTTTATAGCAAAGGAGATCCTTTCTATTTATTTTATCCACTTCTTCTTTGTTTTTTTCCAAATTGTTTCTTTCATAGTTCTTATTTTCAAATTGTGTGATAAGTTTCTTGGTTTGTTCTTCATAGTCTTCTTTCCTTGAACAGTTCCTCCTTAAATGCTTCATCTGTCCTTTTGGAATATTTGATAGCCATTGTGGATGGTGGTTGCTCTGAAAATTCAAATAACTGTTACAATTTTAGAAGAGCACCGACAATCAAAAATAGAATTGTGAAGGGAATTTTCAAGAAAGAAGTAAAAGGAAAAGGAACCTGGTTAAGAGAATCAGATCCTGGTTTTTATAATTCTAACAATTGTATGGCATGTAAAAAAAACAAGAATGCATCAACGAAACCAGTTCGACAATATATATCCAATAAAACGGGCAAAGAATATAAAATAAATGAAAAAATTACCTGTAATTCAAAAGGGGTGATTTATTTACTTACATGCCCATGCGGGCTACAATATGTAGGAAAGACATATCGGAATCTACATATTAGAATTAATAAACATTTAAATAATAGAAAAAACAACAAGGAAAATCATAGTGTTCCAGAACATTTTACAAAAATACATAATAGTTATCCTTCTGTTTTAAAATTTATAGGTATAAAAATAGTGAGGAAACCGTGGAGAGGGGGAAACTGGAATGACTTACTACTAAAAGAAGAAGCAAGAACAATTTTTAACCTGGGAACACTAATACCTGAAGGACTAAATGCAGAATGGGATCTCTGTCCGTTCTTGAAAGAAAGCTGAAATTTATTCCTTCCTCTTACCAGTATATAAGTGCCACTGTTCAATATACTACAATATTAGAAAATAATTAGAACTGAATACTTATATTTAAAGATATAATTTTTAGTCACTGTGTTTTAGTCACTATGTCTTTTATGTAGGTATGTCTGTGTCTGTGTCTTGTGTTTTATTGTTTTATTTAATGTTCTTATTTTTTAATATTTTTTTATTTCCTCTCTCTACGAGGCTGCAAATATGAATAACTTATTATTAAGCAGTATAAGAAGTTTACCTATATAGAGAGCTGTGAAAATCAACAAAATAGGCAGGTTGTGATTGTAAAAGGAATTTCAAAATGAAGACATCCATGGTAACGATATATAAACTATTGACTGAGTGAATAAGGAAGTGATGCGGCCGATATGGGTGGAATTGACGAAATGAGGTGGTAAACATAGGTGGTAACCATGACTACAGCAACCGGAGGATGGAAGTGATGCGGCCAGTGGGGGATTAATATGACAGTAAGGGTGGAAGTGCTACGATGTAGATGGAGGGCGGAAATGCTTATCCGTCAGAGCCCTGATAACTATGATAATAAGAATTGAAGGACGGAAGTGATGCGGCTGAAGGGTGGAAGTCCGAAGAGCGTCATAGATGGCAGTAAGGGCGGAAACGTGACTATGCAGACGGAGGGCGGAAATGCCTATCTGTCTTCATGGGAACTAGTGTCGGAGGGAGCCTTTTAAAGCAGGACACAAGGTGCATTCAGTTATCTTGATGAAGCCTGCGCAGACAGGCAAAACTAGTTGATCTGAGAGCACCTTTACACGTCTGCCAGCAGACACGGAATGCTTTGGTTCCCTCTGACATACGGACTTACATGTAAGTTGTGAGGATTTCCAACTTGTCAAAGTGACCATTGACTATTCGGCCATTAAGGACTTGGAACAATTTATGGACCTTTTTTAAGAATCCCCTTAATAAGTTCTAAAAGACACTTCAAGACCAGATGACGATATTTTACATCATATAAGGGATACAATCACTTGGCATCAAATAAGCTGCTGCCTTTTTTAGGTGAATAATTCGCCAAGGCGTTTCACCTATAAATATATGTTATATGTTGTCTTGTTTACATGTAGTATACCGGTATTAGGACTCACCTTTTTTCTATATTTCAAATCTATGAATTATTTCCCTTTTAAACCAATTATTTATGAAACGTGTATTTTATGCAATAGATTAATTTTGTGCATATATATAATTTAATTTTTTTAATAAATCACTACTTTACATATAAGGTTGTACAATTATTATAAGTGCAATATTTGATAATTTAGCGCTTGTAGGTTATTTTGTTTTGTCTATTGCATTGTTATTGGGAAACGTGGATTCCCTTCTTTTTACCCCCATAGCAGCTTCGATATCAGATAGCGTTAAGCGCAGTCCTTTCCTTTGTTTTATTTTCTGAATCTGACCTACGGTATGTAATGTAAATGCTTTATTCAATCAAGATGTCTAAGTCAGACATACTCAAACGTAATAAGCTGTTCCAAACTTTCTTATGTAAGGAAAGAATCCAGGAATTCACCAAAACAAACTGACGGCTCTCCTAATGTATCTGCTTTCCAGCATTCAGTTTATTTAGATATATTTTGGGATGGCTACTGAACCAAACTAATTTTGTAAACCAAGAAAATGTTGAAAAATTAACAATTTTACCTCTGCTACAGTTGCCTAGATCACGGCTCCCTCATACAGCATTACATACTGTCATATTTCAAGATACATAATATACTTGGCAAATTAAGAAAAAGTTCCATAGGCTTCACTTAGTGACTAAATATATGAGTTTATAGGGTAATCCAAACTTTTTGCTTGGCCTTTCCTATATCCATTATGTGCTACGGAGAGTCAAGGATATACTGTAGTCTAGATCAGAGATGTCATTGACCTTGATGGTACTTTAGAAACAGTTAATGGAGAAATTTCATGCATCTCCTACACTATTGTAAGTCATGACTTCTACCTCAAGTGGCCTTTAGTGAATGTCTTCGTGCTGAGCTGTAAGATCTCTTTTAAAAGCAGGGATGGCTCTTTGTGGTGTTTCTGGAACTGCCTGATTGGTTCTTTTCTGTTTACCTTTCCTCTAATTGAAGCTTGTTAAAGTTATTATTATTATTATTATTATTATTATTATTAATAATAATAATTATTATTTATTTACATATATAATGGCAATATATTACTGTATGTAGCACTTTGAAGTCTAGTCCCTGCCCCAGGGAGGTTTACAGTCTACATTTTTTATAATACAAACACAGACGAGTTAAGAATAATGCTGTATAAAGTTAATTAACCTACTTACGGCAATTAGAAATTAAGTACCATCGGGATGCATTAGTAATCACAAGCAGGGTGACAGAAGTGAAGTGATCACTAATCCTTTGGGATACCAGCAAGATTCTATGCATGAGTGGTCTGATGAATGCACATGTGCTAGCGTAGAGTGCCGGGGGGAAGATCCTTTGGAATTTTCTCCCAGTAAACACTTTGGACTATAGTTGTCAGACTATAATAGCTAATGCCAGTTGAAGATGGCATTAGCTACTTGGGGCCAAGCTGCTTTTGTAATCCTGTAGGGACATACAGGGGATACTTAAAATTTGTGGGTAATTTACTGGGAATATCCTGAAAATATTACTTCATATATTGACTCCTATTACTGATATGAGGTTTGAGCATGGAAACACAGAATTAGATGTCAGCTGTTAATATAAACTTAGGGCATGATTCTGATGCAAGTTAAAAAGCGGGCACTTTTGATTACCAGTAGACTAAGTATGTATACCAGAGAGGCAATCTATGCATACACACCTTCACGAAGGGTAAGAGATTGGACAGTTTGCTCCGTGCATGGCCGAGTCACTCTGTCCCTAAATTGGCCATTTCTTGGTGGCACCTGGTTGAATGGCTATCACACTGATGTACTGAAAAGGTCTGTCTCATGGAATTGTCATGGCATTGTTGTGGACCTATAACCAGACTTCCATGCTGGTTTCGGATGTGCTTCTAGTGAAAGGACAACATTTCAGGCGGATTGGTTACCCCCAGCATAGGGTGAGTGTAATTGTTGATAGTAATGATGATGATTATGACTACGGTTGGGAAAACAGTGGGTGTAATGATTCATACACAAGAAGATGGTCTGATACCCACATAGAAGGATGGATATTCATATTACCATAGGGTAGTAAATCTGGAAGGTGCAGATGTCCACTTATAACAGCACATTATGTTCAACTCAGTATCACGCTTCTGATGGGCAAAATGGTTTGAAGTTTTAATAAATTTTAGTATATAGCTAGTTATACCCTCCTTCTTAGTGAAAAGAGGACATTCAAATGGAATGGATATGAAATGCCATCACAATCGTGATGGTCAGGCTGCTGACAGTCAAAATCCCTATGGATCCCAGTAAGTACTTTAACCCTATCCCAACCCTCCTGCAGGCTAACCCTAACCTCTCCTCCTCCGCTGCTTAGTCCTAACCGTCCTCCTACTGCTTAACCCTACACCCAGTACTTACTGTCTAGATCTGTCAAGATTCTAACTGCCAGGTTTTGCTGTCAGTATTCTGACTGTCAGGATCCTGACTGCTGGGCTCCTGACTGCATCCCAGTGCTTTCCCTCATACTATAAGCAAATCACTTCTTCTTTCAAATCTCTTCTTGTCCCTGAAATATAGAGGTTAAATAATATTTTAATAATATTTATAACATACCATATATTCTTGCAACCAACGAAATAAAAAGAAATTAGGGGCATAATTCTGAGTCACATGCTTCGGCGGCCACCCATCCCTACAGCCGTATGCTATGAGACAATTGGACGAACTAAGTCGTAAATCTGTGTGTCTGAAAGTGCAGGCCTATCGCACCCACTGTCTGCATAATTTGTATTAGTACTTGCACCAGTCCTCAAAACAAACAGGCGTACTTTACTCAAACACACAACTCAGAAATGTATTGAGCTGTACATACACACACACAGTACTCCCATCATAAATAGTCCCTGTGTGACACTTGCTGCCCAGAAATGTATTCTTCATGCTGGCCTGCGATCAAACAAGATATGTCGCGCACACACTTACAGCACTTGCGACTTTGGACACCATGTTTTGCGATTGAGACACTTTTGCTTTGAAAATGGGAGATGCATCAGTCTTCACAGATGCGTCTGACTCAGGATCAGGTACTAAATATTTATGATGCAAACAAAATATTTAGGCGTCCTGTACCCTAAACTCTCCGCAGAACTTACTCCCCGATGTACAGGATGTTCGTTTTCTGGATATTAATGGTGTTAGCCGCGATTTGTTATCTTCCATCCACCAGGCGTCCGTGCTTCGCCGATGAGCGTCTCTTCTCACGTGACTGGTTGCCTTGGGGACCGGTGGTCTCTGCACTGACTTTCGGAAACTCACGCTATCTCGAGATCGCACTGGTTCCATGGTCAGTTACCGAGTTACCAGCTGCTCGACTAGTTAGCTGGCGAGGAGACTTGCGAGGTTAGTGGTCGGTGGTTGGTGTTGATTGGTGTTGGTTTGTGCCCCATCGCGTTTCTGCCTTACCAGGCCTTCCTCAGGGAATAGTGTGTATAATTATGTATAGCACTACAGAAATCTGTGGCAAATTATAAATAAACTTGGATAACATGTATTTATTTATTCATTTAAACCCAATAAAGATGCTTGGTGACATCATTATCATTGCTATCCTCATGCATCATTACACCAGTTTTCAGGAGCTGATAAAATAATGGTCACTCTATATAAAATAGGGCTGAATCTCTAGGAGCACGCTTCACTTAAGGCTGCAGACACCTACTGTACATACAGTAGTTTGTACATGCACTTGTTTTTTCAAGCATTGAGGACTGCAAACTATAGTTACTTGTAACTCAAAGTTCTGCTTTGTTGCACTGCACATGTGCAGAGGAGCAATGCAGATTGTGGGCCTCCATAAAGTTGGATGAGCAGCAGAGAATGTAAAATTATTGTGTTCCGTTATCTTGTGCTGTTGTCATGCCATTTTGTTTACGTGTCTTCCCTTCTGTAATGCTTGCAACATTATTTTCCTGAGCATACTGAGTAAATGGACCATTTCTAACAGAATTATCGGTCTCTCTACTATCAGTAAGAGTCTTCAGTCTCTGTCATTAGGGGTTTGAATGAACATTATTTCCATTTCTAGGCTGTACAAGTCACAACATGTTTTACAGTGTGTTGCTTCACATTACAAGTAAACAGAGTCCAGGAGAATGAGCATATCGCAGGATGCTTTATCTTTCCATCTGGTGTGAAATATTAGAGGAGAATATGTGATTCTTGTTTCTCTTCTGGCCTCCTTAATGTGCAGATGTTTTCACAGAGGTTTGTTTTACAGCTGTAGTTGGTAACTGAGAAAAATATTTCAACTTTGTATATACAAGTGTCATTTTTTTCCAGGGTCTGCATTTATTATCAAGCCATGTAATAGGAGTTGGGGTGCATAAGTTTGCATATTATTCTGCTACGAGACTGAAATACAAATGTTGGCAAAAGCAGCAGATAGTCACCATTATATACTGCCTTCTAACCGCATTTGGACTGAAATTATTTGAAAATGTTCTATCTTCACTTACAATACTATATCTAATTGTCAAATAATTCATAACAGCAAGAGGACATTGAGTTGCCTTTTATCCTGGATGGGATGCAGTTAAATTACCAGCTGTCAGATCCCGGCGTTCAGGAGACCAACACCTGAATCCCGACAGCCGGTAAACTACCGACTCCCGGAATCCTGACCACCTTCTGGTATTCCCACTCGGTTGGCGGATTCAAGCCATCAACCGGGTGGAAATATAACCTGCGGCAAGTGCAGCGAGCCACCAGGCCTGAAGCGTGGTGAGCGTAGCAAACCCACGAGGGGACTCGCTGCCGGGATGTTGCTGTCGGTATACTGACAGCCGGCATCTCTTCTGCCAGGATATGATATGTATTCCTCACGGATTACTACACATTTATAATGATTGCTTAAATTATTGTAGTTATTTACAGCATATTAGTGCTTTATTCCTTTAAAATGTCTCAAGTTGTGCCCTGGCTCCACAGCATGGAGTTCAAAATACGAAATATCACATCCCTTTAAACAATAATGTGTTATTTTTCATTTATGCAAAGAATAAAGTATATTATTCATTTGATCATGTTCTACTACTGATTACAAGGAGCAAAAATATAAATCTCCTGGATTCACCACCATGTTGTGCATTAATGCATGTGTGCTTGTCACAACAGGATCAACCCTCACAACAGAACAAAAGGTCCATTACATTCTAAAACAATGAATAAAGGGCTTTTGCTTCTCCTCATTAAATTGGCCCTCAGTGTGAAGCAGCATAACAATATTGAGATATTGATGACATAATTAACATTATCCATTTCACTGATGCTGAATGTAATAACTTCACATTTACAACAGATTAGAACACAATACTTAATAATGATTTTATTTATATAGTGGCTGCTCTCCAATAGGAGTCAATGCACTTAAATATAATACTGAGTCGTGGTCTCTGGTTTCTTAGCATTTTACAATTATTGCTCTTTACCTAATTGTAAACATAAGAGGTGTTAACATGCTGATAATTGTAGTGTCATGTAGGAAAAAGAAATGCAGGTGCACACTCTATCATAATTGTTTTGACTATCAGTATTCTTAGAGCTTTAACTCTTCAATTAACATGGAATAACTGTATAAATGAGGTTCTCAAAATGATGAAGACCTTAGAATACATACCCTAATTTCAAATATAATGAGAGGTACTATCATGTTAAAACTTGTTGTGAAAGAAAGAAAGAAAGAAAGAAAGAAAGAAAGAAAGAAAGAAAGAAAGAGAAATAGTATCAAGCAATGCTAATCAGAATACTTATAATAAACTGTACAATCTAACATAGAACAAAATCAAGATGCTTTGCATAAGTTTTGCTCATAAAATTTGGGCCCACCAACCAACATCTAGGTGACCTCATCTGGTGGGTCCTAATGTTCAGGTCAAGGACATAGGACCCTACCATGTCAGCGCAGGCCAGCCACCCCAAGACACCACACTAGTGAGAGGCTAAAGTGTTAGTAAGTGTTAATAAGTAAGAAGCATAAGCTACAGTATGTGTTAAGGAGTGTTACATAAGTGTTACATAGGTGAGAAGTATTAGATTGCTAAAAAGTGTTAAATGGTATAAAAATAAAAAGGTGCTACAAAAGTGTAGAATTGAGTGATACAATGTGATGCCCCAAAGCAGCCAAGCCATACCAACCCAGTGGGCCCCGAGCCCCGAACTCATCCCTAAAATGATGTCCTTAGCACGTGTCTCCAAAATATGTTATCCCATCCATCATGTCTAGTTGAATCCAACCAGAAGAGTCCCTAACATCTCTAATACATTTTATCATTTTTTTTAAGGACTTACCATAATAGCGCCCATTCTAATATGTAGACAGCAATGCAGCAACCTATGCTGATTAAAATCACCCAAGAGCAGATGGGTAGGGTGCTAATTCCTTGCAGAAGGAGTCTTAACCTTCACATTTGTTTTATATACACAAATACAGATGAAGTGGTGGGGCTTAGACTGTGCACCCTAACTTTACACATAATGCTACCTTGCTGAGACATAAAAGTGATATGCAGGAAAAGGAAAATGCAGGTGCATACTCTAAGCACTAAGAATACTGATAGTCAAGACAATTATGATAAACTCTACAATTAACATGAAGCATAAATGAGGTTCTTAGCACATGTTTGGCCAAAAATGTGGGCCCATCCACTATGTCAAGGTGAATACCATCGGCTGAGTCCCTAACATTAATAATATTAACACTTTATATCAATTTATCAAGAATTTACCATAATAATACCCAGGTCCATAACCACCCATGCCAGTGGTGCCTTGCCCACAGCGCATATGCACTGTGGGTGCACCACCTGGAAGCATCACCTGCATGGCTGCTCTATCTAGTATCGCTGCCTCCTACCGCTCACCTCCTGCTGCTGCAGCACTTATGCAGTGTGCGCTCAGCTCCTTTGCTGCTGTATGCACCCACTACAAGTTGCACAAAGTAGCGCCGCCGGCGCCATCATCTCACCTTCTCCCAGATCCCGGCCGGCTCAGATGCTCTGCCTCCGCCCCCCTGAAGTGTCACCAGCCAGGAACTTGGGAGAGACATGATGACATCTCTCCCAGCTCAGCTGACTCCCACAATGTCCAGCGCTGCGAGGAGCCACAGTGTTTGGGCGGCTGGGAGAGCAGTAAGTGGGAGGAGGATGTGGAGGCATCCAGCCTGATCCCACACTACAGAAGCAGCAGCAGCACCAGCCCAGTGCGGCCTGAGCATGTGGTGTAAATGATGGTGCACAGCTTTGCCACCAGTCTAGTCAGACCTTCAGTGATCTTTCCCTCATCTGCCCAGTCACAGAGTTTGAGGGTGGTGAGTGTGGAACATAAAATAAGAATTTATATTCAGTATTAATATAATTTAATGTGTCCAGTAATTTATGGGGGTGTGGTGGTGGGGGGGTATAATTAATTTTGGGGCATAGCGGAGGGGCAGTACTTTTTCTTGCACAGAGCGCTAAAATGTCTACTTACGGCACTGATAATACCCATTCTGATATGTATGTACATACAGGTGGGAGAGACCACACAAGTCACTTTTTGTTTCATAAAGTAAAATTATAAAACACCTGTTGTGGATTTTACCTATGGGCTGTAGGTCCATGACTGCACCAACTACACTGTGTCTACCAGTGACTTCCCATTGGAAGTGCTACATGCCAATCACACACATGGCAGGCAGTCCCAGGGGAAGGTAATTTTCTCACTCTGGGACAGCCAGACAAGGCTACAATTAGCAGAGAACATGCTTCCAGTAAGATAAAGGATTAGCTTATTGTCAGTCATACCCCGCTTCTATGGGCTGCAGCTAATGCAGTCCATAAAAAACAGTGTTTTGTGTATATGCAGTCCAGACACCGCTTGTGCATATGCGCCGGTTCGGCACCTGCTAGATCCATCCCTGTGATACTCTGTGGCATGACATCATGACACGGGTCAGGGTTGGGGAGGTTGGAGGATGGAGAGGATGACTGGGCCTGGCTCAGAGACACAGAGAGGGAGGCTGACACACAGGGGGATGCTGAGAGATACAGTGGGGAGACTGGCACAGAGGAAAAGACTGAGAAATCTGAAAAATACAGAAGGGGAGACTAACACAGAGGGGAGGATG
Source organism: Pseudophryne corroboree (assembly GCF_028390025.1). Taxonomy (NCBI): domain Eukaryota; kingdom Metazoa; phylum Chordata; class Amphibia; order Anura; family Myobatrachidae; genus Pseudophryne; species Pseudophryne corroboree. The sequence continues at coordinate 309,484,644 of NC_086448.1, read as the reverse complement.
AGAGAGGATAGACACAGAAGGGGAGGCTAAAACAGAGGGGGAGGCTGAGAGATACCATGGGGAGGCTGACACAGAGGGGGAGACTGAGAGAGGCTGAAAGGATTGAAAATCTTAAAACTCTGACCTTTTATGTACTTCCCAAGGTCCATAAACATATGGGGTCTTGGCGAACAAGCAAGTACATTTTTAGACTTACATATATGCTACCTCATGGATATGACTGATGTCTTGTTTATACTGTTCATGATGTCAAACTGGATGCCATTTACTTCTCACACTAGATGTTGATTTGCTCTATATGAGCATTGAAAAAATTTTTGGTATTCAGGCAAAAAAATACTTTCTGGACATGGAAGAGAACAGCAATTTCTATGACTTTTTGATAGGCCTTTAAAATTTTGTCCTCAGCAAAACTATTTAGCCTTCCACAACCAATTCTATTTACAAATTAGAGGAATGGGAATGGGCGCAGCAGTTGCATCAACATATTCAGACTTCTACTTAGGATGGTGGGAGCAAGGAAGAGTGTTCATGATAAAAATGAAAAATACACCAACCATGTAGAAAGTGAGACAGCAATCACCTCATTAGTTTCATTAAAGAGTTTAACATTTCCATTTTAGATCTTACCATCTATTCAACATCAGATGGCAAACTCTGTACAGATATTTTCAGAAAGAATCAGCCACTAACAGCCTTTTACATCAGTCAAGCATGTATTTCACCCATACCTTTCAGAATATACCGAAAGGGAAATTTCTAATACTTATCATAAACTGTTCAGACAACACTGTTAACCAAAACAAATGTGAAGAGCTAATAGAAAGGCTACAAGAAAGAGGAAACAGCAAGCACGCTGATCAAGAAAGCTAAAACAAGGTCTTTGGAGCACAACACCTGTGGTAATAGCCTATATAAGGTTAGCATTTTTTTTTATTTTTACAAACATGATACCTTGAAAAGGGAATGGTAGGTGTTCCAAAACTTTGGTATATTTTTTAAATGAGATAAAGAAGCATTTTACTTACTAAAAGACCTGGAGTGCTGCCCATTATTTCTGTTTGTATTTCACCTATAGGGAAGGCATCTGGGCAAATTCCCATGTATTTTGTAGTTCCGGTCTTAACATTTCAGTGCATTTCTCCCCTGAAATTTGGTGCAGCTTAAGGTACAGTATGTGACTAATCAACAGAGCAGCTGTGATGTACTCCCTTAAGAAGGCAGGGTGGGAGTATCGTTTGAAGGATTCCTGGAAGCAATGATATGCCCCCCACAGAGCCCTGATCTCAACATCATTGAGTCTGTCTGAGATTACATGAAGAGACAGAAGGATTTGAGCAAGCCTACTGCCACAGACTATCTGTGGTTAGTTCTAAAAGATGTTTGGAACAATCTCGTTGCTGAGTTCCTTCATAAACTGTGTGTAAGTGTACCTAGAAGAATTGATGCTGTTTTGGAGGCAAAGGGTGATCACACCAAATATTGATTTGATTTAGATTTCTCTTCTGTTCATTCACTTTGCATTTTGTTAATTAATAAACTATTAACACTTCTATTTTTGAAAGCATTCTTACTTTGCAGATTTTTTTCCACACCTACCTAAAACTTTTGCACAGTACTGTATATATATAAATATATGGCACATATATGGTAACTACCCTTTCAGTAAAATATGGATTAACTTTATTTTTTATTGAAGGTTTCCAGTTCATGAATTTGATTTTCCAATAATAGGATGAATTGAAGCCTTTGGCTGATTTTGAGTCACATGCAATGCTGATGGGGTAATTGAGAGATTATTTTCGAGTGCACATGAGCAATTGTGACACTCTGGAAGGGATACTACAGATTCTTGTCTTACCAGATGTATCTTGACCGATGTTGACCGCTTTTCTTTGCAGAGAGGTAAGTATCACCTTGGCTCATGTATTCGTGATGAATAACCAATGACAAATGCTTAACTGCTTCAAATTTGTTTTAAGCATTTATGGGTTGTAGAAACTTTAGCCTTAGGTAGGCTGACCCTGGGACAATTGCACATATCAGGGAAGTACTTTAGTGTAGCAAAACACTTTTTAGTATTCCATATCACACAAAACATGAGATCAACATTTCTTCTGTAACCATACTCTTTTCCTTTCTGATATTATTAATACTGTTAGGCAAGGTCAGGTGACGCACCGGGTAAAGTGGTACTAAATAATACTCCACCTGTATAGTAGAGGAAGGAGTCTCACTGATCCTGACTTAGCGTAACAGTAGCACTGGAGTCAGTTAACGAATTGTCACTAACACCATAAATTTCACACAATATCAATACAGGTTGAGTATCCCATATCCAAATATTCCGAAATACGGAATAGTCCGAAATACGGAATTTTTTGAGTGAGAGTGAGATAGTGAAACCTTTGTTTTCTGATGGCTCAATGTACACAAACTTTGTTTAATACACAAAGTTATTAAAAATATTGTATTAAATGACCTTCAGGCTGTGTGTATAAGGTGTATATGAAACATAAATGAATTGTGTGAATGTAGACACACTTTGTTTAATGCACAAAGTTATAAAAAATATTGGATAAAATGACCTTCAGGCTGTGTGTGTAAGGTGTATATGTAACATAAATACATTCTGTGTTTAGATTTAGGTCCCATCACCATGATATCTCATTATGGTATGCAATTATTCCAAAATACGGAAAAATCCCATGTCCAAAATACCTCTGGTCCCAAGCATTTTGGATAAGGGAAACTCAACCTGTGCCACAACAGAATAACCCACAACTGCATGTAGTGTATCTCCATAACACCAGGTACCCTCTTTATTCTGTCACTTAAGGACGTGAGTTAAAGAGTCCAGCCTGTGCACAGGACTTTCTGGTAGTGTTTCCTCAAGAACAATTTATTCCAAATCAATGTGCAAAAGTCACCTTGGACAACAAGCCCGGCTTTATCCGGAATTGGTGTAAATAGAGTCACTATCCACAATGAGGTTTGGGCTAGTCAAGGCTCAACACCTACATCCTCAATACAAAGCAGATGATTGTGAACTTATTGGTGGCCGCAAGTTAACACGGGTTCACAGCTTAACTTCAATATAGGCAGTTAGAACAGTTCTGTGAAGCCGACAAATATGTTATTGTCCCAGTCATTTGGATTAACAGTTTTTCCATGAAAAGATAACTGAAAGGAGCTACAGGACAGGGATTACCTGTCACTATCAAAAGTCTGATTTGAGCTGCTGACAGATGTTCACCTACCACACACACCATTCACTCAAAAAAAGGGAGCAGTTTCCTATAAATAGGGCATAATGAGGGCACAGGGAGATTAGCAAAGTCTCTAGATGTTTTCCCAGTGTCTCTCTCTACTCAGGAGCCCTTCGTCATGTGCTGGTGTGGGTCTGGCTGGCCGTGGTTTTGAGCATGAATTGGGTCAGAGCCACTAAAGCAGGGAAGCAGTCTAGTGAGGCCGAGTGGCATTAAGCCTGGTTGGTAGAGGTTATGGCTACCCCAGTACCTGTGTGTCTGCTGCCATTGCTGGCTCCTGCCAGTTATGTCGCTGGTCACACGATACGCCGGAGTCTCCAGCTCCCACGTCACCCCCCTTCCTTGCCACGCTCACATGCAGCTTTTCCTCTCCCTCTCCTGGGCGTTGCCGTACTCAGCCGGTCACCAGGATCTGACTTGGGTGGCAGAACAGGCGTCACAACCTGCCACTCTTTCCACCAGCTTCCTTTGGGTCACTGGTGCAGGGGTCAGGGAAGCCCAAGTCCTGCGCGTCTCTCCTCAGGCTCCGTCTGACCTTTCCTCACACACTTTTCCGGTATCTGACGTCACCAGTTGGTGCCAGCCAATCCGCCACTCCTGGTCTTCCCGGGCTCACTCTCCAGGCGACCTTGGTCCCCTCTGGGTCTCAGCACCCTCCAGGTTACCTTCCCCTGTGTCACCCGGGTTGCATAGCAACCGGGTTAGAAGTGCACAGTCTCGCATCCAGTGTATTAAGTTTATAAGTAGCCCGGGGACAGTTACTGTTTACAGTCATCAGTGGTACTCCACAGGGGTCTCCCAGCAGTTGGGTGCCACACAAACAATTTAGAAAATATATGCGTTGCCCTGAGTGTACACACACAAAGTTGTTATTGCAATCAAGTCAGACAGTACCTGAAATGTGGTAGACCAGTGATGGACGATCCTTAGCGGTGACTGGAAGATGGGCATGTTATGGGAGCGTTGGAGGCATGTTAGTAAATGCGGTTGCATTCACAGACACACTGCCGCAAGCAGAGGAGACCATGGTCAGATAGAGAAATTGCACCTGCCATAGAGATGGTGTAAGTTTCAATGGTGCAACCGATGTGGGCATATAAGGACAATCGGTATTACAGCATCAACGGGTGCTAAAATTGGACATCTCAGTCCTTGCACATTCAGCCCCATGGATGTACGTAAGGGAAGCAGTCTGTAGCAGTAGTTCAAACACCATCCGTGTGATAAAAACAATCACACGGCCGGTGTTTGAAATAATTTAAAAGTATTATATTTCTGTCCTCACAGCCACTCCGGAGTTAGTATGCTTCTCTTAGTGCATGATTAAAAAGCAGCAGCCACTCAAGCAAATAACAATAGGCTTGATAAGATTGAATGTTCAAAGCATAAATGATGGAATTGTTGATAAGCAAGACTTGTTAGTAGCGATGATCCTTTCATGCAGTTACTTATGTTAACTGCCTCTATTTAGCAGGGAAAAGCATGATGTACTTAACAGTCCAGCGTGGCGAAGTGTGATTTTTTATGTATGTTTGTAATGTGATGTTAATAAATGTTTTGTGTTTAATTCATACCGATTTGGACAGCGCTTCATTTTATATTTATTGATTTTTAGATTGATTGAGGTTTACAGTGACCTCTTAGTGAAGCTGCAGTCACAAATCAGGTTTTTTAGAACGCTATAGGACCGTATTGTCAGCACCCAGGGGATTTTTGTTTTTGCATATAGTATCTGGTCTAATACATACTTCCCAACTTTCTTCTTTCTAAAACCGGATTCTTGCAGCTATCGTAAGCCACGCCTCCCATGTCCGTCACTAAGGGGGCATGACCCTGTGAGCTGCTGGCATGCCCCCAGTCCCTAAGGCCCAGATTTATCAAGCCTTGGAGAGTGATAAATTGCTCGGTGATAAAGTACCAGCCAATCAGCATCTAACTGCCATGTTACAGGCTGTGTTTGAAAAATCACAGTTAGATTGGTTGGTACTTTTTCACCATGCTATTAATCGCTCTCCAAGGGTTGATAAATCTGGGCCTCTGTCTCTTGTGAATAGACGCTGTGCACATGCTGCTCTGCTAAGCAGGGCAGTGACTGACAGGAGCCTCCCAACTGCCCCCCTTCCCCAACCACGGGACACTGGGGCCTGCAGGTGAGACAAAAAAAATGTGACTGTCCTGCAAAAATCAGGACAGTTGAGAGATATGCTACCCTCTGTATTATTGAGAGAAAAATATTTCTGCATTACAGTTGTTATTTTTTTATTCAGTAATGTAGAATTCAATAAATAATTCTGAGGTTTCCAATTAGCTGAAGTTCTAAGTCCCTTATGGGCCAAGAAATAGACATAGGGGAATGACCTGACCATTGAGTATTATATATTTATGACAACTTTATTGTTTGCAGAAACAGTTTATCTGAATATTATCGATCCTAAAATAAACCTGAGTATCTGTGGGGGGAAATAGTACAACTCTTTTCTCCTATGTTGTATTCATATCTCAGGCTCTATGAGAGGTTTATTGAAACTTGTAGCCATAAATCTGGCCTTAACCTTCTTGTGCTCTTGTACTCCTACAATGTGGACTTTCATTTTGGCAAATGTCCTTAGTGGTATGGATCTTTCAATTGCAAATTGAGGGCCTAATTCAGTCAGGATAGCAAATTCTGCTAATTAGCTATCCTTTTCCTAGCATACTGGGGGCGGCCCATCGCTGAACAAGGCCACCCAGCATGCTGAACGCCGCCCCCCCTTCAACAAGCAGAAATTGCGATCATATCTTGTTAGCAGAAACAGAGGACGGCTCCTGCCGGAGCAGCTTAGTTGTCCCCGCAATGCTCCGTATCCTCCCTGGAAACAGAGTGTTGCCAGCCCCCCACCCCCCTGCGACCGCCTCTTATTGACAGGCAGAGGCGATCGCATTTTCTGTGCCCTCCTGCAGAAAGTGCGGGCGCATGCGCAGGACGGGTGCTGTGCATGCTCCCGCGGGCCAATAGTAAAAATTCTGGTTGGATCGAAATTTGCGATCCAACTTGAATTAGGCCCTGAATCCTCTAGTATTGCTAACTAAGTCAAATGACGCAGTGTCATTGACACCGGCATCCATGTTTAGACAGAGATTGTGTTCCTCTGCAGGGCAGGTGAAATCTCTGATGGTTCACCTTTGTACGCACAGCGGCAGATTAGCACAGCAGCAGGTGGGCATCTCAGTAGGAGGAGAATTATCCGTGGCAGTAGCATAAATACACAGTAGCGGTTGCTGCAAAAAAAGCAGCTACTATTGCAATAGTGTCCACCACTGAATCAGGCCCTCTGTGCAAATTGTACATAAAATTTGGGATGTGATTCTTTATACTCTATGAATATCCTGGTATTGTTGATCAGTAGCCGGTAGTGTACCCATAAAGTGTGGCACTCATGGGCCCTTGAGTCAAGGAGGCCCATACTACACACTCTGTATCCATTAAATATACCTACCTTGTAGTCACTGCTAAAGAAATTACTGTGGAAATGGCTCCAGCATAATGTTCCCTGTCAATGCATGCCCAGAGGGAGGCCAAACCAAGATTGCACATGGTCCGCCTCCTCTGATAAAATTCCCATTAATAAAATAGGTTCATCAGACACCAGTTCACACAGTTGCTTCGACCTGGGTTAATGCCAGGTTAACCCATGTCATACAGTTTGCAGGGTTGGTCCAGGGAAGAACACGGGTTATGGGGCAAAGTGAATAGGTAACCCATTCAAACCCTTTGCAGGCCCGGCTCACTGGATCTTGGAGATGATGTTATCTCCAAGCGCCAGCAGAGGAGAAGCCCCAGCAATATCCCGGGTCCAGCCTGCAGTGTGAATGGATTTCAAGCCGCTATGACACTATGTAAAATCCGTGTTCAGTGACCCAGGCTGGACCTGGGAATTTGGTGTGAAAGGGCTGTTACCTTGCATTTGGTCACCTAGATAACAATACGCTTGTCACAGATGCATGTGAATATCCTGGTCTACATATGTAGGCCATTGTCCTTACTGTACTCAGCCTACTTTAGAATGTGTGCGGATGGTTTTCTAGGTATTGCCAAAGCAAGTTTGAGCAATTTAAGCTACACAAACTGACTTGTGCTCACTCTGTATCAACCCCCTAGTGCAGTGGTTCCCAAACTCGGTCCTCAAGGGCCCCTAACAGCTCATGTATTCCAGATCACCTGTGGGTTTCTCAAATGTGACAGTTGGTGATACACAGTACTCCTGACCTGGAAAATGTGAACTGTTAGGGGTCCTTGAGGACCGAGTTTGGGAACCACTGCCGTAGTGCAGAGAATACATAATGGTGATGGTATAAACCAAATGTGGACCTACTCACATTTATTATTCTTATTGAATTTTGCTGTGACATTTTCTTGCAAGGATTCTAAATTACCTTCCTTGAGATTAGGGGTCTAATTCAGACTAGATCGCAAGAGGAAAATCTTTCTCTAATGGGCAAAACCATGTGCACTGCAGGGGGCAGATATAACATGTGCAGAGAGAGTTAGATTTGGGTGGGTTATTTTGTTTCTGTGCAGGGTAAATACTGGCTGCTTTATTTTTACACTGCAATTAAGATTTCAGTTTGAACACACCCCACCCAAATCTAACTCTCTCTGCACATGTGGTATCTGCCCCACCAGACTGCACATGGTTTTGCCCATTAAAGAAAAATGTTGCTGCTGCAATCATTTATCATGCGCAATGAGTTTTATCATTTATTGATAAATCGGCCCCTTAGTCTGAAGCATCTGTGTTCAAATCATTCAGTGACTCAGCTACAATCTGTGTTATCCTGGCTTTAATTTCTCTCAGTAACATCCTCAGTTCCTGTGCAGTGATTGGGGTGTTTGTGCAGAATGTATCAGTGTCAACTCCAGTTGAAGCCACTGAAGGTTTGGATACTCATCTTGGGCCTGATTCAGACTCAGAAGAAAGTAAAACATTGCTTAACGTATGTGCATGCATCCTGATGGTTACCAACAGCGAGGGGTGTCACCAGTCGGCAATCATGTTGGGGGCATCCCAGTATCAAGAAATGCAGTGAAAGATGCAGCTACACTGATTCTGATGGCCATACTCCATTGGATATTCTGGGCAACCATAGAGATACTTCAAAGTCTAATGGTGCGGCCAATATCCGCTTGATGGTGCACCTTTGTGTGAACCATGGTGGTTTAGAACAACAGCTAGTGGGCCTTTCAATAGGCTGTCCATTGGCTGCAGCATTATTTCACAGTAGCACTACTTAGTGTCCACCTCTGAATGTGGCCCCTTGTGCACTACTAGAACTAACTGAATAAGGATGGGAGATGGCAAAACCACGGTTTTGTAAATGCCCTAATGGCAAATATTTTATTATAACGCCATTTTAGAAATATATTAAAATCTAAACATAATAATGCAATTATGTCAGACATCAATTTTGGCATTTAAAATGTCAATTATTTTATTGACACTGTATTAACCACTTGCCTGGCATGGTCGCATCAGCTGCGACCATACCAGCAAGTGCTTTATCTTACCTGGTCGCACAGGGGCCCTCATTCCGAGTTGTTCGCTCTGTCATTTTCTTCGCATCGCAGCGATTTTCCGCTAATTGCGCATGCGCAATGTTCGCACTGCGACTGCGCCAAGTAAATTTGCAAAGAAGTTTGGTATTTTACTCACGGCATTACAAGGTTTTTTCTTCGTTCTGGTGTTCGGAGTGTGATTAACAGGAAGTGGGTGTTTCTGGGCGGAAACTGGCCGTTTTATGGGAGTGTGTGAAAAAACGCTGCAGTTTCTGGGAAAAACGCGGGAGTGGCTGAAGAAATGGGGGAGTGTCTGAGCGAACGCTTGGTGTGTTTGTGACGTCAAACCAGGAACGACAAGCACTGAACTGATCGCACTGGAAGAGTAAGTCTCGAGCTACTCAGAAACTGCACAGAAAAATCTTTTCGCAATATTGCGAATACTTCGTTTGCAATTCTGCTAAGCTAAGATACACTCCCAGAGGGCGGCGGCTTAGCGTGTGTACTGCTGCGAAAAGCTGCTAGCGAGCGAACAACTTGGAATGAGGGCCAGGATGAACAGTGTTAACAAGAAAACAAAAGAAACTAGGATGATACCGTCTGGGTGCGCACAATTAAGCAGCCCTAATGGATCAAGAGATGTGAGGTCACACCATAGACCCCAAGAGTTGGTTTTAAAGGACAAGATATCTCTGATTCATATGGGCGCTTAAAATAGAAAAATAGAAATCATATGCATCAAAATAGAAGTAAATATAGGTGATGTACTCCCCTGGTTTAATGTAGTTCTATAGATGTCCCACTCGTCTCTTTGAGCAATGTGTAACATAAAAGAAAACACAGAGAGACCAAGATCCTTGTGTAGTACTGTATGGGTAAATTGCACACTATAATAATAATTTTCATGTACCACACCACTAGTAGTGATTGATAATGTGTTGGGGTTTAACCGCTAAATCAAACCACTCACAACGGTGAATAATTAAATGAACTCATCACCGACTCACTTCCGCTGTATTGTCCGACTGTCTCCTGTCCTTTTCCAATATGGCGTCCGGCACACTTCCGCCGGAAGTTGTCGTTATGCGTCCCGCGATGTTCTTCCTCCTAAAATTTAAACCTTCCATGCATTTCTTAAGGCTCTCTCACTGCTGCACGTACTTCCTTTTAAGGGTTGTCATAGTAACCTGTAGTTCATATACAGTTACCTACAAAGAATATCTTTTATACATACATATAAAAGAAAAAGGAAAAAGATGGGAGACCTTTAGTAGCTTCTATCTTGAAAAAATGCACTTTGCAACCTAATGTAAAATCAGTCATCTCCCTTAAAGTGACATGCATTGCAATAAAGTTTATAACATGAAAAAAGAAGTGAAGAACAGGGAGGACATAGTGACTTCGATCCTAAATCCTCCACATACAGTCATATATTATGTTATAGAATGATATTTAAAAAACATATTTAAAAAACATATAGAAACAATATAAAAAATATGTAATCCATTAATAAAAAGAGAAGATAAAAAGGCTAGTACATGTAAAACTATCATTTGTTATAAAAACCACTGCAATTCAAAATCACTGTTTAAACCTGTAGGTATTAAAGTTTTGTATTTAAAAATAAGAGTCATATCCATTTTTGCAAGGGTGCTTAAAATATCTTTTGATTTTTCTGTGGTTTTAATCAGTTTAAGTCCATAGAAATTTTTTACCTCATGTAATGAGCATTTATGTTTTTCTTTGAAATGGGTTGACAATGCATGGGTGTCAAGACCTTTTTTGATGTTCCTGCAATGTTCGCTAATTCGTACCTTTAAAGGTCTTGTTGTGCGGCCAATGTAAAATGTAATACATGTACATTCTACTGCGTAGATTATGTTGGACGTATTGCACATTATAAATTCCTCCACTATATGTTCATACCCATTGATATTCACTTTATCATATTTAGAAGTAGTCAGTCCTTTAATGTTCTTACAACTAATGCAGGAACCACTCCTGTAGAAGCCTTTTTATCTATTATAGCTGGTTTGTTCACTTTTTCCTGAATGTATACTTCTAACTAATTGATTTTTAATATTTTTGGACTTCCTGTATATATATACAGGTGTAACAAATTTCCAATCACCAGATCTCTTTGTAAGATCTGCTAGTTCTTTTTAAAGGCCTTTGCTATATCCCTATGCTGTGAATTAGAATTGGTAATGTACACCCATTGTAATTTTTTGTCTCCACTTTACTTTTCTTTATTTTGTAACAAGTCTTTTCTATCTATAGTTTGTGCTTTTAAAAGGCTTTCTTCTACTTTAATTTGATCATATCCACATGCTATGAAATATTGTTTCATAGTTTGTGCCTGTTCTTCGAATATTGAATCTTTTGTGCAATTCTGTCTCAAGCGCTTGAATTTACCACCTGGAATGGAATCCAGCCAACTCTTCTGATGAAGGATTTATTATCCGAAAGCGCTTAAGCCTGCTCATGCCGCATTGACCGGGGATTCGGAGGACATATCTAACAGCATGATGACACCTTCAAGTAACCGGAACTTGTGGTGACTATACACCTATGCTGCTGGCTGTTGTCTCCTGTAGTCCCTGATGTCCATGCAACACCTCTCTGTTTCCATGTTGGTTTTAACCTGTGTGAGTGTCTCTATTAAAATATAGTTTTAATCTACACACAGACGGTATTGCACTATTGCTATTTCTTATTTTAAGTGCCCATTGGAGTATACATGTCTTGCATCTTTATGAAGTGGAAGCAGTCATATACAGAGTTTATGGTTTCTACATGCAAATATACCATCTAAGCCATGTGAGTGGGACCACTAACCAATAAAAGATATACCATCTGGTTTAATTGGATTACACTATGTTTTGTGTCCTTTTGTCATCTTTTTAGTATCCATATATATGGAAGGTGTATTGTTATCTATCTGAAGTTTGGATAATTGTATCAATCCACCATTGTGTAAGCTAATTTTAGCATACGTCTCTAGAAGTGCTAAGTCGCGCCACTTTTTCTCACGATTTCTGTGTCTTGTGAGCTATCCATATGGATATACACTGCTAAGTCTGTAGGTTTTTGGTAAGTCTTAGTTTCAAGCCTACCCTCTTTAATATATATAGTGATGTCCCAAAAATGTAAACAGGAATTGCTGATCTCAAAAGTAAGTTTAATATTTTGAGTATTACTATTTAAATGGGAACAAAAAGTCTCCAGGCTTTCCCTATTTCCTCTCCAAATAAAAATACATTGTCTATATATCATGACCATGATACCAGGCTTGCCCACAGATGTTGGTTCTGCCAAACATACTTCTCCTCCCAGAGGCCCATAAATATGTTGGCATAACTGGGGGCGAACCTGGTACACATGGCCATGCCCGTAATCTGAATATAGAAATCCCCTTGAAGAGGAAATAATTATGTTCTAAAATGAACCTAATCCCTTCAATGAGGAAATTTTGTAAGGCTTGAGTCATATCAGAGCTGGATAAAAAGGTTCTTATTGCCTTAATCCCATGTAGATGTGAAATAATAGTATATAGCGAACTAGCGTCTGCACTCACTATGAAATATCCCTCTTCTCATGTGATGGAATCTAGTAAGTTCAAAATGTCTCTTGTATACTTCAAATGGGACTTATTTGTGAGTACCAGTGGTTGAAGATGGTAATCAATTAGCTCAGATAAATTTGCGGTTATAGAGTCCACTCCGGTTACTATTGGTCTTCCGGATGGACAAACTGGATCCTTATGAATTTTTGGTAAAACATAAATTACCGGAACTTGAGGTTTATCAATAATATTGAATTTGGCTTCCCTTTCAAAGTCCCATATAAACAATACATATCTACGATTGTCTTAAATTGCAATTGAAATGCATCTGTAGGGTCCTTCCTCAGTTTTTTATATACCATTATATCATTTAACTGTCTCATCACTTCCTGCTCATATTTTTCTACATCCATAAGCACAACACCCCCTCCCATATCTGCAGGTTTTATAATAATAGTGTCATTCTTTTTTTAATTCTTTTAGAGCTGTTCTTTCTTTTTTTGTCAGGTTAAATTAAAAAAAAATTTCGCACTGATTCCCTTTATATCCTCTAATACCTGTGCCGAAAAAGTTTCTAAAAAACTTCCTTTTACATGTGAAGGAAAAAATAGGGATTTCGGTCTGAATGGGGTGGTGGACACCTCCTCCATTCTGATCGCATACCCATTATCTTCTTTACTTAAAAATATTTTTTTAACCGTTAATTTTCTTATGTATTTCTGCAGATCGATATAATAATTGAAATCATCTATCTTGGATGAGGGTGCATATTTTAACCCTTTTTCCAAGACTGATCTCTCATGTTGACTCAAAAGGTGTGTACTTAAATTGTTTTTTTTTTTCATATACTCTGGTCTTATTATCTCTCCTATAGTTTCCTCATTGATAACGTCCATATCTTTATCTTTATGTTTCCTAATTTTCTTCTGATGTTTTTTAACTCCCCCCCCCCCCCCTTTTACCCCTCTTAGTTTTAGATGTTTTCTTGGTGGCCATACATGTTTGTCCCTTCCTAAAAAAAGGGTGTCTGGGTATTTCCCTTCTTGAGGGTGGGACTGGGGTCTGTGGATTATTTCTATCCTTTTGAATCTCATATCTATTTTGGACAGGGACCAAATTTGAATCATTATACCTTCTTTTCCAATGTTGCGTTCTATAACTAGAGCTCGGTTTATTCATATTATCCCTCCAATTCTGTGGTGAATAAGTTTGATAGGATTGATAACTCCGATCTCCCCTAATCCACCCTGTGGAATCCCTTTCTTCAGATATTTGTAATTAGTTTTATGTATTTCTCCCCTAAACTTTCCTCTCGTTACTCCCCCTTTTGTTTATTGAATCCAATTTTTTGTGTAGGCATTTTATGTATATCTTTCAAGGTTTTGGCCTCTCCTAGATTCTCAGTAACCAAATTTTGATCCCTCCAAAACTTTGTTAACTTTCTGTCCCTTAAAACTTTTTCTGTTTTATTAACCACTTAACTGACAATTTATTTCCTCAAAAACCGCTCCGAAATTGTCGGTATTTTTTATGAGTGAATTAGGTGAAGAATATGAACTTAACCCTATCCAAAATGATTTTAGTTAAAAAAGAAGAAAAAAAAATATATATATTTTTTAATATATTTTCCCCCAAACATTGAAACATCGATCGGGAACATCGTGACCATCGGAACATCGCGACCATTGTGACTTTAGTTTTTAGATCCCGGGCTGCTCCCAGGTACACAAGGGGGGTCTGGGGGTGGCTTGGGGGGTTGTTTTACCCTTACCAGCAGCTCTTATTGTCTGCAGCTGCTGGGGGTGGGGGATCCTGCCGTGCTGACAGATCAGCAGTAATCAGCAGCACGGCAGACACAGGGGGAGGGTGCAGGGAGGCAGAGGGACCTTCCTCTGCCAGCAGAAGCGGAGGGAAGTTTCTCTTCCCTGCCGCTGCTTACACAGTTTATCTGACTGGTCGCAGTTTATCTGACTTGCCATCTGATGCAACCATGGCAAGTGGTTAAGCTTCATTTCTATCTTTTCTTCCATTTCTTTATAATCTGGCAATTGTGAGTATGAAGCAATGCATTGTTTATTTCTTTCTATTTGTTACTCCAATTCCCTAAGGTCCTTAGTTCTCTCTTTAACAATCAATCTCATCAGAGAAAAGGAACAATTTTCAATTATTTTATTCCAATCGCATTAAAATTCATCACTTTCCTGCTTGTAAACAAGGCTTTTTTTTGTCAATTTTCAGACCTTTTGGTATAAGATTGCCACTAATATATTTTTCTAAAGTGGCCACTTCCCACCAGAGGCGACTTTCTTTTAAAAGATCCTTTTCCATTCGTCTCATGATACTATCAAGATCCTCATCCTCTAGATTTGGGCCTAATTCAGACCTGATCGCTGCTGTGCGTTTTCCGATCAGGTCTGAACAGTTCGCCAGTGCATGCCAGACAGCCGACGGCCATCTCAGCCCTGCGATCGCCTCTGCCTGATTGATAGTATATATTATTCCTCACCACATGCCACCATCAGTTTAGTGTAAAACCCCAGACAAATGACATTGGGCCTAATTCAGACCTGATTGTAGATGTGCTAAATTTAGCATATCTACGATCAGCTTCCCTGACATGCGGGGGACGCCCAGCAAAGAGCCCTACCCTGCCACACAAGTACAAAAGCATTGCCGCTGTGCTAAACTGATGGTGGCATGTGGTGAGGAATAATATACTGTATACTGGCATGTATGCTGTAAGTGGTTGTTAGCTACTAATGAAATGTCCTTATGATACAGTGCCCAGCTTTGTTTTATTGAAACATTCAACATTCAATATCATAATTCAGAGAAAAGCCTATACAATCTCTCCTCTGAGAACTAAACAATCTGTCAGTGTGTGCTGACCAGTGTGTTTGGGATGAGGGTTTATATTTATTTATTTATTTTCATTTTTACTAATTGTACTATGTCAGATGAGGAGAGGAATAGCATTTTTTTTAGATTACATATGATGAGGATTGAGGATAACAAATGTGGTTGACAAAGCAAAGATGGAGGGCCTAATTCAGACCCCATCGCTGCAGCGGCATGTGCACCCATTGAGATGCGAAAGCATCTCACTGGTGCTATTGCCTCTGCCTGATTGACAGGCAGAGGCGGTCGCGGGGAGGGAGGGGGCGTGCCAACGGCATTAGAATGCTGTTGGTGGGGGGCGCAGTCCGGACAATGCAGGCATTTCTGGACCGTTGATGGGGTGGGCCGTGGTTGCTGTGTGACGTCTCACGCAGCCACTGCGACCCAAAACATGGTGGGTAGCCGCCTACCAGCACAGCTAGGCTGCGCAGGTAGGGAGCTACTTTCCGGGTGCAAAAGCATCACCACCGTGCGATGCTTCCGCACCTGTGCCAGGGGGGTAGGGCTTGACATGCGGGGCAGACTAGCTTTGTGCTGGGCGTCCCCCGCATATCAGAGAAACTGATCGTAGATGTACTAATTTTAGCACATCTACGATTAGGTCTGAATCAGCCCCTGAGTTTTGGTAAATACCAAGAGATTTATCAATGAGAATGGTGATGTGTGTGTACAATTTTTCATTCATTGGGGTTTACCTAGAAGAAAATGAAAACTGAATTGTTAATTTTCGCTCTATATTGTATTGGTTCGATGTGATATATAGCTTTGTTAAGTAGCAATTCATGTATACCTACCTTTCCAGTCCTGCGATCAGGTATTCAGGGCTCCGGTGAGCCTGTCTTCAGTTATGGTCCAGTGGGAGAGGTGTGGAGGCAAAGACAGGTGCTTCCTGCCTTTGCCAACGTCTGAGGTGAGGAGAAGCTGCAGGGGTTGCTGGGATATCAAAGGGCAGAGCCAGAATGGATGCCGGGCAGAAGACGGCAATTTAACACGTTCCCTACCTGCTTTGTCACAGTGTTCAGACTACGCCATCCTGAGATGGTGAATCTGAACACACAAGAGAAGCAGAAAGCTCTGATTTCTCTCCTTGAATGAATCTCACTCATGTTAAACAGAAAGGGAGAAAAGTACTGTAATTTGGGCACACAAATACATGAATGATTAAAATGTAACTTTTAATATCCTCATGTGGATGTAGTATTGTAATAATTACAATGAAATTGAGAATGACAGAGTTAGAGGTTAAAATCTGACTCAAAAAACAGACAAATGTGTGTTTATAAAAATAAAGAGTGTGATAAAGATTAACCACCAAATTATTTTCCGAACAGCTCACAAAATGTCAGTTTTTTTATGTGTATTTAACTTTATTCAAAATGATTTTAGTAAAAAAAAAATTATATTAGATATAAAAAAAACACATTATGTTCGATATAAAAAAAAACACATTTCCCCCCAAACATCGGCACATCGGTCAACAGCATTGGAACATTGCGACCATCGGAAACATTGCTGGGACAGCCACCAGGTACACGGGGGTGGGGGGGGCGGGGGGCTTGTGGGAGTTCACTAACACTCCACCCAGTGGCTGCAATTGTCTGCAGCCATTGAGTGGGGGGTCCTGCCGAGCTGATCGATCAGCAGTAATCTGCAGCGTGGCAAACACTGGGGGAGGGCTGCCTCCCTGCCGCTGCAAACACTCTCTATCTGACTGGTCACATCCTGTGCGACCAGGGCAGATAAGACACTTACTGGTATGGTCACATCTGATGCGACCATGCCATGCAAGTGGTTAAAAAGAGATAAAGCAGTGTCCACTTCTTGTCTCTGTCCTGCTTATTTTGTTGACTGCACAGCCAGATAATCTATTTCATGTGTTTTGCATGTTTAGTTATCTAATACATCATGACTATATGCCCTAGTTATTCTCTTTGAGTTCACACTGGTAAAATCATAAATCTGATTTTAGTTACATCAGCACATGCCCTGCATTCTGGGTCTCTCCCCCCCAAACTGAAATGCGAGCGCGTCGCTATACAGCAATGCGCTTGCATCGAAAGGGTTGCCATCTCCTACACAGCCTAGCTTCTTCTGATTTACCACTATCAGTCTATTAGTCTATCAGGAACCAGGACAGAGGACACAAACCTTTAAAAGGGCCCAGGGGCAAGTTAGAGTGACCTGGGCCTAATGCCCAGATCACCCTTATAATTGACAGCTCAGGCATAAAGCCTGCCTAACTGTGGACTCCTATAAGTGACCTGGGCCTAGTGCAAATGTGCAGAAAGCTCCTATTGGCTGCCACTCTGCAAGCGTGATTGGCTCACAGAGGGCACCGGATTTGAAAGGCTTTGGCTGTCGCTTCCTATTGACTGCCGAATTGGCGCCAAGTTTGAAGCAATACGCTATCCGTATCTGCAGTATGACTGGTGCCAGGAACAAATAGATGGTCCTGGCTCCAGACACCCGTTGCTGCTGCACTACCAGCGCTGGGGACAGGGGATACAGATGTCCTGCATGCTGCTGCTTGCCCGGCGGTGGGAGAGGACACAACGTCCCTTTGTCAGACCACATCTTCATATATGTAGCTAATAATAGCATGGGGATTTTGTTTATATTCAGATCAAAACATTTCTGTTGCAGCACATCGTAATGGGACCCCAATTTTCTGCAAGTCCCTACACTTGAATATATGCCCAGCACATTATTACTTTGCAGTTAAATGCATTCACCTGTCAGAGCATTCACAAACAGCCAATAACATGCAGGTACGTAGTGCTGAGGACTGTCGTCATCATCATCTTGTGTTATTTAGCCCTGCTCCTGATCACTCTTAAATAATATGGCTTCCTAAGGCATATGGCATATACTGTACATGTCTTTTTCCCGGTCTGCATGTGTTTGCAATTGCACTAAAACAGCCTCACTTTCCTTGACTTACATTAGAACGTCCCTGCACCATTCCACCCAAATCTGGATATATATATGAGATGTCAACTGACATAGTACTAACATTGCCCTAAAATGGTGTAGCTCAGATCACAGCTTACGGCATCCTTTTTTTGTGGGGCAAAAAAATAAAAACTGAGAAAATTAATAAAAGAAGTATTATTAGCATTATGTTTAGAAACTTTTGTTAACCAGAGCTGCTTCATTCATTTGGCACTGGGCCCAGTGGTGACTGAGTGACTCACATTAATCTAACGTGTTTTATGGATTTTGTTTGACAAATGTAGAGGGAAGGGGCCCAAACCAGTATTTTGCCTGGGGTCCCATGGGTTCTTAATCAGGCTCTGTTCTTATGTCTGTAATTCTACAATTGAAATGTCTCCAAAATTATCCCAAATAGCTAAATAGTTTTTACAATCAATGTTATTGTTACAACAGAAACAACCCACAATTTGAATTATTTTGTTTGACTCTGATAAGTTCACTGTCTTTTGTGCAAGGCTTGGATCATGTACAGTGAAGTCCGGCTTGTTAATTTATTTTTGCAACTGAAAGATCCAAGAGGACTTCACTGGACATGAACAAGCCCTGAACACTCTCAGAGGAGGAGAGCTAGGACTTATATAGTGCATGGACCAGTGTTGTCGCCAGACCCTTGCAATGGCTAGGGTTATATAGGGGAATGCACTATATTTCCAGTGTGCCATGTAAATTGTGTTTTTCACACATGAGCTTCAAATACCTTCACATATCTCATAACTAGGGGTGTGTAGTGGGCAATTTTTCGGGTTTTGTGTTTTGGTTTTGGATCTGGATCTCCTTCGTGTTTTAGATCTGGATTGGTTATGCCAAAGCCACCCTTGTGGATTTTGGTTTTGGATCTGGATTTTAAAAAAAAAATCATCAAAACAGCTAAAACAACAGAATTTGGGGGTGTTTTTGTTCCTACAGTAAAATTAACGTCAACAACATTAATTTCAACTCATTTTCAGACTATTCTGAACACCTCACAGCTCACAATAATGGGCCTAATTCAGAGTTGATCGCAACAGCAAATTTGTTAACAGATGGGCAAAACCATGTGCACTGCATGGGGGGCACATATAACATGTACAGAGAGAGTTAGATTTGGGTGGGGTGTGCTCAGTGGCATAACTCCCACCCCCGCAGCACTGTGGAGGCTTGGAGGCGCAGTGCTGCGGGGGCACCGCCACTGATTCAGAGCAGATTGACATGCGGACTAGCCGTTCGCATGTCAATCTGCTAAATGTCCCTTCCAAAATGGCCACTGCTATGGAGGAGACATGCTAGAGGTCATACTTGGCCAGGACCCGCGAGAGCGCATAGCGCTGTCCGCGACACCCTGTAGCCCTGCCACCTTGCTACCATGGCATGGCGGCGGCAGCAGCAGCAATGGGTGGATCGGGCAGCGGTGCCCACGGTTCACTACAACCTTCAGCGGCCGTGGGAAGGGGGGGATCGGACAGTATTGCCATTGGCTCACTAAACAGTGGGGGGCGGGATGGGCAGCATTACTCCCTAGCAAGAACTAACAAGCATGACACCCAGTGCATGAAATCCCTGGCAACAAGCATTACCATCTGGCAACGAGCTTGAGACCCAGTGCATGAAGCCTCTTGCAACGAGCATAACATCCAGCACATGAAACCTCTGGCAACGAGCATTACACCCAGTGCATGAAATCCCTGGAAACAAGCATTACCCCCTAGCAACCAGCATTACCCCTCTGGCAACGAGCATGACACCCCGAGCATGAAAACCCCTGGCACCGTGCATGGAACCAAGATCATGAAACCCTTGGCAACGATCAGGTAATTTAAAAGTAATTAGAAGCCTTACTGTAGGGCTTAATGTGTAATGGGCATTGCGGTGTGGCATAATATATAACGGGCATTGCGATGTGTGGCATAATATATTACGGACATTGTGGTTTGTGGTATAATGTGTACCGGGCATTGCGGTGTGTGTCATAATGTGTCACAGGCATGACGATGTATGGTATACTGTATCACGGGCATTGTATGTGGTATAATGTCTCAGGGGCATTGCAGTGTGTGGTACAATGTATAACTGGCATTGCTGTGTGTGTCATAATGTGTCACAGGCATGACGGTGTGTGGTATACTGTATCACGGGCATTGTATGTGTTATAATGTCTCAGGGGCATTGCAGTGTGTGGTATAATGTATAACAGGCATTGCGGTGTGTGTCATAATGAAGGTGTGTGGTATACTGTATCACGGGCATTGTATGTGGTATAATGTCTTAGGGGCATTGCAGTGTGTGGTATAATATATAATGGACATTGTGGCGTGTGTCATAATGTGTCACAGGCATGATGGTGTGTGGAAAACTATCACGGGCATTGTATGTGGTATAATATCTCACGGGCATTGTAGTGTGTAGCATAATATATAACGGGCAGTGGCGGATCCAGGGGGGGCATTCGGGCCCGTGCCCCCCCTGTCATTTGTGCTCTTCTGTACCCCATGCCCCCCGGCGCTGGCACCGCACAGGGAGATGACGGACGCCCGCTGAGATTGTGTTACCAGCGGGCGCCCGTCTCCCTGCACAGCGGCAGCCGGAGGCAGGACCTCAGTACTGAGCTACGGCTTCCGGCGCTGTCACTGTGCGGCGTGCGCTATGGGAGAGACGTCAGTCTCATAGTGCTGCCTGATGAGCGGACGCCCAGGGAGGAGGAGGACTGCAGCGGTCTGGAAGCGGGAACGGGGCTTGGTAAGTATGATGTTTTTTTCTTCCTTAATGCAGCGGGGGCATCTACTGGGGGCAAACTACGGGGAGACATTACTACTGGGGGGGCATCAACAAGGGGCATTACTACTGGGGGGTAATTACTATTGGGGGCAAACTACTGGGGGCATTATAACTGGGGGGCATCTACTGGGGGCATTACTACTGGGGGGTCATCTATTGGGGGCAGCTACTGGGGGACATTTTTACTGGGTGCCATCTACTGGGGGCATTATTACTGGGGGCATCTACTGGGGTCATTACTACTGGGGGGTCATCTATTGGGGCAAACTCCTAGGGGGAATTACTACTGGGGGGTCATCTATTGGGGCAGCTACTGGGGGACATTTTTACTGGGGGCCATCTACTTAGGGCATTATTACTGGGGGGGTCATCTATTGGGGGCAAACTCCTAGGGGGCATTACTACTGGGGGCAAACTACTGGAGGACATTATTACTGGGGGGCATCTACTGGGGGACATTATTACTGGGGGGCATCTACTGGGGGAAAACTACTGGGGGACATTATTACTGGGGGCCAACTACAAAGCTGCTAACTACTGGGGTCATACTACAGGAGGGCATTACTACTGGCGGCGTAACTACAGGGGCATTACTACTGGCGGCTTAACTACTGGGGCATTACTACTTGGGAGCTAAACTACAGGGGGGCCAAACTACTGGGGGCATAACTACAGGGGCCAAACTACTGGGGGATAACTACAGGGGTCAAACTACTGGGGGCATTACTACTGGGGGCTAAACTACAAGGGGGGCATAACTACAGGGGCTAAACTACAATGGGGCAAACTACAGGGGGGCATTACTACTGGTGGCTAAACTACTGGGGGCATTACCACTGGGAGGCTAAACTAAAGAGGGGGGTAAACTACTGGGGTCATAACTGCAGGGGCATTACCACTGGGGGCATAATGATTGGGGGCATTACTACGGGCAACCTTACTACTAGGGGCAATCCGGGCATTGCATAAGGGGCACCACTACTATGGGGTCTATATAAGGGGCACTACCAGTACAGTGGACATTGCATAATGAGCGCTACAACTATGGGCATTGTATAAGAAGCGCCACCTCACATGCACCGAAGCCGTACGCAAATGTACTTGCCCCTTCCATGGTGCCCCCCTATCATTTTCTTCTGGATCCGCCCCTGATAACGGGCATTGTGATGCTTGTCGTAATATGTCACAAGCATTATGATGTGTGGCATAATGTCTAAGGGCCATTGCAGAGTGTGGCATAATGTATAAGGGGCATTACTATAAGGAGGAATAATGACAAATAACGTAAGGGGCATGAATCATGATTATTTATTTCTCCCGTGGTCGCCAATGTGTTGGCATGCACGTTGCAAAACTGGGGTATAAGGTAGTCTTTTCCTGCAACACCACACCCCTTTCAGCAAAGCCACACCCATTTTAATGAAGCTACACCCCTTTTTTGGTGAAGGCGCTTGCAAATTCTTCACTTAGCTAGTGCCAATTATTGGGAGAGAAAAATTTCTAGTTACTCCATAGTTGTGTTCAAACTGAAATCTTAAATGTAGTGTAAAAATAAAGCAACCAGTATTTACCCTGCACAGAAACAATATAACCCACCCAACTCTAACTCTCTCTGCAAATGCTATATCTGCCCCCCTGCACTGCACATGGGGGGTCATTCCGAGTTGTTCGCTCGTTGCCGATTTTTGCTATACTGCGATTAGTTGCTTACTGCGCATGCGCAAGGTTCGCAGAGCGCATGCGCTTAGTTATTTTACACAAAAGTTAGCTATTTTACTCACAGCATAACGAAGCTTTTTCATCGCTGTGCTGATCGTAGTGTGATTGACAGGAAGTGGGTGTTTCTGGGCGGAAACTGGCCGTTTTATGGGAGTGTGTGGAAAAACGCAGGCGTTCGAGTTGCAAAACGCAGGAGTGGCTGGAGAAACGGGGGAGTGGTTGGGCAAACGCTGGGTGTGTTTGTGACGTCAAACCAGGAACGAAAAGGACTGAGCTGGTCGCAATGGCTAAGTAAGTCTGGAGCTACTCAGAAACTGCGGGGTAATCGTTACGAGAAAATTAGCGAAGCTTTCGTTAGCAATTCTGCTATGCTAAGATACACTCCCAGTAGGCGGCGGCTTAGCGTGTGCAATGCTGCTAAAAGCAGCTAGCGAGCGAACAACTCGGAATGACCCCCATGGTTTTGCCCAACTGCTAACAAATTTGCTGCTGCGATCAACTCTGAATTACCCCCATTGTTTTTATCCAGTTTAGGCAAAAAAGGTTGCACCGAAATAGCTGGAAGGAGCAACAGCAGCAGCCCTTGGATGTATATACTGGCAGGACAAAATATAAAAAAAAAATGTATTTTAAAAAAGATGCATTAGGCAAAGCTCAATATTTTAGTTCACAAAAAGATGATTAAGGCAAAGAAAAATAAAAAAAATCAATATTTTAGATTTAATTGATTTAATTTATTTTAGTTTCAATTTATTTCAATTTATTTTATTTTATTTAGTTAGAATCAAATTCTTTATTTCCTCCAAGATATCTTCAATATGCAGAAAGTTCACTATATGAGTGTGGAGAGTTTATTTATATTAATTAAATTTAAATGTATCTAATGTATAATTATTATTAATAATATTAATTTTAATTAATTACAATGTGGTGATAAGAAGAGTTATGAAAATAGGACAATAAGTTATAGTAAGAATATGAGCTACAGACACACCCTGAAATGGATGGAGCACGCATGGATGTATTTTAGGAGGATACAGCACAAAATATAAAAAAAGATGTCTTTTATTTTGGGTGGACTGACAGAACACCCCTAGATGGACGGAGCAGCTGCAGTCCCTAGATGTATACTGGGATGATACCGCACAGAATCTTAATTTAAATCAAAATATATATATAATTTTTTTTAGTCAAAGATGTGTAGAAGTATTTTTTATATCACACACCGGCAGTTACAGTGTCACACAAATGAATCAGAAATATTACACACTGTGGTTGATTACACCGACAGCATTGCACAATGCATTTATGAGTAGGAAAAAATATACTGCGATCTGAATGGCAGTGTCACAGTACTTATGAAAATAAAATAAAAATTGTATAGTACACTGGGTTACAGCACAAACAAAATAGATATATTTTTTATAATTTTGAATTTTAGGCTTTTTGTTTTTAGCTTTTATTATTTTAATTTGACACTAGGACGTAGCCCATGGATGGATGGATGGATGGATGGATGGATGGATGGATGGATGGATGGATGGATGGATGGACAGATCACCCCTTTCAGATACAGCTGACAGATCACCCCTTTCAAATACATAATATAAATATATTTTTGGCTTTGGATCACACACAGATATATAGCAGTAGTCTACAGCAGTACTGATAGTTGTCACTGAGTGATGCAGCAATACAAATATATTTTTTGCTCTGGATCACATGCAGAATTATAGCAGTAGTGTACGGCAGTACTGGTAGTCGTCACAGAGTGACGCACCAATAAATTTTTTTTTTTTTTGCTCTGGATCACAGACAGATGATATATAGCAGTAGAGTACAGCAGTACTGGTAGTCGTCACTGAGTGATGTACCAATATAAATATTTTTTTGCTCTGGATCACACACACAGGATATATAGCAGTAGTGTACAGCAGCCGGAGTACTAGTACTTAGAGTGATGCACCAATACAAATATTTTTTTGCTTTGGATCATAAAGAGGATATATATCAGTAGTGTATGGCAGTACACAGCCCCTTATAGACAGAGAACAACACCTGGACCTATACACAGACACAGTATGTTATATGCAGTCTACTATGCAAAGCCCTAACACAGTGACAGTCACAGCACACCTACACAAGCAGCACCCCAGGTTAAGTCTACTCTTTTGCTACAACCCCTCTGCTCTCTCCTGCCCCCCTTCCCTAACCTGCCTATCAGATTACAGCACAGAATACAGCACAGAAGAAACACGTCCTTATTGTGCACTCTCAAAATCCGAAATGAAGATGGCACTATATATAGAATCCAAAACCCGCAAGATCCGACAGCGGGATGATGACATTTTGCATCGTTTTCGGATCTGAGTTATGCGCAAAAAAACAAGAATGACTCAGATCCAGGCTCGGATCTCCGGGGAGGGGGGGGGGTTCAATTCTCAGAGAACCGAACCGGCTCATCCCTACTCATAACAATAGAAGACTCCACATTACATTTACAATCTACTAAAATGTCTTTATACTATGGATTTGTTAAGTTTACAGATATTGACAGTGATCAAACATTCAGCTGGTCCTTTTGTTTCCTGTTTTGTGCATAGTTCTCATGTGGTGTAGGTTTTCCATAAAAACTGTCTCATCTACTGTAGTATGTGCTTATATACTGCGTGCTATTTAAACTGTTACATACGGTCTTCATTACACCATGCAATGATATGTCTTGCACTTATTGGAAATGTCCTTCTTTGCTGTGGTAAGAAAAAGAAGAATATTAGAACCATTGTTTCTTGGTTTGTGCTCATTTCAATTTGTTTTTGTTCACTTCTTTCAAATTTCTTTGCAGTAGTGTCATCCATCGGAAAGTAACCTCTGATGGTTCCAATCACCACAATCCCAGCACTAAATAAATAAAGAATCTAAATCAAATTGAAAACTTCAATGGGTACCACCCATCAGTTTCCAATGGCCACTCCTACCTCACCCACACCCAGGCAGTACTCATCCAGATTGCCTAGTTATTGATTACTGTAAATTGCTCAATTACCGTAAAAATTTCAGAGTTTTGATCCATCTGTGTGGAGTTTCTATGTTCTCCTCATGTTTGTGTGTGTTTCCTGTGTGCTCTTGATTCTTCACATGCCATAGACCATACAGTACTGGTAGCTTAATTGACATCTGACAAAAAAAATTAAGTGTAGTGCATATGTGGATCCATAGAGAATATAGATTGTAAGCTCCACTGAGGTAGGGACTGATGTGATTATGCCCCTTATACACCAAGCTTTTGGTCACAGCTAAGTGTAAAAGAGTTTAAAAAAAAACTGGGTCCTGTGACTAAGGAAACAAACTAAGGTAGCTTGCAGGGTTGGTCCCAGGATGGACCCTGGTTAAGGGGCAGTGTTAGCGGGTAACCCGTGTCTTCCACCCTGGGTCCCAGTTACAGCATGGGGAGATCTGGATTTACCATCGCTTGCGCGGACAGAAGAGTTCCACTGCACATGGGTTCAGTGTGAATGACAGTTATTCCTGGGTTGGCGCTGTGGTGTGAAAGGGGACTCTCCCAGCTCTGACTCGGTTTGGAACCATGTTCCAAATCCCGGGTCAGACCTGCGACTTTGGTAAAAAAGGGGTATAACTGAAATAGTCTCTGTAAACTGCTGGAGTAATATGGGTGCACTATATAACAAACGTAATAAATAAATAAATAAATACATAAATAAATAATAATGTATCTCTGCCTCAGATATGGAACTGTTACAAAGCGGTTAATAGAGACAGATTAAAGGAGAAATTTATTGCAGCTTTCTTGTACATTCATTAGAAATTTTACACTTAACTATTTCCTACAGTCTTCCTGAAATGAATATATTTTTGTACATCATCTTTAATGTTTCAAGTACAATTTGTCCCACTTCTGCAGAACATTCCCTTCAGTGAGGTGCATTTTTAGAAAGATGAGCAATAATGATCCATTCATGTTCTTTGTAAGGGATGCAGTTATGTTGGATGCAGTCAGTTATGCTGACTGACAGGGACTATTCCCACTCGTGGGGGTCCACGACACGAATAGAGTAAGAAAAGAACCTGTGGCGAGTGCAGCGAGCCACCGAGCCTGCTGCGTGGCGAGCCAATGGAACCTCAAGGGACTTTGGTCCTCATTCTGAGTTGATCGCTAGCTGCTTTCATTCGCAGCGTAGTGATCAGGCAAAAAAGGCACTTCTGCGCATGCGTATGGGGCGCAATGCGCATGCGCAACGTACTTTCACAAAAGCCATTGCAGTTTCACACAAGGTCTAGCGACGCTTTTCAGTCGCACTGCTGGCCGCAGAGTGATTGACAGAAAGTGGGTGTTTCTGGGTGGTAACTGACCGTTTTCAGGGAGTGTGTGTAAAAACGCAGGCGTGTCAGATAAAAACGCAGGAGTGGCTGGGGAAACATAGGTGTGGCTGGCCGAACGCAGGGCGTGTTTGTGACATCAAAACAGGAACTAAACAGTCTGAAGTGATCGCTAGCTAGGAGTAGGTTTCGAGCTACTCAGATACTGCACAATCTTTTTTTGTAGCAGCGCTGCGATCCTTTCGTTCGCACTTCTGCTAAGATACACTCCCAGAGGGCGGCGGCTTAGCGTTTGCATGGCTGCTAAAAGCAGCTAGCGAGTGAACAACTCGGAATGAGGGCCCTTCTTGCGCTCACTCCCACCCCCCACACTGGGAATCTAAACACCGGCATCCCGGCGCTGTTATGGTTACCGATGGTATCCCAACTGCCGATCACCCATACCCAACCCCTTTGTAATACGGTTTCTCTATGCCTTGTACCTGCAGAGCACATTTTACTGAAGTACCAGACAAAGCTAGCCACAGCCCCTCATTAAAACTTCTTATTTCCCTCTCCACAATCTTCCAATGTTGGAAGTATCACAGAGCATATACCCTTAGGGAACCTGTAGAGCGGTGACATCCCCTCTGCTTTCTGCTCGTACTGCCCTAGCTATTGCCCTGTGCAACAGACATTGATACATATGAGAACCATGATGGTCATACTTATCGGATGGATTGTTGATCACATGAACCCATAACAGCAGGCCCTACGACAGAGTGGTACAAGGGGGACATTTGTACCGAACACTGAGGTTCAAAGAGGCACCAGGCCTCCAAGTACTAAGGGGCTACTGCATACCAATATAAACAGACTGGGTGGCTAAAGGAACAATTTATTAAGAAACATGTCAGCCAGTGCAACAATAAGAATAACAATAAGATCTTTCAGTTCTTCCATGAATCAGTCTCTCCATACTACAGTATAGGGAAGTGATTCAGGCACGGAGCGGTAGCACCACAGGAGAAGTCAGGATCTTCTCCATGGTAACACGCTTCTTGAATAGCACTAACCAGAGAACAGCCCTGGCTTTTCTTTGCTCTTTAAATAGACCCTTTCTATCCAACATTTAGGTTAAATGTTACGTTACATGTTCAATAGAAATATTACTGTCAGTTTTATAGTAACTCAGATAATCAAATTATTGAAGTTATCAATCACATCCTACCCATTTAGGTTAAAATAAGCAGATATTTGTAACACCCCGGTGTTGTCGGGTATGTCTAAGTGGTTGAGAAAGGTGTCACAGGTGCAGAGGTGTATCTAGGGGTCTGAGCACCCCTGGCAAAGTAAGGGACTGGCACTCCCCCTCCCCCTATATTCTAAATAAGTATGGTGCAGCACCTAAATAAAAGTAGTGTGGCCTCATGGGGATAGGGTGTGTCCACACATTAGTACCAATTCAAATTACGCAACACAGTAGTGCAACCTTATTCATATTACACCACAAAGTAGTGTCCGCTATTCTGCGTTATTCCAAACAGTAGTCCCTGCTATTCACATTACACAGCATTGAAGTGCCCCTTACCCACATTACACGACACATAGTCCCCTTAATAACGTCTGGAATGCTGGAAATGAGGTATTAGAGATTTGTGATGAAGGGGGCAGAGACATGAATAGGTCCAGCCATTATACTAGTGTGTATATTATATATAGTGGCATTGCACTCAGAGAGACCAACCCTTTTTCAGTGGCCCTGCCCTAAGAACTGAATCATTCTCCAGCATACCACGTTCATGACCAGCAGCAGCCTGTCCCCAATAAGCAGTAGCCTGTCCCCAATGGGGAGGGGAGGGGGCAGGGGTTTGAGGCACTGGTAAGGTGAGGGGTAGAGATACAGATATGGTGAGGTGTAGAGGCACAGTTGGAGAGGGGGGACATAAGATGAGTGGGGCTGTGGTACAGATAACTGAGGTGGCAGAGGCACAGATAAATGTAGAAGGGATAGAGTCACATATAATGATGGGGTGGCAGATGCACATATAAATGGAGGGGGGTACAAATATAGATAATGGAGGGGTGGAGGTGGAAGAGGCACAGATAAAGGAGTAAGGGAAGATGCACTGATAATGGAAGGGGGCAAGAGAACAGATAACGGAGTGTAGAAGAGGCACAGATGTGGAGAGAGAAAGTGGCACAAATGGGGAACTTCTTATTGCCTCTATTACTTTCTTAATTATCTGGCCATTGGAAGAACAGAGTAATAGAGCAGGAGGGTGACAGGGAGAAAGAGTAGAAAGTAAAACTGGTCTGGACTGCAGCCAGAGCTGGACCTAGCCAATTTGATGACCTAGGCAAAATTTTGGCTGGTGCCCCCTAGTACAGCCACTAGGTCTGCATCTGACCCAGCAACACTCAGGCAGTTGGGCCCATCGGGGGGTTACCCTGTGCTCCTGTGGACCAGTTCAACCCTGCATAATGCCCCACAGTAATGCCCATAATACACATAATTCCACACAGTAATGCACCTTGGCCCTCATTCCGAGTTGTTCGCTCGGAGATTTTCATCGCATCGCAGTGAGAATTCTCTTAGTGCGCATGCGCAATGTTCGCTCTGCGACTGCGCCAAGTAACTTTACTATGAAGAAAGTAAGTTTACTCACGGCTTTTTCATCGCTCCGACGTTCGCATTGTGATTGACAGGAAATGGGTGTTACTGGGCGGATGCACGGCGTTTTAGGGGCGTGTGGCTGAAAACGCTACCGTTTCCGGAAAAAACGCAGGAGTGGCCGGGGAAACGGTGGGTGTGCCTGGGCGAACGCTGGGTGTGTTTATGACGTCAGTCAGGAACGAAAAGCACTGAACTGATCGCACAGGCAGAGTAAGTCTGAAGCTACTCAGAAACTGCTAACTCGTTTGTAATCGCAATATTGCGCGTACGTCGGTCGCAATTTTAAGAAGCTAAGATTCACTCCCAGTAGGCGGCGGCTTAGCGTGTGTAACTCTGCTACATTCGCCTTGCGAGCGAACAACTCGGAATGAGGGCCCTTACACATATGCCCCATATTAGTAATGCCCATAATACACAGAATTCCAAAGAATAATGCACCTTACACATATGAACCACATTAGTAATGCCCATAGTACACATAATTCCACACAGCAATTCACCTTACAAATATGCCCCACATCAGTAGCGTTAGTAGCTTTTTTTAAATAAAACTTACTTTTGCTTGCTGGTGTGCTTGCAGTCAGTGTGTGCGCCGATGTAGCTCCCTAGATCTGTGACTGCATTTTGTGAGATGGGGGTGGCGGAATGGGTGAGTGCTCGCGCTCGCACCCGTTAAAGGGGCACCAGTACAAGGGATGTGACCTCACAGGATATGGCGTCCATTGCAAGCCTCATCCTTTATTTTAGCTTACTGGTTGGACACAGATGGCAGCAAAGTCCAGATACTGCCATACTTGCTGGTTATGCAGAAAGACCAGTATCAGACATGTAGCAACTGTCCATTGTCTTCACTGTTCAGTGTGTTTGCTGGTGTCTGTTACTCCCGGCAACTGCATGCCCTTTATTTTATACTGTGTGAGCAATATGCTCTGCTCTCCACTCTGACGCATCTGAAAATCACGCTGAACTGACATTTCATATAGAAATAGCGCAATGCAACTTACTGACCACGTTACAGTGCTGAATGTCAGGGGAATTTTATGGCATGGATTGACTGAGAAATAACGTGTGGGGAGAACACTGCCCATGTTATATCCCTGGAGACACCTGGGGTTTGCCCAGGGATAAGGGACACAGGATAGCAGGGTCCCCATCCCCCATGTGCACAAGCAGTATAGGTGATGTCAGATTAATGTGAAGCAGTCTTCCAAAATATACGTGGTATCGTAAGGAGCCATCCAGTAATAGCCTTATATATTCAGTGAAAATGTACAGGTCCGGGAATTGCAGTTACTGGGCTTCTGCTTTCTGAGTTCTCACAAGTCAGGGGCATTCAAGCATGTCGAAGGGAGTTCAGGGGACTGTCTGAATTCTATTTGACAAATGTAAACAGCAGTGTATACAAGTACTGATTGAGTACAGTTAGAAAGTAACAGATAGTTTGCAGACTGTTCCTCCCAGCATGAGATACTGCAGGGAAGTGCTTGGATGCCCCTAGATATGCATGGATGCCCTAGGCCACAGGTTCTCAAACTCGGTCCTCAGGACCCCACACAGTGCATGTTTTGCAGGTCTCCTCACAGAATCAAAAGTGAAATAATTAGCTCCACCTGTGGACCTTTTAAAATGTGTCAGTGAGTAATTAATACACCTGTGCACCTGCTGGGTTACCTGCAGAACATGCACTGTGTGGGGTCCTGAGGTCCGAGTTTGAGAACCCCTGCCCTAGGCAAATGCCTTGCCTGCCTATAGCTAAGGCCGGCTCTGACTGCAGCCCCCTGCGAGAGAGAGAACCCAGCTCACATTCCCCGTGCCTCCATATCAAGTGGCTCAAATGGAGACTCTGATCCTAGCTGCAAACGGCTTCTGTGCTCCTATGGGAAGTCCCTCCTGCGCATGGCGGAAGTCCCTGAAGTGTGTCTGGCAGAGAAGGAGCCAGGCACAGTGCTACTTTTATAGCTTACAGTGGGCAATGCTGCGATGATGCATACATAGGCGGGCAATGCGGATGGTGAACAGTGCCGAGCATTAATCCGTCCCTGGCCACAGGTGGCACCGCCAGGCAGGGCTTCCCCCTTGGCCGGCGACCCTGGTGAGTGCCATCCTGGTCAATAGCATAGATGCGCTCCTGCACAGGTGTTGAGTGGCTATGTGATGGACCTTTGCCTTGAAATGTTTCGCCCCATACCTTGGGGGTGATTCAGATCTGATCGCTCAGCGGGTGATCAGATCCTAACTGCACATGCATATGCACCGCAATGCGCACGCACGATGGACAAGAACAACGGGCATCGCCGGTCAGCGATGGGATGGTGCAAAAAATCCGTTCGCACTGGCATTTACTGGGAGTGTCCGGAAAAACGCAGGCATTACCAAACATTTTCAGGGAGGGTGTCTGGCGTCAGCTCCGGTTCCGATCAGCCTGTTCTCATCGCACTGGAGGAGTAAGTCCTGGGTTGCGCAGAGACTATACAAAGTGGATTTTCGCAACTCGGCATTCACATGCGACCGCACACTTGCACTGCGAATTTACACTCCCCCTGGAGGCGGCAACTATCTGATCGCAGAACAGCAAAATTAGCAGCCCAGCGATCAGATCTGAATTACCCCCCTTGTCCTGTAGTACTGTTTGAGCTGTATTACACGGTCAGTACACATTAACAGATGCAGTTGATAACTTACAGTTCAATAGCAAGTCACATGATCTGTTCTATCACTTTAATATAACATTTAGATTAAAAAAAGTATTCATTACTGTACATTGTGAGATGTCATATCAGCAGATACAGTTGATATCTGAGTTTTATAGAGAGTAGTGACCTTACAACCAAAGCAGAGTGACATCACAAACGCTGTTCAGCGTAGAAACAGAAAATCGCTGTACAAAATTTAAACACATTACAGTTAATAGCCAGACAGAGCAGATAATAAGTTTCCAAGTAGATTAGTGCATCTGCATTGCTTAGCGAAGTAGGCGCAAATATAATATTTTTTTTTTATTGACAACACTTTAGGATACCTATACTGTACAGGCTTTTCCATCTCCAATAAGTATGAATGATTGTTCGTTTGTACAAAATGTGCGTGTATTTCATATATAAAATCACTTTTAGGGGGTAATTCCAAGTTGATCGAAGCAGGATTTTTGTTAGCAATTGGGCAAAACCATGTGCACTGCAGGGGAGGCAGATATAACATGTGCAGAGAGAGTTAGATTTGGGTGTGGTGAGTTCAATCTGCAATCTAAATTGCAGTGTAAAAATAAAGTAGCCAGTATTTACCCTGCACAGAAATAAAATAACCCACCCAAATCTAACTCTCTCTGTACATGTTATATCTGCCTCCCCTGCAGTGCACATGGTTTTGCCCAATTGCTATCAAAAATCCTGCTGCGATCAACTTGGAATTACCCCCTTAAACCACTGCTGCATCAGTTCTAGTAGTATTGCATAAGTTTGTGTATTTTCACCACAAACACATGCAGTCATCATTATCAACTTTATACTTTTATAGTTAAACCAGGGTCAGAAATGACATAAGTCAGACCCTGCCAGGAGTTTCATGCTTGTCGGCAGCCATGTTTGCCTTAACTTCAGTCTACATGTGGCTATTAAATAACGAGACTGATGCTATAATTTATGTTTAACTATATTAAGTACATTTTAACTCCGTTCTCCTTCTGCATCCACACAAAGCGGAATTCTTATTTTCCATTGGTCAAAGCCATGCTGTAGCTCATTATCTGTCAGCTGTCTCAATGTTGGTTTCTTCTTTACTTCAGTAACTGATGCAAAATGGGTTTCCTTGAGTACAGATTTGACTTTAGGGAAAAGAAAGAAGTCACATGGTGCTGGGTCTGGTAACTATGGATGGTGTTCAAGCACTGCAATGTGTCTATCTGCCAAAAACTGCTTCATACAGAGAGATGTATGAGCTACTGCATTATTCTGGAGCAGGATGAAACCATTTTTCCACAACTCTGTCCAGTTTCTTCGGATTCTTTCCAGCAAAGTTTCTAGAACATTTTTGTAGTTACAGTATGTTGATTCTCTGTTGTGCCTTCTGGTACCCAGTCTGCCAAATTGACACCCTTGATATCAAAGAAAACAATTAAAAAGGCTTTGAATTTGGATTTACTTTGAAATGCTTTCTTCATTCTTGGTGATGATGGTGTCTTCTTGGTGATGATGGTGTTTTTTTGGTGATGATGGTGTTTGCGGACTGGCGTTTTATCTCAGAATTGTACAGGAAGATCCATGTTTCATCACACTTAATAATTATCTAAAATTGTGAATCTGCTTAAATTTGTTCCAAAATGTCTGTACAAATTCACTTTCGATTTTCTTTCTGCCCGCAAGTGAGAAGCCTTGGGACCAAACTTTTGTCATTTTAAGATCTTGATACAAAATTTGCATAACAGTTTTTTTGTCAATATTTACCATCTCTGCTCTCAGTCGGATGCTGAGTTGACTGTCAATTCATAAAATATTCTCAGTTTTTCCCACATTTTCGTTTGTTTTTAATTTTTCAAGTCCTTATAGGACTTTCATCATCTTCGACATCCTCACAACCATTGCTAAATATTTTGTGCCACTCAAACACAAGTGCAAGTGACATACAATCTTCCCGTAAGCCTCGGTTAGCATAAGGAAAGATTTGGTGGGTGTTTTGTTCAATTTAACTAACAATTTTAAGTTAACACATTGCTCTACTTTTGAACAAGTACAGTCTCATTATTTAGTAGCCACACCTTGCACACACCCAGAACATGCCCTTACTGTACAGTCATTGTGACTGCATGCCTACATCTCTTGATTCCACACCCGTTCCAGCACCAGTCTCAGTCCCTATTAGCAGAGGGTATCAAACAAAAATGCAAAATGAGACTTATAAGAATCTCAACTTACATTTAAGACCGACCGAATAAGGCCCTTGGTGCAGTTGTATTTATATTATTTCAAGGTTAGAACTGCAAACTTATCCCTTTAATAATATTTCCCTATAAAATAATTAGATCCTGTTGTTTTGTGAAACCAGGTGAAATTATACATAAAATACACATTATTTAACTATTAGTAACAGCTATGCAGTTCTTTCTGCATTGTGTTAACCTCTGGGATTTTATAACTGATTCCAGATAATATTATTGAAATGCCTACTCTATGAGTACTGTTGCATGTGAATGAGGTATATTGGAGATTTCCAGAGTGATTTGGCTGATGAGGTGAGTGTTACATAAAAAAATGAGGTATTGTATTGTGCTGAAAATAGCATAGTATATAATGTTTTAGTGATTTGTTCTAGACATAAAATCTATACCCTATTTAATGGTGAGTATTTCTTGTATAAGATATGATTGAATGTATGTGTCGTAACAAACACACTTCCCAAGTATGGTATGGAGCTATCCATCACAAACACAGTGCTTGTCTTTTTGCAAGTTCATAAGTCTGAGATGGTGTTTTAGCAATGTCACACATGTTCCGCTCACACATCTTCAACACATTGCAACAAAATGCTATTTAATTTTTCTTTAATCATGAGTGCATGCCTATTACCAAAAACACCTTAAGTTTTATTTATTTGTTTGTTTGTTTGTTTTGCATAAATCACTGATTTATTTTAGACACTGTGATAGTGCTGTACATACTATTTGTAGACTCACACCTACTGAAAAGGTCTACAGAAGTAGCCATGCTCATCTTTGCTGCGATGCGCCATGCTGCAACACAACTTGCTGTGTGGCATGCTAGCCTGTGACTATTCGCAGCCGGCGATCACTCTATTAATTCCTAATGGAATTAATGGAGCAATTGCCAGCTGTGAATAGTCAAAGCCCGGTGCATCATGCAGAATGCCCCATCACAGCAAGATGAGAATGACTACATCTGTTTTAGCATTGGCAATTTTGGGGGAAATGTAATGAAATGCTATTTAAGGCCTTCATACCGCCACATTTAATACCCAGCAGTTGGATGATTTATATGTAAATCAGAATAATTTGCAACAGATTTGAAAGCCCTAATACACTGAGGAATTGATTCAGAATGTGACAAAAAGTGGCTCTTACCAGCAAGATTCCTCAACAGTGTTGGGTACGAATGGTCTACAGTTATCTTTTCAACATGGTCAAACTGTAAGCATGTCGGCATGTTCAGTATGTCAACAATGACCATGGTTACAAACATTCCCTGATAATCTAGCTGTGTCTTACCTTGTCCCTAGTGACTGCAGCGACTCCAGTGTCTTCTTCCAGGTCCCAGAGGTCACGTATCAGTTCTGGCGCAGTCATCTAAGGAGCAGCGTTCAGGTAAGTAATTATCCCCTAATATCGCTCCACCACAACCTAACCCTAAGCTCCGCCCACCACAACTCTAACCCTCCTAGCAGCGACTAACCCTAACCATTGGCATCCTCAAAATTATGATATTTCACATAACATTTCAGATGTCGAATTGTGAATGTGTAGACAATTTGAGGATGTTGACCTGGTGCCTGTTGACAGTTTGAGCCATGTTTACTTTCAATATTCAAGTCAAGTCAATATTGTGGTGTCAACATTATGAATGCCGACGTAGTTACTGTTAAACTTCTGACCGGATACCACTCAAACTGCATGCAGCTGAGAGCTGTAAACCTGCACAGACTGGCTGTGGCTGTTACTGGCATGAAAACTACAGTAGATACTGATTTGAAGAAGAACATCAAAAAAGCCTACTAACGAATGTATGCTTAAAAGGTACTTAGCTTTCAATTCCCAAAGATTCAAACCTTCTACTGTATATGTTTTATTGACTAACAGATCAATGTATTAGACAGTGCTTGAACATCACTGTGATCAGAAAATCCCCAAACAAAAGTACTGTGCAGTAAATCGATAATATTGTAAAAACAAAATGTAAAATATCATGTAGCAACTTATTTATAAATCCTGTGTACTTATTGAGGCAAACAATATGCATAAATAAACAAAATATTTATGAGTAAAGAGAACCTGTCATGAGCTTCAAAATTCCCTTATTATACTTACACTGCACAATGGGGGTAATTCCAAGTTGATCGCAGCAGGAATTTTGTTAGCAGTTGGGCAAAACCATGTGCACTGCAGGGGAGGCAGATATAACATGTGCAGAAAGAGTTAGATTTGGGTGGGTTATTTTGTTTCTGTGCAGGGTAAATACTGGCTACTTAATTTTTACACTGCAAATTAGATTGCAGATTGAACACACCACACCCAAATCTAACTCTCTCTGCACATGGTAAATCTGCCTCCCCTGCAGTGCACATAGGGGGTCATTCCGAGTTGTTCGCTCGGTAAAAATCTTCGCATCGCAGCGATTTTCCGCTTAATGCGCATGCGCAATGTCCGCACTGCGACTGCGCCAAGTAAATTTGCTATGCACTTAGGAATTTTACTCACGGCATTTTCATCGTTCTGGCGATCGTAATGTGATTGACAGGAAATGGGTGTTACTGGGCGGAAACAGGCCGTTTTATGGGCGTGTGGGAAAAAAACGCTACCGTTTCTGGAAAAAACGCAGGAGTGGCTGGAGAAACGGGGGAGTGTCTGGGCGAACGCTGGGTGTGTTTGTGACGTCAAACCAGGAACGACAAGCAGTGAAATGATCGCAGATGCCGAGTAAGTCTGAAGCTACTCAGAAACTGCTACGAGGTGTGTAATCGCAATATTGCGAATACATCGTTCGCAATTTTAAGATGCTAAGATTCACTCCCAGTAGGCGGCGGCTTAGCATCAGCAAATCTGCTAAAATTCACTTGCGAGCGAACAACTCGGAATGACCCCCATGGTTTTGCCCAACTGCTAACAAAATTCCTGCTGCGATCAACTTGGAATTACCCCCAATATCCGGTTCACTATGCATGTATAAAATAAATGTGGGGCTTTGTTATGAGTATTACAAAGTAATAGGGTACATTGTAATGCTAACTCGAGAGCAGAAAATGGCTCAGGTGACTTGGGTTCAACAACATGGTGGCTAGGTTTGATGTCTGTTGCTGAAACTCTGTCTGGGATATCATTAGTGGCAATGAATCCTGGATCTACAGTTTCAACCCTAAAACCAAACAACAATCATCCCAGTGGACCCCAGTTGGAGGTGCGCTGCCACAGAATTGTGGCCAAGCAGATGATGGTTGTTTTTCTGGCCAAGACTGGTCATGTAAATACCATACAATTTATGTAGCAGAGCAATGTCACTGGGTATCGGAACGCCAACCAATGCCTGCCACAAGTGCTGGAAGCCATTTCCAGGCACTCAAGTCCAGTATTGGTGGATTTTCTGGCACATGAAAGCATCCAGGAGCTTGGCATCTGCTATACAGTCCAGAGCTGGCCATCTGAGACTTCTTGGTGTTCCAACAAATCAATTGCACGATGCGTTGGATTAATTTTAAGTCAAGAAAAGCTGCAGTGGGGACCTTCATCCAGCATGTAGAAGACATACAGTATCTGCTTCAGATTGGTGCAGTTGCTTATACTCCTCTCACGAATTCTTTGAAAAAAATTAATATTCATATTTGCAAACATAATACTTTTTATGCAACCGAAAACTTATTGCACACCCCTCTTATGCCATAAATAAATAAATAAAAACTTAGTGCAAGTACAGGTACACATCAGAACGATGTGTTCCCGGGCAATCCACCATCCAACAGGCTAACATATCGTGCCGTCCATACACACTGCATCAGTGGTGGAACTAGCGAGCGGTGGGCCCAGGTGTGACAAAATGCTTTGGGCCCCCCCTCATCCCGTCCAAGTCCACACCCCTCACCCCTGGAGAGGATCTGGTGAGGGGGACCTGCTCAGGGCCAGGGAAATGGATACCTAGCAACAGTGCCGTAACTAGACATTTTAGTGCTGTGTGCAAGAAACTGCTTCGGAGCCCCCCCTTTATAAAAAACAGGGGCAGTGTGAGCCATAGGTGCGCGCAAAAAATATATGGGGCGTGGCTTCATGGGGAAGGGGTGTGGCCACAAAATAATATCAATTCATATATTGGTGCACAGTAGTCTCCATTATTCAAATTACGCTGCATAAATTCCCCTTTTTACTAGTGATGAGCGGGTTCGGTTCCTCGGAATCCGAACCCGCCCGAACTTCAGGTTTTTTTACACGGGGCCGAGCGACTCGGATCTTCCCGCCTTGCTCGGTTAACCCGAGCGCGCCCGAACGTCATCATCCCGCTGTCGGATTCTCGCGAGGCTCGGATTCTATCGCGAGACTCGGATTCTATATAAGGAGCCGCGCGTCGCCGCCATTTTCACACGTGCATTGAGATTGATAGGGAGAGGACGTGGCTGGCGTCCTCTCCGTTTAGACTAGAGTACTAGAGAGAGACACTAATTTTGGGGAGCATATTATTAGGAGGAGTACTACTTGCTGCTGATAGTGTGACCAGTGACCACCAGTTTAATTAATCCGTTCTCTGCCTGAAAAAAAAGATACACAGTGTGACACAGTCACATACCATATCTGTGCTCAGCCCAGTGTGCTGCATCATATGTAATACTGTATATCATTATCTGACTGTGCTGAGTGCTCACTGCTCACACAGCTTAATTGTGGGGGAGACTGGGGAGCAGTTATAGCAGGAGTACATATTTTAAGTACAGTGCACACTTTTGATGCCAGAGTGCCACTGCCAGTGTGACTGACCAGTGACCACTGACCACCAGTATTGTGATTGTCTGCTGACCACCAGTATATTGTGATTGTCTGCCTGAAAAAGTTAAACACTCGTCGTGTGGTGTTTTTATAAACGCATTCTGCAGACAGTGTCCAGCAGGTCCGTCATTACATAATATATACCTGTCCGGCTGCAGTACTAGTGTGATATATATATATTTTAATTTTATCTCATTATCATCCAGTCTATATTAGCAGCAGACACAGTACGGTATTCCACGGCTGTAGCTACCTCTGTGTCGGCAGTCGCTCGTCCATCCATAATTGTATACCACCTACCCGTGGTTTTTTTCTTTTCTATCTTCT
Organism: Pseudophryne corroboree; assembly: GCF_028390025.1. Classification (NCBI taxonomy): domain Eukaryota; kingdom Metazoa; phylum Chordata; class Amphibia; order Anura; family Myobatrachidae; genus Pseudophryne; species Pseudophryne corroboree. Next base: position 309,444,906 of record NC_086448.1, on the reverse strand, counting down.
TGATACTAGTAGCTTACTTTAGGAGTCTGCAGTGCTGAGTCTGACAGACAGTGTCCAGCAGGTCCGTCATTACATAATATATACCTGTCCGGCTGCAGTACTAGTGTGACATATATATATTTTAATTTTATCTCATTATCATCCAGTCTATATTAGCAGCAGACACAGTACGGTAGTCCACGGCTGTTTGTTACCTCTGTGTCGGCAGTCGCTCGTCCATCCATAATTGTATACCATCTACCCGTGGTTTTTTTTTCTTTTCTATCTTCTTGATACTAGTAGCTTACTTTAGGAGTCTGCAGTGCTGACAGACAGTGTCCAGCAGGTCCGTCATTACATAATACATACCTGTCCGGCTGCAGTACTAGTGTGATATATATATATATATATTTTAATTTTATCTCATTATCATCCAGTCTATATTAGCAGCAGACACAGTACGGTAGTCCACGGCTGTAGCTACCTCTGTGTCGGCAGTCGCTCGTCCATCCATAATTGTATACCACCTACCCGTGGTTTTTTTTTTTCTATCTTCTTGATACTAGTAGCTTACATTAGGAGTCTGCAGTGCTGAGTCTAACAGACAGTGTCCAGCAGGTCCGTCATTACATAATATATACCTGTCCGGCTGCAGTACTAGTGTGATATATATATATATTTTAATTTTATCTCATTATCATCCAGTCTATATTAGCAGCAGACACAGTACGGTAGTCCACGGCTGTAGCTACCTCTGTGTCGGCAGTCGCTCGTCATCCATAAGTATACTAGTATCCATCCATCTCCATTGTTTACCTGAGGTGCCTTTTAGTTGTGCCTATTAAAATATGGAGAACAAAAATGTTGAGGTTCCAAAAATAGGGAAAGATCAAGATCGACTTCCACCTCGTGCTGAAGCTGCTGCCACTAGTCATGGCCGAGACGATGAAATGCCATCAACGTCATCTGCCAAGGCCGATGCCCAATGTCATAGTACAGAGCATGTAAAATCCAAAACACCAAATATCAGTAAAAAAAGGACTCAAAAATCTAAAATAAAATTGTCGGAGGAGAAGCGTAAACTTGCCAATATGCCATTTACCACACGGAGTGGCAAGGAACGGCTGAGGCCCTGGCCTATGTTCATGGCTAGTGGTTCAGCTTCACATGAGGATGGAAGCACTCAGCCTCTCGCTAGAAAAATGAAAAGACTCAAGCTGGCAAAAGCACAGCAAAGAACTGTGCGTTCTTCGAAATCCCAAATCCACAAGGAGAGTCCAATTGTGTCGGTTGCGATGCCTGACCTTCCCAACACTGGACGTGAAGAGCATGCGCCTTCCACCATTTGCACGCCCCCTGCAAGTGCTGGAAGGAGCACCCGCAGTCCAGTTCCTGATAGTCAGATTGAAGATGTCAGTGTTGAAGTACACCAGGATGAGGAGGATATGGGTGTTGCTGGCGCTGGGGAGGAAATTGACAAGGAGGATTCTGATGGTGAGGTGGTTTGTTTAAGTCAGGCACCCGGGGAGACACCTGTTGTCCGTGGGAGGAATATGGCCATTGACATGCCTGGTGAAAATACCAAAAAAATCAGCTCTTCGGTGTGGAAGTATTTCAACAGAAATGCGGACAACATTTGTCAAGCCGTGTGTTGCCTTTGTCAAGCTGTAATAAGTAGGGGTAAGGACGTTAACCACCTCGGAACATTCTCCCTTATACGTCACCTGCAGCGCATTCATAATAAGTCAGTGACAAGTTCAAAAACTTTGGGCGACAGCGGAAGCAGTCCACTGACCAGTAAATCCCTTCCTCTTGTAACCAAGCTCACGCAAACCACCCCACCAACTCCCTCAGTGTCAATTTCCTCCTTCCCCAGGAATGCCAATAGTCCTGCAGGCCATGTCACTGGCAATTCTGACGAGTCCTCTCCTGCCTGGGATTCCTCCGATGCATCCTTGCGTGTAACGCCTACTGCTGCTGGCGCTGCTGTTGTTGCTGCTGGGAGTCGATGGTCATCCCAGAGGGGAAGTCGTAAGACCACTTTTACTACTTCCACCAAGCAATTGACTGTCCAACAGTCCTTTGCGAGGAAGATGAAATATCACAGCAGTCATCCTGCTGCAAAGCGGATAACTGAGGCCTTGGCATCCTGGGTGGTGAGAAACGTGGTTCCGGTATCCATCATTACTGCAGAGCCAACTAGAGACTTGTTGGAGGTACTGTGTCCCCGGTACCAAATACCATCTCGGTTCCATTTCTCTAGGCAGGCGATACCGAAAATGTACACAGACCTCAGAAAAAGAGTCACCAGTGTCCTAAAAAATGCAGCTGTACCCAATGTCCACTTAACCACGGACATGTGGACAAGTGGAGCAGGGCAGGCTCAGGACTATATGACTGTGACAGCCCACTGGGTAGATGTATGGACTCCCGCCGCAAGAACAGCAGCGGCGGCACCAGTAGCAGCATCTCGCAAACGCCAACTCTTTCCTAGGCAGGCTACGCTTTGTATCACCGGTTTTCAGAATACGCACACAGCTGAAAACCTCTTACGGCAACTGAGGAAGATCATCGCGGAATGGCTTACCCCAATTGGACTCTCCTGTGGATTTGTGGCATCGGACAACGCCAGCAATATTGTGTGTGCATTAAATATGGGCAAATTCCAGCACGTCCCATGTTTTGCACATACCTTGAATTTGGTGGTGCAGAATTATTTAAAAAACGAGAGGGGCGTGCAAGAGATGCTGTCGGTGGCCAGAAGAATTGCGGGACACTTTCGGCGTACAGGCACCACGTACAGAAGACTGGAGCACCACCAAAAACGCCTGAACCTGCCCTGCCATCATCTGAAGCAAGAAGTGGTAACGAGGTGGAATTCAACCCTATATATGCTTCAGAGGTTGGAGGAGCAGCAAAAGGCCATTCAAGCCTATACAATTGAGCACGATATAGGAGGTGGAATGCACCTGTCTCAAGCGCAGTGGAGAATGATTTCAACGTTGTGCAAGGTTCTGCTGCCCTTTGAACTTGCCACACGTGAAGTCAGTTCAGACACTGCCAGCCTGAGTCAGGTCATTCCCCTCATCAGGCTTTTGCAGAAGAAGCTGGAGACATTGAAGGAGGAGCTAACACAGAGCGATTCCGCTAGGCATGTGGGACTTGTGGATGGAGCCCTTAATTCGCTTAACAAGGATTCACGGGTGGTCAATCTGTTGAAATCAGAGCACTACATTTTGGCCACCGTGCTCGATCCTAGATTTAAAACCTACCTTGGATCTCTCTTTCCGGCACACACAAGTCTGCTGGGGTTCAAAGACCTGCTGGTGAGAAAATTGTCAAGTCAAGCGGAACGCGACCTTTCAACATCTCCTCCTTCACATTCTCCCGCAACTGGGGGTGCGAGGAAAAGGCTCAGAATTCCGAGCCCACCCGCTGGCGGTGATGCAGGGCAGTCTGGAGCGACTGCTGATGCTGACATCTGGTCCGGACTGAAGGACCTGCCAACGATTACGGCCATGTCGTCTACTGGCACTGCATATGATTCTCTCCCCATTGAAAGAATGGTGGAGGATTATATGAGTGACCGCATCCAAGTAGGCACGTCAGACAGTCCGTACTTATACTGGCAGGAAAAAGAGGCAATTTGGAGGCCCTTGCACAAACTGGCTTTATTCTACCTAAGTTGCCCTCCCACAAGTGTGTACTCCGAAAGAGTGTTTAGTGCCGCCGCTCACCTTGTCAGCAATCGGCGTACGAGGTTACTTCCAGAAAATGTGGAGAAGATGATGTTCATTAAAATGAATTATAATCAATTCCTCCGTGGAGACATTGACCAGCAGCAATTGCCTCCACAAAGTACACAGGGAGCTGAGATGGTGGATTCCAGTGGGGACGAATTGATAATCTGTGAGGAGCGGGATGTACACGGTGATATATCGGAGGATGATGATGAGGGGGACATCTTGCCTCTGTAGAGCCAGTTTGTGCAAGGAGAGATTAATTGCTTCTTTTTCGGTGGGGGTCCAAACCAACCCGTCATTTCAGTCACAGTCGTGTGGCAGACCCTGTCACTGAAATGATGGGTTGGTTAAAGTGTGCATGTCCTGTTTATACAACATAAGGGTGGGTGGGAGGGCCCAAGGACAATTCCATCTTGCACCTCTTTTTTCTTTCATTTTTCTTTGCGTCATGTGCTGTTTGGGGAGTGTTTTTTGGAAGGGCCATCCTGCGTGACACTGCAGTGCCACTCCTAGATGGGCCAGGTGTTTGTGTCGGCCACTAGGGTCGCTTAGCTTACTCACACAGCTACCTCATTGCGCCTCTTTTTTTCTTTGCATCATGTGCTGTTTGGGGAGTGTTTTTTGGAAGGGCCATCCTGCGTGACACTGCAGTGCCACTCCTAGATGGGCCAGGTGTTTGTGTCGGCCACTAGGGTCGCTTAGCTTACTCACACAGCTACCTCATTGCGCCTCTTTTTTTCTTTGCGTCATGTGCTGTTTGGGGAGTGTTTTTTGGAAGGGCCATCCTGCGTGACACTGCAGTGCCACTCCTAGATGGGCCAGGTGTTTGTGTCGGCCACTAGGGTCGCTTAGCTTACTCACACAGCTACCTCATTGCGCCTCTTTTTTTCTTTGCGTCATGTGCTGTTTGGGGAGGGTTTTTTGGAAGGGACATCCTGCGTGACACTGCAGTGCCACTCCTAGATGGGCCAGGTGTTTGTGTCGGCCACTTGGGTCGCTTAGCTTAGTCATCCAGCGACCTCGGTGCAAATTTTAGGACTAAAAATAATATTGTGAGGTGTGAGGTGTTCAGAATAGACTGAAAATGAGTGGAAATTATGGTTTTTGAGGTTAATAATACTTTGGGATCAAAATGACCCCCAAATTCTATGATTTAAGCTGTTTTTTAGGGTTTTTTGAAAAAAACACCCGAAACCAAAACACACCCGAATCCGACAAAAAAAATTCGGTGAGGTTTTGCCAAAACGCGGTCGAACCCAAAACACGGCCGCGGAACCGAACCCAAAACCAAAACACAAAACCCGAAAAATTTCAAGTGCACATCTCTAATTTTTACACATTACGGCAGACAGCGTTCCCTTTTTTACACATTCCAGCAGACTTTCCCCCTTTTTACACATTACGGCAGACAGCGTCCCCTTTTCACACATTATGGCAGACAGAGTCCACCTTCTAAACATTACGGCAGACAGAGTGCCCTTTTTACACATTACGGCATACAGCATCCCCTTTTTACGGGTGGTATTCATGTGACCGACGGTCGGGAGACCGACGGTCACATGACCTCCTGCAGCTTCCCGACACCCACTATCCCGATGGTCGGCGTGCCGACCAACAGGGACTATTTCCACTCGTGGGTGTCCACGACACCCATAGAGTGGGAATAGAACCCGTGGCGACTGTAGGTCGCCACCGAGCCCGCAGCGTGGCGAGCGCAGCGAGCCCGCAAGGGGCTTGCTGCACTCGCCTCTCCCCGCCGGGATCCCGGCGTCGGTATGCTGCCGGGATCCCGGCGTCGGTAAGCTGACCAGCGGTCAGGAGACCGCCGGTCAGCCATACTACACCCCTTTTTACACATTACAGCAGACTTTCCCCCTTTTTACACATTACGACAGACAGCGTCCCCTTTTCGCACATTACGGCAGACAGAGTCCACCTTTTAAACATTACGACAGACAGAGTGCCCTTTTTTACACATTACGGCAGACAGCGTCCATTTTTACACATTACAGCAGACAGCGTTCCCTTTTTACACATTACGACAGACAGCATTCCCTTTTTTACACATTACGTCAGACAGTGTCCCCTTTTTACACATTACGGCAGACAGAGTCCCCTTTTTTACACATTACAGCAGACAGTCCCCCTTTTTACACATTACGGCAGAGTCCACCTTTTACACATTATGGAAGACAGCGTGCCCTTTTTACACATTACGACACACAGCGTCCCCTTTTTTACACATTATGGCAAGCAGCATCCTCTTTTTTACACATTAGAGCATATAGAGTCCCCTTTTTTACACATTACAGAAGACAGTCCCCCTTTTTACACATTACGGCAGACAGCGTGCCCTTTTTATACATTACGGCAGACAGCATCCCATTTTTACACATTACAGCAGACAGCGTCCCCTTTTTTACACATTACGGCAGACAGTGTCCCCTTTTTACACATTACGGCAGACAGAGTCCCTTTTTTACACATTACAGCAGACAGTCCCCTTTTTACACACCACGGCAGAGTCCACCTTTTACACATTATGGAAGACAGCGTGCCCTTTTTACACATTACGGCAGACAGTCCCCCTTTTTCCAAATTACGGCAGACTGCGTCCCCTTTTTACACATTACGGCAGACAGTCCACCTTTTTACACATTATGGCAGACAGCATCCTCTTTTTTACACATTATGGCAGACAGTGTCCCCTTTTTACACATTACGGCAGAGTCCCCTTTTTTACACATTTCAGCAGACAGTAACTCTTTTTACACATTACGGCAGACAGCGTGCCCTTTTTACACATTACAGCAGACAGAGTCCACCTTTTACACATTACGGCAGACAGCGTGCCCTTTTTATACATTACGGCAGACAGCGTCCCATTTTTACACATTACAGCAGACAGCGTCCCCTTTTTTACACATTACGGCAGACAGTGTTTCCTTTTTACACATTATGGCAGAGTCCCCTTTTTTACACATTACAGCAGACAGTCACCCTTTTTACACATTACGGCAGACAGAGTCCACCTTTTACACATTACGGCAGTCAGCGTGCCCTTTTTACACATTACGACAGACAGCGCCCCCTTTTTACACATTACAGCAGACAGCATCCCCTTTTTTACACATTACGGCAGACAGTCCCCCTTTTTACACATTATGGCAGACAGCGTCTCCTTTTCACACATTACGGCAGACAGCGTCACCTTTTGTACACATTACGGCAGACAGCATCCCCTTTTTACACATTATGGCAGATAGCATCCCCTTATTTACACATTATGGCAGACAGCGTGCCCTTTTTACACATTAAGGCAGACAGACAGAATAGAAAGAAAGAAAGAAAGAAAGAAAGAAAGAAAGAAAGAATAGATTATACTTACTGTCTCCGCGGTGCAGCAGCTTCTGGCAGATGATGAACCCGGGCAGGGGAGAAGAGGGAAGGGGAGGAGTGAGCCACAGCAGCGCAATGTAATTGGTGGAGGCACCGCTGCAGCTGTCCCTCTCCTTTCACATAGGCTGTCCTCCACTGCTGTGATGAGGGAAGCGCATCCCAGCATTCACAGCGGCGGAGGACAGCCTATGTGGAAGGAGAGGGACAGCTGCAGCAGCGCCTCCACCAATTACAGTGCGCTGCTGCGGCTCCCTCCTCCATCTCCCTCCCCCTCCTTCACCTCCATCCCCCCATGGCCGCTGAGTCCCTGCTGCTCCTCTCCTTGGCGGGCGGCGGTGGCCCACAGCACACAGTGGCATGTATTGAGTAATTTTGACTCATTACATAATGCGCTGGCTTTGGGCCCCTTGACAGTGGCGGGCCCCCGTGCAATGCACCGCTTGCACTGGCGGTAGTTCCGCTGCTGCACTGCATGATGCAGTGGTACGACGGCACAATGTACCATGCCATGCTACATTTAGCAGCAATGCATCATTAACAATATCTTCTTATTGAATGTGCAGCCAGCTATCCAGAAGCTATAGTTAACAACCTGCGGGAGCACACAATTGCAAATACATACTACATGATCTGCACAATATGTTGTTCCGGAAATTACATATTGGTGGTCATTCCGAGTTGTTCGATCGGTAATTTTCTTCGCATCGCAGCGATTTTCCGCTAATTGCGCATGCGCAATGTTCGCACTGCGACTGCGCCAAGTAAATTTGCTATTCAGTTAGGAATTTTACTCACGGCATTACGAGGTTTTTTCTTCGTTCTGGTGATCGTAATGTGATTGACAGGAAGTGGGTGTTTCTGGGCGGAAACTGGCCGTTTTATGGGTGTGTGTGAAAAAACGCTGCCGTTTCTGGGAAAAACGCGGGAGTGTCTGAAGAAACGGGGGAGTGTCTGGGCGAACGCTGGGAGTGTTTGTGACGTCAAACCAGGAACGAAACTGACTGAACTGATCGCAGTTGCCGAGTAAGTGTGGAGCTACTCAGAAACTGCTAAGAAGTGTCTATTCGCAATTCTGCTAATCTTTCATTCGCAATTTTACTATGCTAAGATTCACTCCCAGTAGGCGGCGGCTTAGCGTGTGCAATGCTGCTAAAAGCGGCTTGCGAGCGAACAACTCGGAATGAGGGCCATTGTACCACTGTCATGGTATGTACCTGGCCTGGCCTGACATGGTTTGCCATGTCAGGAGGTATAAGCCAAATAATGTTTTTTTCTGAAGATTCAAAGCCTTCTAAAAATAAAAATAAAGAAACAAAATTGTGCGAGTACTGCATAAATGGGTATGTTGAAATGTGACTAGTTCAAAAAGCCTTAGCGGGGAAAGGGTTAACAAAGCTACAGTGAATTTTCTTGGTAATAGTAAGCAGTACCGTTTATGTTATTATGGAGTTTAGCCATCCTTTAATTTGTTGGAAGAAGTACAAAAAACTTTATTACTTCAAACTTTTAACAAAAACTGTAATTGGACTTTACATTGATACTAAACCTGTTGTTAAGCCGGATACTGCTGAAATAACCCTTGAGGATAGTTGGCTTTTCCTACATTAAATCTTCTGCTATGAGGAGGATACAGATGGACAAAGGTGCTGTCCTAAACACCGTCTTCATGGTGAGCTAGTCATGACTCTGACATATTTGGAAAGAGGCAGTCAGAGTTTAGTTTATGGTATCAAAATTGTCTTTGTCCAAGTGGTTTTGTGTTCCAATGTTGTTTGAGAGGAGGTGGGTCACTGATTAAATTATGAGTGCTTTTAAAGAAAATCTGTTACCACTCAACACAGTGACCCCCGTGTGGAAGAAGCACTATAGGGCAGGGATCTGTTGTATCTCATACACAGAGAAGCTGAGCAGCTGCAGGTAATGGAGTACTCCAAACTTGCCCTTGCAGCTCCAGATGTGTTCGTTTTCATACATAATTTGGTTTTGTTTGTCTGCAGAACCTCCGCAGGGAATGTCAGGCAAGATTCCAATAACAAGCTTTTGTTGATTTCCATTTTTTTAGAGGAATGGCCAAAATAGGAAAGTGATCAAGGTACCATAGTAAGAAATTATTATTTACAAAATGCCAATTATTTCACTTGAGCCAGTGACCTTTATAAAGCAAGCACATAACAGGCCTCTTCAAGTTACACAAACCAGTTACTGACATGTAAAACACAAGGCACACTGTGATGTAAAATAAAGGCCCCTCCACTAGCTAGGTATGTGGTTTGCCTCAAAAACAAGACAGGCAAAACAGTTCTGATTTCTGGTATAGATAACCATAGGTGACATGAGTATCTGTCACGCGTGTATGCAGCAAAATGTTCTGGCGAATAAGAAAATCAAGAAGTTATATGATAAGGGAAATGGTGTGTTGTTTTTCTTAATTCACGGTAAGGACGGTGCAATAATAGGTGCTTACTAGGGACAGGAGGGGAAGTCATCCAGTGAGGAGATGTGGGCAGCCAGGAGATGCCATGGATCAAAGAGAAGGAAGCTACAGTACAAGTAAAATTATTGAAATGGAAAATTGACAGTATCACCAAACAGCGCCCCCCTGCCTTGTGGTGCTCTGTGCAGCGGAACAGGTCACACCTCTCTAGTTACGGCCCTGTATCGAGGTTTGTTAAGTAAATTTTACATGACAAATGATAGAATAGAATTTGCTGTGCTACAGTATATTATTATTATTACCAGTTATTTATATAGCGCACACATATTCCAAAGCGCTTTACAGAGACTATTTGCCCATTCACATTGGTCTCTGCCCCAGTGGAGCTTACAATCTATATTCCCTATCACATGCACATGCACACACATTCACACTAGGGGTAATTTTGTCAGGAGCCAATAAACCTACCAGTATATTTTTGGATTGTGGGAGGAAACCGGAGTACCCGGAGGAAACCCACGCAAGTACGGGGAGAATATACAAACTCCGCACAGGTAGAGCCATGGTGGGAATCGAACCCATGACCTCAGTGCTGTAAGGCAGTAATGCTAACCATTACACCATCCGTACTGAATCTGTGAATCTGTGGAGAGGGGACCTGGACTGCACACCCTAGCTTCTTATAATGGAATGTGATACCTTGCTGGGACTTAGGGCCTAATTCAGACCTGATTGCAGCAGCAAAATTGTTCTCTTATTGGCAAAACCGTGTGCACTGCAGGAGGGGCAAATATAACACATGCAGAGAAAGTTAAATTTGGGTGTGGTGTGTTTAAACTGAAATCTAAATTACAGTGTAAAAGTAAAACAGACAGTATTTACCCTGCACCGAAAACAAATAACCCACCGAAATCTAAATTTCTCTGCACATATTCTATCTGGCATCCCCCTGCAGTGCACATGGTGGGTAATTAAGATCTGATCAGTAATTAAGATCTGATCAATGCTGTTTTCGCACAGCGGGTGATCAGATCCGAACTGGCATGCGTATGCACCACAAATCACTTAAAAGTACATCGCCGGTAAGCAATGGATTTATGCGAAGGATCCATTCATACGGGCGTTCGCAAGGAGATTGACAGGGAGAGGGCGTTTGTGGGTGGCAACTAACCGTTTTCAAGGAGTGTCTGGAAAAACGCAGGCGATCAGGTTTGAATTAAGCCTTTAGTACTACAATATCGAAACAAGAGTGCAGGTGCACCACAGACCATTACAATTCTAGTAACCATCATATTCAAGGTTTTTGGCATATATTGGAAACTGTCAATAAATAAATAAATAAATAACACAGGTGATTACAGAAAAAGCTGTATATTGTAATACTAGATGCCCGGCAATGCCCAGTTTTTTTGCTCTCTCTCTCTCTCTCTCTCTCTCTCTCTCCTATCTCCTCTATCTCACTCACTACTATTTTTTTCCTCTTCTGTTCCACCTTTCAATCCATCTGTCATTTCCCCCTGTTATCAGCATGTTATTTTATTATATAGATTATCCTTAGCATTGCCTTTTTTCTTTCACTTGCCTTTATATCTCATCTAGGCTGTTATATATTTTTGCCTGTGGATGTTGTGATGCTGTTATTGGGTGATTTTAAGACGTGTCTGTGTTTTCATCATGAGATGGAATGAATTGAGTAAGTATTGAAAATCACAGATGAGTTTGGAAGCTGAAGATGTGTGTCATGCTGGAACTCTGGAAGTAATTTCACTGACACTGGTGCAAGTGGGCATAGTTCTAACCAAATGCCTTATTCTGTGGTGGAAGTAAAGCAAAACATCATTTTGCAAGCAGGTAAATACTGGCTGCTTTAGCATGCTTTATTTTTACACTGCAGTTAAGATCTGAGTTTGGAAACACCCAGCTCAAATTTAAATCTTTGTGCACATTTTATATCTGCTGCATCCGCAGCGCAACATGGTTTTGGCCAGGTACACAGTTACTTGATCTTTTTTGCTTTACTTATAACTCAAAATCTCATGACAACATCGTGACATAACTTTTAACACTCTTCAGCTTTATGTATAGAATTTTACAATGCAAAGTAAAGGGTCGAAAAAGTAAGTAATCATAATGCACATAAATGCTTAACAAAAAAGATTATTTCTAATAGAAAGAAGTTGATAGCACTCATCAGAATAGACAAAAAAATGAAAAATGTATAAATTAAGGTAGTTGTTTTCTATAGTCTTAAAGCATACCTCCCAACATTGAAGATATGCAAAGAGGGACTTTTGCTTGCCCAAACTCGAAAGGGGTGTGGCCTGTGTAAAAGGGGTGTGGCTTCACATGAGTGTCCGCAATCGCGAGCCATGCCCCCATTTTCGTCACTGAGGGGGCATGCCCAGCGCTCTCTGATCTGCTGACATGCCACCTCTCCCTCTGTCTTCTGTGGAGAGATGCTGTGCGCATGCAGTGACAGGAGCTTCCCAACTGCCCCCTACACTGTGGCCCATGGGTCGGACAGCGGGACAGTCCCCCAAAAATGGGACTGTCCCACAAAAATCCATACAGTGGGGAAGTATGTATAAGTGCTGCTGTTTTTTTAATTATATTTATACCCTAAATACAAAACTATGTGAAATATTACAAAAAAATGTTGAATAAATGTGACCAGGGCCAGCGACAGGGGGGTACAAAGGGGACAACTGTACCAGGCCCCAAGGATCAGAGGGGCCCCAAGTATATGCTGAGAAGTACCCAGCATGGATGTGAGCCATCTTGTCCAAATAGGGCAATGAGCTGTAGGCGGTGTGGGCAAAGCTTCATAGTAACCAGAGCCTCTCACACATAGTGACTGTGCGGCGCGAGTGTGCGTCTGCTCTTCTGGGTTCTGCTCTGTTGCAGGCAGTTAAGGGACATAGCAGCAGCTCTGCTAACCAGGATTCCCGTGCCCTGCACTGGCGTCTTCTGGTAGGGTGTGCTGTGTGGTGTTCGGGTCTGAGGAGTGCAGCACAGGTCAGCCTCCCCCCAGGGTAAGAGTGGATTGGTGAGGGGATACAGGGCTTTGGAAAGGGGTGGGGGAGCTGGGAATGCAGCATGGAATCACTGGAGAGAAACAGACTGTGGGGTGTGTGGGAGGAAGGAAAGAGGGAGACGCAGACTGTGGTGTGTGTGTAGGGGAGGAAGCAGAGATATACATATTTATATATTTGTAAATTAGCAATTTTCAAATTCTGTTATGCTTTAATTTTTATATATATATATATATATATATATATATAAGGAAGAAAGAGCGGCACTCAGCGTCTTGAAGTCAATATCTTGTATTTAAACAACACATAGAAAGTCCAACGTTTCGGGGCTCACATGCCCCTTAGTCAAGGTGTACACCTTGACTAAGGGGCATGTGAGCCCCGAAAACGTCAAGCTTTCTATGTGTTGTTTAAATACAAGATATTGACTTCAAGATGCCGAGTGCTGCTCTTTCTTCCTTCTATTTGAAAATTCCTATTGGGATGGCACCGGTGCCTGCCTAATCTATCTATGGGACTGCCTATTCACCTGCTTCTTGTATATATATATATATATATATATATATATATTGAGAAACCTGAGCAGAACTTTACCTGGCTGCTAAGCTAAGCTATATTGACTTTTTAACAAATCATCTTTATTTTGAATGTTTGGTTGATGTTTTATAGCCTTGTATTTTGAATAAATCACTTATTTGGTCATTTGACTGATATTACAAAGACCCTGTTTACTGGATCTGGTGAAAGATATCTGGATACAAGACCATTGGGTGTTTATGCTGATTATTCTCCTGAATCTGGTACGCCTACCTGGGTGACTGTGGGGTTATCATTGTTAACCAGAGGTATTACGCTATGCAGCGATTTCTGTTTCTCTGATTTATAGATGATGGTGAGAAACATCACGAATGGTATCTTGCTAGACGTGTTATGAAGATTTCATCCGGTACGCATTTACTTATTTTTAGTGTCACCATACACTCTAAAAAACTTACTACACCATAGGCGCTTCTTCTTCTCCATCCTGTTTGCTACAGAATTTATGCCATATACCTATGGTACACTGAAGAACTGAGCAGCCACCCTGAAGAGTGGAAGGTGTTGACAAAGACTTATTAAAGCCTTGAAAGACTTTGTTATCAGCCACTTGTGGCTACCATATTAGCAAAAATATAAATTGTTCAGATAAGTATTTTATTACTGTCGATTCCTAGAGAAGCGCACTGGTCTATACATCTTTCTATATATATATATATAATCTAAAGGGGCCCCAGTGACATCACTGTAAGGGGCACCAAGATTTCTGTTGCTGGCCCTGAATGTGACGGATGGTGTAATGGTTAGCATTACTGCCTCACAGCACTGAGGTGACGGGTTCAATTCCCTCCATCGCACTGTGTGGAGTTTGTATATTCTCCTCGTACTTGCGTGGGTTTCCTCCGGGTACTCCGGTTTCCTCCCACAATCCAAAAATATACTGGTATGTTAATTGGCTTCCAACGAAATAAACCCTAATGTGAATGTGTGTGCGTGTACATGTGGTAGGGAATATAGATTGTAAGCTCCACTGGGGCAGGGACTGATGTGAATGGACAAATATTCTCTGTAAAGCGCTGCAGAATATGTGTGCGATATATAAATAACTGGTAATAAATAACAATAAATAAATGTCACAATATATTTTTGTATGCAATATAAATACATACTTACTGCCATTTTTAACACCCGTTACCCCTCTGAGAAACTCTGGAGGGGAGGTCCAGGAGGTTAATAAAATAACATTGAAACATAGGGGTATAGGGGCAAAGAGTGATCATTTTGTTATCACTATTTACAAATGATAAATGGTGCTCCAACCTGCTATGAGTGTGGTGCATGATTTACATCATTGTACTCAACCCTGTGCTCTACAGTGCCACAATTAAGTTAAAGGAAAGTGTGACCATGACAAATTCAGCAATGTAAGAAAGTGGTCTGCTTTTCCCAGGACTGCAGGAAAGCTCCCAGAAATTCTGGGGTCTTCTGGACTCTTAGGGGGAGATTCAAATGTTTGAAAAGTCAGTTGGGTGTCTTTCTTTTCCTATCTAATAGACAGGAAAAAACAGACACCCAACCGACTTTTCAAACATTTGAATCTCCCCCTTAGACGTATATTTACTAAAGTACTATACTGATTATTATTGATAGGTATAGAAGTGGAGCTGTTGCCCAAAGCAACCAATCAGATTCTACTGTACGTATTTATCTAGCACCTTCAAGGAGATGATAGCTAGAATCTGATTGGTTGCTATGGGCAACATCTCCACATCCACAATTTAGTATATATATCCCCTGGAGAGCAGGCAAATGTAGTTTTAATGCTTTTTTTGCAACACTGCAATATCTCTTATCTTACAGGGCACAATTCAGCTAGTTCAAGTATGTTTTTTAGCTCAGTAAAGTATGCCTATATAAATACATAATACACAAGTGATGTTAATATATGTATATAATATACAATGACTATATTGTTATTAGTGTACATCATTTTTCAGACAGGTTATCGATTGTAAGGCATAAAGAAGGGGTTATTTGCCAACAAATAATGAAAATTATGTATACTAATACAGAAAATAATAATCATACAAATGTAGCATGTCCCCTAAAGCTACATTTTAGCATGCAATTGTTTCACTATTAAATTAAAGCCAAAGATTTGTGGAAAAGACGAAGTCCAAAAAGCCTGAGAAATGTTTCACAGGGTTAGAGTTATTATATTTTTTACCATCCCATCACAAATCCATAATGAGTATGGAAAGCCAGGAACAAGACAGGCTGAGCTAATCCAGACCTCAGCAATCCCTGTGTTTTAAGGAAAGACATTGCATGGTAAATTAAATTCACTTTGCTTTCTTGCCAACATCTGGACTCTTACACAGACGTAACTGTATTGTGTAGTAACTATGCGAGTCTCTATTACAGTTTTTCCATTTTACATACATAGAGCTCAGTATAATAAAATTACAAAATACTAGGGGAATACATTTACAGAATCATTTCATAACAAGGTTTCATTTAAATATATACTGAAAAATTCATGTTTTGGTCATTCTGTCATTATGCTATAAGAGCTATAGTATAATGCTAGAAAAATGTGAATAATGATGTTGCCAAAGTAGGGATACTACAACATAATGTATGCCCTTGGAATGGGTAAACCAGGCCTCTTTACTAAATACAATTCTAAACACAGAGTTTAAATGTGTGCATTTAAAAATGTTGGGTGAGTCTGTTTTACATTTCCAAACAGATAATTGCGGTCTTTCATCAAGAGCATGAACTTCTCCATGATATCTCACTGTCATAGCAGAGAAGAAGAAGACGACGACAGAGAAATAAGAACAATGATGATAAAACTAATATTATTATTAATAAAATAATAATAATAATAATAATAATAGAAAAATTGCAAATGGATAATTACTTAAGATGGGTATACACTATATGATATATTGTGCGATATTGGTAATTTCAACCAATCTCTACTTTCATTGTATAGTGTGTATGGCCAATCTGTCGTTGCCACCACTCACTGAATCATGTCATTGGATGTGTTGCACGTCCAATGGGACAATTCCATCACTCTGTCATACAGTTGATCGTGTAGTGAGTGCAGCAGTGTGATGCCCTGTAACTTTGCGTTGTTGGATACACCATCGGAAGGTGTTTACCCAGCTTGACTCGGGAATTGTTACCATAATCTTGATAATAATAAGAAGAAGAAGAAGATGAAGAAGAAGATGAAGCAGAAGAACATGAAGAAGAAGATGATGATGAAGAAGAAGATGATGAAGAAGATGAAAAAGAAGAAGAATTGTTAATTACTTAATCAGCAATACTGTAGTTACCCTGATCTTGATAATAATAATAATAATAATAAAAATAGATGATACTTAATCAGTAATTGTTAATCCAGTGTCTACACATGATATGGGAGTGGGGAAAAACTTTTTAGGGTATGTCACCAGTATGGCAGCCAACTTGAAATTGGCCATCTTGGATTATTATTTTGTCTTGAATATAATGCAAATAGAGTAGATGCAATAAACTGCATTATATAATTAATTTCCACAAGACAGAACCCTGGGTGACTGCATTAGTAGATTAGAATGTAAATCATCAGTTCCATCCTACAAATAAAACAAACTACTGTATATACTGTAGATGGTCTTTGTTCTAAAAAGAAGTTCATATCACACCATAATGTTCCTGGGGCATAGGGGTTCACTAGTCTGTGCTATTGCAAACATTTAGGTGCTCAGATCTATTAAATGCTAAACTTTCAGCGTCTACATTATTAAGTACACATTTATACTGAAAGCTGAAATACTTTGTGTTGCTCTTGGCATTCTTATTGATGCGTGTGGCCCCAGTTTAGAGGAACTAATGCAATAAGTAGGATATTCTACAATAATAGCATTCTAGATAGCTACTAACAAAGAACATATTATACTGGATCATGGAAATTTGCTTATACAGTATTAGCCATAATGTTAAGGCCTCTACATTTAGATAATACATTAAATGAATCCGTTTTATTTTGATAGGATAACTTGTAGTGATGTAGTCCTTGGTTATGGGTCTTTACAGGAAAAAAAATAAGCTCACACATATTGTAGTCAGAATCTTCTTTATATAGGGAAGACAATAGGGTTGTTTATTTTTCCATCAATAGTTTTTTATTGAGCATTTAATTCCGTGAATCACGGAAGAGGGGAGGGGTACAGAAAGCAGAAAGGGGAACTCTGCAGAACCAGGCCATGTAATTAATCTGGTTCTAAAATTAAATGAGCTCCGTCTCGCAACGTTGAATACTCTTGCCACCGGAACCATTTTACTAGTGGAGATTTAGCCATAAAGGAATAGGGTATACCAGAGGTCTCCATTTGAAAGGCATGATGGCTCTTCCTGACAATTTTAAGAAGTGTTGGAGGAGAAGGGCTCTTCCGATCCTGTGCTATCGCAGCTCTAGTGGCAATAAGAATGTGGCCTAAGACATAACGATTTGCATTAGAGAGACCTTGAGGATAAATATGTATGTACAGGAGGTTGTGATTCTGCACCAGTCTAACAATATATCTTAGAATAGAAATAACCAAGAATTGTGTTTAAGTCCTATATGGGGATGAATTCCAGAATGACTATCACTTGGTGGTTCTTTATTTTTCACCTTGGGGGTCATTCCGAGTTGATCGTAGCTGTGCTAAATTTAACACAGCTACGATCATGTTCCCAGGCATGCGGGGGGACACCCAGCATAGGGATAGCCTGCCCCGCATGTCTGTCCGCCCTCCCCCGCACAAGTACAAAAGCATAGCACAGTGGCAATGCTTTTGTATTTGTGGAGTAACTCCTGGCCAGTGCAGCTCCTGCGGCTGGCCGGGAGTTGATCGTCGATGCCCCTGGTTGCAGCGGCCATGGCCCGCCCCCGCACGGTCCGGCCACCCCTGTGTTGGCCGGACCGCGCCACCAAAACGGAGGCCAAATGCTGCCGTGCCGCCCCCTCCTGCCCAGTGACCGCCTCTGCCTGTCAATCAGGCAGAGGGGATCTCTAGGGACTGACGGCATGCGCCGGCGCACTGCAGCACCAGCGCAAGCGCAGTTCCGACCCGATCGCTGCACTGCGATAAACTGCAGCAAGCAATTGGGTCAGAATGACCCCTTTGTCACTTTGTCACCTTACATTTTTACTGGTATATGAGGTTGATGATAACATCCTCTCACACTATCAAATATAGTTTACACCACGAGAATCAATCTACTGAGTACCTCTCCTTCCCCCCACTTCATAAAATCAGAATTTGAGTATTCAACACTTTTTTCTTATTTCGTCGCAACCTATACACCATTGTGTTGTTTTTGCCCTTTTTTTCACTTTTCACAGGCAGAAAGTGGTTTATCAATTTATTTACACCTTCTGCTTTTGAGGGTTTTTTTCACAATCTTTTTGTCACAGGTGTGTTTAGTCTAGATACAACACGTCACATATTTTTTTTGACATAATTTTCATCATTTAACCCTCTTATTTGTTAGCTTATCTTTCAGATGAGTTTATTTTTCAGCATAATGCACTTTAATTTTAATTATAATATTTTTTATTTATTTTTATATTTACCTTTATTGTTATTATTTTTATTCTTATTTTTATATCCACCTTTTATATTTCTCCCACATTGTTATTATAATAAAATGCTCAGGGTATGTTAGTATAGTCTATCCGTACATTTATTCCGCAGATACTGTAGTGTTAGAAATAATATCTTCACAGTAACCATATATTTTTTAGAATGATCAATAATACAATAATAGTATAGGTTTATCACTGTACTGTTATAGACATAACCTCATATTCCTATTATTAACATAAATTTTGATGCACCTGTCCGCCTCCTTTATGTATTTTGCCTCTAGTCTTAACCCAGTATCATACTATGCTAATGAGCTGCATGGTATTAGACTTATATTCAGGCTCATTAATTGCTCCTTTTAGTTAACTTAATATCTTATTCTGAGAGTAACCACCTTTAAATCAACTTGCATTATTGTTAGAGATGTGCGGCTGGCATTTTTCGTGTTTGTGTTTTGGTTTTGGTTCTAATTCCACTTTTGTGTTTTGGTTTTGGTTTTGGATCTGGATGATTTTTGGAAAAACTTAAAAACAGCTAAAATCACAGAATTCGGGGGTAATTTTGCTCCTACGGTATTAGTAACCTAATAACATTCATTTCCACTCATTCCCAGTCTATTCTGGACAACTCACTCCTCACAATATTGTTTTTAGGCCTAAAAGTTGCACCGAGGTGGCTGTATGACCGAGCTAAGCGACACAAGTGTGCGGCACAAACACCTGGCCCATCTAGGAGTGGCACTGCAGTTGCAGACAAGATGGCAATATTCAAAAACTAGTCCCCAAACAGCACATGATGCAAAGAAGAAAAAGAGGTGCACCGAGGCTGCTGTATGACTAAACCAAGCGACACAAGTGTGCAGCATAAACACCTGGCCCATCCAGGAGTGGCACTGCAGTGTCAGACAGGATGGTACTTTTCAAAAACTAGGCCCCAAACAGCACCTCATGCAAAGATGTCGAAGAGGTGCAATTAGGTAGGTGTATGACTAAGCCTAGTGACACAAACAATTCCCACTGGAAATATACGTCCAAATCACTGGAACTATACATCCAAATCACTGGAATTAAATAGCAAAATCACTGGAATTATACGTCCAAATCACTGGAATTATACATCCAAATCACTGGAATTAAATGGAAAAATCACTGGAATTATATGTCAAAATCACTGGAATTATACGTCAAAATCACTGGAATTAAATGGCAAAATCCCTGAAATTATACGTCAAAATCACTGGAATTATACGGCCAAATCACTGGAATTAAATGGCAAAATCACTGGAATTAAATGGCAAAATCACTGGAATTATACTGCAAAATCACTGGAATTATACTGCAAAATCACTGAAATTATACATCCAAATCACTGGAATTAAATGGCAGTACCACTGGACATATACGGAAGTGTCAGACAGGATGGCACTTTAAAAAAATAGTACCCAAACAGCACATCATGCCAAGAAGTAAAAGAGGGCAATGAGGTAGCTGTGCGGCACAAACACCTGGCCTATCTAGGGTTGGCACTGCAGTCCCACTGCACTAGTGGTGGATACCGGACACACGTCTAACACCAGCATAGTTGTTATGGCCTCAGTAATCGGCTTTGCAAAAGGGTATATACATATACGGCAGTATCACTGGACTGGATTTATATGCCAGTAGCACTGTAATTATAAGTCCAAATCACTGAAATGATTTGGCAAGATCACTGGAATTAATCATTATTAGTGATGTGCACCGGACATTTTTCGGGTTTTGTGTTTTGGTTTTGGATTCAGTTCCGCGGCCGTGTTTTGGATTCAGACGCGTTTTGGCAAAACCTCACCGAAAATTTTTTGTCGGATTCGAGTGTGTTTTGGATTTGGGTGTTTTTTTACAAAAAACCCTAAAAAACAGCTTAAATCATAGAATTTGGGGGTCATTTTGATCCCATAGTTTTATTAACCTCAATAACCATAATTTCCACTCATTTTCAGTCTATTCTGAACACCTCACACCTCACAATATTATTTTTAGTCCTAAAATTTGCACCGAGGTCGCTGGATGGCTAAGCTAAGCGACACAAGTGGCCGACACAAACACCTGGCCCATCTAGGAGTGGCACTGCAGTGTCAGGCAGGATGGCACTTCAAAAAAATTGTCCCCAAACAGCACATGATGCAAAGAAAAATTAAAGAAAAAAGAGGTGCAAGATGGAATTGTCCTTGGGCCCTCCCACCCACCCTTATGTTGTATAAACAGGACATGCACACTTTAACGAACCCATCATTTCAGCGACAGGGTCTGCCACACAACTGTGACTGAAATGACTGGTTGGTTTGGGCCCACACCAAAAAAAGAAGCAATCAATCTCTCCTTGCACAAACTGGCTCTACAGAGGCAAGATGTCCACCTCATCATCATCCTCCGATTCCTCACCCCTTTCACTGTGTACATCCCCCTCCTCACAGATTATTAATTTGTCCCCACTGGAATCCACCATCTCAGGTCCCTGTGTACTTTGTGGAGGCAATTGCTGCTGGTGAATGTCTCCACGGAGGAATTGATTATAATTCATTTTGAAGAACATCATCCTCTCCACATTTTCTGGAAGTAACCTAGTACGCCGATTGCTGACAAGGTGAGCGGCTGCACTAAACACTCTTTCGGAGTACACACTGGAGGGAGGGCAACTTAGGTAGAATAAAGCCAGTTTGTGCAAGGGCCTCCAAATTGCCTCTTTTTCCTGCCAGTATACGTACGGACTGTCTGACGTGCCTACTTGGATGCGGTCACTCATATAATCCTCCACCATTCTTTCAATGGTGAGAGAATCATATGAAGTGACAGTAGACGACATGTCAGTAATCGTTGGCAGGTCCTTCAGTCCGGACCAGATGTCAGCACTCGCTCCAGACTGCCCTGCATCACCGCCAGCGGGTGGGCTCGGATTTCTTAGCCTTTTCCTCGCACCCCCAGTTGCGGTAGAATGTGAAGGAGTAGATGTTGACGGGTCACGTTCCGCTTGACTTGACAATTTTCTCACCAGCAGGTCTTTGAACCTCTGCAGACTTGTGTCTGCTGGAAAGAGAGATAAAACGTAGGTTTTAAATCTAGGATCGAGCACGGTGGCCAAAATGTAGTGCTCTGATTTCAACAGATTGACCACCCGTGAATCCTGGTTAAGCGAATTAAGGGCTCCATCCACAAGTCCCACATGCCTAGCGGAATCGCTCTGTTTTAGCTCCTCCTTCAATGTCTCCAGCTTCTTCTGCAAAAGCCTGATGAGGGGAATGACCTGACTCAGGCTGGCAGTGTCTGAACTGACTTCACGTGTGGCAAGTTCAAAGGGTTGCAGAACATTGCACAACGTTGAAATCATTCTCCACTGCGCTTGAGTCAGGTGCATTCCCCCTCCTTTGCCTATATCGTGGGCAGATGTATAGGCTTGAATGGCCTTTTGCTGCTCCTCCATCCTCTGAAGCATATAGAGGGTTGAATTCCACCTCGTTACCACCTCTTGCTTCAGATGATGGCAGGGCAGGTTCAGGAATGTTTGGTGGTGCTCCAGGCTTCTGTACGCGGTGGCTGAATGCCGAAAGTGGCCCACAATTCTTCGGGCCACCGACAGCATCTCTTGCACGCCCCTGTCGTTTTTTAAATAATTCTGCACCACCAAATTCAATGTATGTGCAAAACATGGGACGTGCTGGAATTTGCCCAGATGTAATGCACGCACAATATTGCTGGCGTTGTCCGATGTCACAAATCCCCAGGAGAGTCCAATTGGGGTAAGCCATTCTGCGATGATCTTCCTCAGTTTCCGTAAGAGGTTGTCAGCTGTGTGCCTCTTCTGGAAAGCGGTGATACAAAGCGTAGCCTGCCTAGGAATGAGTTGGCGTTTGCGAGATGCTGCTACTGGTGCCGCCGCTGCTGTTCTTGCTTCGGGAGGCAATATATCTACCCAGTGGGCTGTCACAGTCATATAGTCCTGAGTCTGCCCTGCTCCACTTGTCCACATGTCCGTGGTTAAGTGGACATTGGGTACAACTGCATTTTTTAGGACACTGGTGAGTCTTTTTCTGAGGTCTGTGTACATTTTCGGTATCGCCTGCCAAGAGAAATGGAACCTAGATGGTATTTGGTACCGGGGACACAGTACCTCAATCAAGTCTCTAGTTGGCTCTGAATTAACGGTGGATACCGGAACCACGTTTCTCACCGCCCAGGCTGCCAAGGCCTGAGTTATCTGCTTTGCAGCAGGATGACTGCTGTGATATTTCATCTTCCTCGCAAAGGACTGTTGGACAGTCAATTGCTTACTGGAAGTAGTACAAGTGGTCTTCCGACTTCCCCTCTGGGATGACGATCGACTCCCAGCAGCTACAACAGCAGCGCCAGCAGCAGTAGGCGTTACACTCAAGGATGCATCGGAGGAATCCCAGGCAGGAGAGGACTCGTCAGACTTGCCAGTGACATGGTCTGCAGGACTATTGGCTTTCCTGGGTAAGGAGGAAATTGACACTGAGGGAGTTGGTGGTGTGGTTTGTAGGAGCTTGGTTACAAGAGGAAGGGATTTAGTGGTCAGTGGACTGCTTCCGCTGTCACCCAAAGTTTTTGAACTTGTCACTGACTTATGATGAATGCGCTGCAGGTGACGTATAAGGGAGGATGTTCCGAGGTGGTTAACGTCCTTACCCCTACTTATTACAGCTTTACAAAGGCAACACACGGCTTGACACCTGTTGTCCGCATTTGTGTTTAAATAATTCCACACCGAAGAGCTGATTTTTTTTGTATTTTGACCAGGCATGTTAATGGCCATATTCGTCCCACGGACAACAGGTGACTCCCCGGGTGCCTGACTTAAACAAACCACCTCACCATCAGAATCCTCCTTGTCAATTTCCTCCCCAGCGCCAGCAACACCCATATCCTCATCCTGGTGTACTTCAACAGTGACATCTTCAATTTGACTATAAGGAACTGGACTGCGGGTGCTCCTTCCAGCACTTGCAGGGGGCATGCAAATGGTGGAAGGCGCAAGCTCTTCCCGTCCAGTGTTGGGAAGGTCAGGCATCGCAACCGACACAATTGGACTCTCCTTGGGGATTTGTGATTTAGAAGAATGCACAGTTCTTTGCTGTGCTTTTGCCAGCTTAAGTCTTTTAATTTTTCTAGCAAGAGGATGAGTGCTTCCATCCTCATGTGAAGCTGAACCACTAGCCACGAACATAGGCCAGGGCCTCAGCCGTTCCTTGCCACTCCGTGTCGTAAATGGCATATTGGCAAGTTTACGCTTCTCCTCAGATGCTTTTAATTTTGATTTTTGGGTCATTTTACTGAACTTTTGTTTTTTGGATTTTACATGCTCTCTACTATGACATTGGGCATCGGCCTTGGCAGACGACGTTGATGGCATTTCATCGTCTCGGCCATGACTAGTGGCAGCAGCTTCAGCACGAGGTGGAAGTGGATCTTGATCTTTCCCTATTTTAACCTCCACATTTTTGTTCTCCATTTTTTAATGTGTGGAATTATATGCCAGTAACTATCAATAGCAATGGCC
The DNA here is from genome assembly GCF_028390025.1 of Pseudophryne corroboree. Taxonomy (NCBI): domain Eukaryota; kingdom Metazoa; phylum Chordata; class Amphibia; order Anura; family Myobatrachidae; genus Pseudophryne; species Pseudophryne corroboree. Next base: position 309,420,602 of record NC_086448.1, on the reverse strand, counting down.
TACTACTATATATACTGCGCACAACTGAAATGCACCACAGGTATGAATTGATAGTATACTTGACGACACAGAGGTAGGTAGAGCAGTGGCCTTCCGTACCGTACTGCTATATATACTGGTGGTCACTGTCAGCAATCTGCAAAACTAAAATGCACCACAGGTATAGAATGTAGATGGATAGTATACTTAATGACGACACAGAGGTAGGTACAGCAGTGGCCTTCCGTACTGCTATATATAGTATACTGGTGGTCACTGTGTCAGCAAACTGCAAAACTAAAATGCACCACAGGTATAGAATGTAGATGGATAGTATACTTAATGACGACACAGAGGTAGGTACAGCAGTGGCCATCCGTACCGTACTGCTATATATACTGGTGGTCACTGTGTCAGCAAACTGCACAACTGAAATGCACCACAGGTATAGAATGTAGATGGATAGTATACTTAATGACGACACAGAGGTAGGTACAGCAGTGGCCTTCCGTACCGTACTGCTATATATAGTATACTGGTGGTCACTGTGTCAGCAAACTGCAAAACTAAAATGCACCACAGGTATAGAATGTAGATGGATAGTATACTTAATGATGACACAGAGGTAGGTACAGCAGTGGCCTTCCGTACTGCTATATATAGTATACTGGTGGTCACTGTGTCAGCAAACTGCAAAACTAAAATGCACCACAGGTATAGAATGTAGATGGATAGTATACTTAATGACGACACAGAGGTAGGTACAGCAGTGGCCTTCCGTACCGTACTGCTATATATACTGGTGGTCACTGTGTCAGCAAACTGCACAACTGAAATGCACCACAGGTATAGAATGTAGATGGATAGTATACTTAATGACGACACAGAGGTAGGTACAGCAGTGGCCTTCCGTACCGTACTGCTATATATAGTATACTGGTGGTCACTGTGTCAGCAAACTGCAAAACTAAAATGCACCACAGGTATAGAATGTAGATGGATAGTATACTTAATGACGACACAGAGGTAGGTACAGCAGTGGCCTTCCGTACTGCTATATATAGTATACTGGTGGTCACTGTGTCAGCAAACTGCAAAACTAAAATGCACCACAGGTATAGAATGTAGATGGATAGTATACTTAATGACGACACAGAGGTATGTACAGCAGTGGCCTTCCGTACTGCTATATATAGTATACTGGTGGTCACTGTGTCAGCAAACTGCAAAACTAAAATGCACCACAGGTATAGAATGTAGATGGATAGTATACTTAATGACGACACAGAGGTAGGTACAGCAGTGGCCTTCCGTACCGTACTGCTATATATACTGGTGGTCACTGTGTCAGCAAACTGCACAACTGAAATGCACCACAGGTATAGAATCTAGATGGATAGTATACTTAATGAAGACACAGAGGTAGGTACAGCAGTGGCCTACTGTACCGTAAGGCTATATATTATATACTGGTGGTCACTGGTCAGCAAAACTCTGCACTGTACTCCTATATAATATTATACTGGTGGTTCCCAGTCCCCACAATAAAGCAGCACACTGAGCACAGATATGGAGTGTTTTTCAGGCAGACAACGTATACTGGTGGTCACTGTCAGCAAAACTCTGCACTGAACTCCTGCTATATAATACAGCTGCTCCCCAGTCCCCACAATTAAGCAGTGTGAGCACAGATATATGCAGCACACTGAGCACAGATATGGAGCATTTTTTTCAGGCAGAGAACGGATAACTGGTGGTCACTGATCAGCAAAACTCTGCACTGTACTCCTCCTATATTATACAGCTGCTCCCCAGCCCTCCCCACAATTAAGCAATAGTGCACAATCAAGTTCAACAATAACGGAGAGGACGCCAGCCACATCCTCTCCCTAACATTTCCAATGCACGACTGAAAATGGCGGCGACGCGCGGCTGCTTATATAGAATCCGAATCTCGTGAGAATCCGACAGCGGGATGATGACGTTCGGGCGCGCTCGGGTTAACCGAGCCATACGGGAGAATCCGAGTATGCCTCGGACCCGTGTAAAATGGGTGAAGTTCGGGGGGGTTCGGTTTCCGAGAAACCGAACCCGCTCATCACTAATAATTATACATCCAAATCACTGTAATTAATTGGCAAAATCACTCTAATTAATGATTATATGTCCAAATCGCTGAAATTAATTGGCAAAATCACTGTAATTATACGTCCAGATCACTGGAATGAATTGGCAAAATCACTGTAATTAATAATTATACGTACAAATCATTGGAAGTAATTGGCAAAATCACTGTAATTATACGTCCAAATCACTGGAATTAATTGGCAAAATCACTGGAATTATACGTCCAAATCACTGGAATTAATTGGCAAGATCACTGTAATTAATAATTATACATCGAAATCACTGGAATTAATTGGCAAAATCACTGGAATTATATGTCCAAATCACTGTAATTAATTGGCAAGATTACTGTAATTATACGTCCAAATCACTGGAATTAATTGGCAAGATCACTGTAATTAATAATTATATGTCCAAATCACTGGAATTAATTGGCAAAATCCATTGTAATTAATAATTTATTATACATTCAAATCACTGTAATTAGTTGGCAAAATCACTGTAATTATATGTCCAAATCACTGGAATTAATTGGCAAAATCACTGTAATTATACATCCAAATCACTGGAATTAATTGGCAAGATCACTATAATTAATAATTATACGTCCAAATCACTGGAATTAAATGTCAAAATCTCGCTATCACCTGCCTAGTGAAGTGGAATCTAGCTGGGATTTAGTATCGGGGACACAATACCTCCATCAGTTGTTTAAATCCCACTGCACTAATGGCGGATACCAGACGCACGTCTAACACCAACATAAGTGTCAAGGCCTCAGTTATGAGGGCTTCCATCATCATGTGAAGCTGAACCACTAGTCATGAACATAGGCCAGGGCCTCAGCCATTCCTTGCCACTCCGTGTCGTACATGGCATATTGGCAAGTTTACGTTTCTCCTCAGACCATTTCAATTTCTTTCTTTGGGTCTTTTTACTGAACTTTGGATTTTTGGATTTTACATGCCCTCTACTATCACAATGGGCATCAGCCTTGGCAGACATTGATGGCATTTCATTGTCTATATCATGGCTAGTGGCAGCAGCTTCAGCACTAGGAGGAAGTGGTTCTGGATCTTTCCCTATTTTATCCTCCAAAGTTTTGTTCTCCATTATTTTTCTGGAGTTATACAACACAATATGTGGCACAAGAGAGCGTACCCCTACACCTCACAGGGCAAACACTAAAAATTATTTGGATTAAATATTAATAACTCCTTTATTTGGAGTAAATAATATACAGCACAGGACAGCACCTCTGAACTTATATGGCAGCACCACTGGACTTGATTTATACGGAATTATATGGTTTTATGTGGAATTATATGGCAGGATAACTGGAACTATATGGCAGTATCACTGGAATTATATGGCAGTATTACAGGAATTATACGCCAGTATTCTGAGAATTATATGGCAATATCACAAGAATTATACGCCAGTATCACGGGAATTATATGGCAATGTCACAGGAATTATACGCCAGTATACTGAGAATTCTATGGCAATATCACAGAAATTATATGGCAATATCATAGGAATTGTACGCCAGTATTCTGAGAATTATACGGCAATGTCACAGGAATTATATGCCCGTATCACGGGAATTATATGGCAGTATCACAGGAATTATACACCAGTATTCCGAGAATTATACGGCAACATCATAGGAATTTTACGCCAGTATTCCGAGAATTATACGGCAATGTCACAGGAATTATATGCCAGTATCATGGGAATTATATGGCAGTATCACAGGAATTATAAAATAATATTCCAGGAATTATATGGCAGTATCACAGGAATTATACACCAGTATTCCGAGAATTATACGGCAATGTCACAGGAATTATACGCCAGTATCACGGGAATTATACAGCAATATCATGGGAATTATCCGCCAGTATCACGGGAATTATACGGCAGTAACACTGAATATATGGCAGCAGAGGACACCACCACTGTGACTGGCCACTGGACTGATGTTGCACAAGACACTACCCCTGGTCTGATGCAAGACAACACAGCAAAAATGCAAGGGACTTATACAGCAGCCAGGAGCACTGGGGACATATAACAGCAGAGGACACCAACACTGTGAGGGTGTGGTTCATCAAATCGACAGTGTCTAGGTCGACAATGTTTAGGTCGACCACTATAGGTCGACAGTCACTAGGTCGACATGGATGGAAGGTCGACAGGGTTTCTAGGTCGACATGTGCTAGGTCGACAGGTCTAAAGGTCGACATGAGGATTTTTTTTTGTGCCGTTTTCTTCGTAGAGTGACCGGGATCCCAAATTAGTGCACCGCGTCCCCTCGCATGGCTCGCTTCGCTCGGCATGCTTCGGGCATGGTGCCTTCGCTTCGCTCGGCACACTTTACCATTCCAATCGTAGTCCACGTGGATCGTTAAGTATGAAAAAATTCAAAAAAAGAAAAAAATGTGAAAAACTCATGTCGACCTTTAGACCTGTCGACCTAGCACATGTCGACCTAGAAACCCTATCGACCTTCCATCCATGTCAACCTAGTGACTGTCGACCTATAGTGGTCGACCTAAACATTGTCAACCTAGACACTGTCGATCTTCAGACCGGATCCCCACTGTGACTGGCTGGACTGATGCAGCACAATACACTGACTACACTGGACTGGACTGAGCAGCAAAACACAGCACAAGACTCACCACCCCACTTTCCTGCCACCACACAGACACTGAGGATGGAGACACGTCCTCTCACTACACTCTCCGAGACCGGAGTGAAAATGGCCATGATGCACTGCTCCTTATATGGAATCCAAATCCCGCGAGAATCCGACAGAGGGATAATGACGTTTTGCCTCGTTCGGGTTTCCGAGTCAGGCAGGAAAACCCAAGCCGGGCTCGGAACCGGACTCAAATGGTGAAGTTCGGTACGGTTTGGTTCTCTGAGAGCTGAACCTGCTCATCTCTAATTATTGTAGCAAATTAATATAAACTCATATATAAACTCACATGTCTCATATATATCTTTCTTTTTAAGTCATTTATTTCAGTAAGCTTATGTTTCTAACTAACATCAATAACAAATTCTATGAACCTTGGAGTGATAGATGGTTATATATATCATCGCCTATGTTGTTTGATAACCAAAGCTGTAAGTTTCTCTCAACTCCCAATAGTGGTCCTCACTCGTCTATTACCCCTCGCTGTTTATTTGTTTGATGTTGCTAAGCAACCCTAGCAGGAGCACACTGATACTCCTAGCCAGTTGCACGGATGGGAGGATCGCTTCCGCCCATAATGACCACTTCCGCCCTTAGCCCTTGGCGCTGCCCTGTAGCACACAGGACAGATGTCACGGATGACACTTCCTGTCTAGCCAGTTACATAAATGGGAGGACTGCTCCCGCTTGCAAGGTTTATTTCCGCCCTTAGCCATTGACGCTGCCCTGTGCTATACAGGACGGACGTCACGGATTGGCTTAACACTCAGCGATGCAGCTGCCTTTGATTGTGGGACCTCTCTGATTGGCACATGCTGCATCTATCAGCTATATTAACCTCTCAACAGGACAGAGCTTAGGACACCAGGAAGTGAACAAGCCCGCAAGACGAGTGAAACGCGTTTTCCTCACAGGTATCGTCACCCCACGGACCCTGCACAGACCAAGAATAACTCTACATTTGAGAATGTGTATAGATTCAAGGTATCTCTGTATTGAATTTTATGCTGCTGCCAGCTAAACTATTGTTGTAACACAGTGGGTGCACCAATATATACTTCTTTTATACTGTATATACATTTTCTTGTTGAACTCAAGCATTAATATAACTGTTGCTAAATATACGAATTGGTATATATATATATATATATATATATATAGGGCTTTTTTCAGACAGCGATATGGCTACCTAAAGAGTATCTACTGTGACATCTGCTGTTTGTTAGTGGCAATAGGAGCTTCTAACTCATTAAGAGTCATTGAACTTTTTACTGCCCTGCTCCATGCCTTTTGGTTTTGCTCCAATCCAGCTAGAGCACATTTATATCTATATTTTATATTCGCTGATTATGAGTATCAACAGATACCAGTGAAACAGTGACTGCATCCGCTTTTGCTTTTGCTTTAGGAATTTGTTCTCTAATCCTACATGCAAGGGCTGGCAAATTGTGGTAATTATTTCTTATAAAAACACGTTTTTTCACAATACTTATTCAGTGGACTCTCATCCACGATTCATGGGATCAATCCACTTCAGTGGATACTCCCATGTCTAATGTTGGACAGCAGATCCACTACTTCATCTTTCTTCTATATTTGAACTCTCAGCATTCATACTTAAACTAATCTTCTTCGGTGCACTCTCATTGGTGTTGTATCAATTACCAACATTATCTACTACCATACCTCACTGAATATGCCCGATCTCGTCTGATCTTGGAAGCCAAGCAGTGGTGGGTTGGGTCACTACTGTGAAGGGAGACGTCTCAGGAATTTTCGGTGTTGTAGAGGTTTGCGTATTTAATGAGCCTCCATATTATACGACACTAACAGCAGTATCACCACTTCTTCTTTTTTCATCACTTGTATTGTCCTATTACAACAATAGAACAATTGGCTGGCACATCATTAAAGGACGCATACGTGCAGTTAGATCCCTTTCACCCCCATACAAAATTGGGGTGAGGATATCTGAGGTGTTTCTTTGACCAATTATGGTCTGTTCATATACATATTTTTTCTGATCTATAATGATCTTATTAATACAGATTCATCTGTACTGGTCGAGGTGAAATAGATGCAGTACTTAGAATGTGTCTACATCTTTTTCAAGTTATTCCATAACTACATGAGCTCAGAACATTGTTGTTTTTTTACGCTTGTAATGTCCTGATCTATTGACAGTTTGGTGGACCTATTTTTTAATGTAGTAATATTAAAAGTATTGTTTTATTTGTATATTGACTTAATCGAACTTTTCTAGTTAATAAGAGTACGCCCACACAAGAGCCTTCTTTTTATCTTTTCCCTAACAGGATAAATTTGTAGTAAGGCTAGTGAAGGTGATTCTGGGAGGGGGATATGAAGAACTGCGGAGGAAAGTGTAAAAATATCCTTCCAGAGCTGGTGGAGTATAGGACACCTCAAGAAAACATGGAAGATATCACCTACTTCTGTGCAGTTGCTCCAGCATAGTTTGGACACCATAGGTAAGATCTTATTCAACTTGGCAGGGGTAAAGTAAAGGCCGTGCAACAGTTTAATGTGCATTTGATATGATTGGTACATTTGGACATAGAATGTGAAGATAGGTAAATCCACTCCCATTGTTGCTAGGTAAATGAGCAGTTAAGATCCGCTTCCCACTTAAGTTGGGTGGGTGGTTTTTGTCTCTGACCCAGAGCTGCACTTCATAGCATACTTTCAATCTTATAGAACCTCTAGTGTTACTAGATGTGATCCTCGCTAAGATATTGGGAGGTGGCAAGAGCATTGGACCTGAGGACCTTAATGAACTAGCTATCCAGGAACAATACAGGAGTAAGAAAATATCTCTCTAGCGGGGAGGTCAAATTGATCAAGTAAAGAACTAAACAGAGTAATTATTGTACCATCTACCAACTTATAAATGGTATCAATACCACATGATGTCCATTGAGAGAGATTTAAGTCCAGGATATGGCACGAGAGAGTATATAGAGATAGTTTACTTGAAGGTAAAGAGACAGTTTTAGAGGAAATCACTAAAATATCCCACGCCTTACAGGACTCTAAAATGGCACGGGGAGTAGTGTGTGAAAACGGTCTCTGTTGGATTGGAATCCACAATAAATCAATCAACGGAAAATGTGCATAGGGCTGCTTCTCTAAATCCACCCACTGCTTCCTACCTGCAGGCAAAGACCAATTACTAATTTGTGCTACAATGCAAGCAAGTTGGTATTTCTTTAAGTCGGGGACCTCAAGGCCTCCAAGTCTCCATGCTCTTGTTAATCTGCTGTATGCTATTACCTAAGTAATACAGAATGTATTTGACTAATGACCTTCTGGGGAACTAGATAAGGGATCGAGCAAAAAAGGTACATCCGTTTGGACAAGACTGACATTTTAAAAGCAGCTAGTCTACCTAGCCAGGATACTTCTAAACCCAACCACATTTGTAATAACACTTCTATCTGAGACAGCAGTGGGTCATAATTAACGTCTATAATTTGTGAGAGAGAGTTCAGAATGTTAATACCTAAAAATAAGATATAGTCATTCTTCCAATTATATTTATAGAGCCTTTTAAATACAGACAACTGATCAGGCATTAGGTTAAATGGCAGAGCTTCCGACTTAGACGTGTTGAGATGCTGCACTGTAGAGCTTAATAATGTCATGTAGGGTAGGTAATGCAGTGTCAGGATGTGTAATAAACAAGAGTACATCATCTGCAAACAAACTGAGTTTGTGAGAAGACGACCCAACTGATATACAGTACCCGGGAAGGATAAAGACTGGCGTATCGCAATTGCCAGTGGTTCTATTGCAAGAACATACATGAGGGGTGACAGAAGGCATCCCTGTCTAGTGCCATTTGAAATCTGAAAGGGGAAGAAAAAAAACGATTGCTGAATACTACGGCTGTTGGGGAGCTATACAATGCTAATATAGGGGACAAGATTGCACCTTTGAGGCCAATTCTCAACAAAATCTCATGAAGAAATCCCCAGTGCAACCTGTTGAATGCTTTTTCAGCGTCTAAGGAAAGGAAGATAGCTACTACACTCCTGCTCGCAATATATTCAGCAAGGTCGAAGACCCGTCTCGTGTTGTCCATCGATTGTCTACCCCTGACAAATCCCACCTGGTCCGGGTGGACAATGTGAGAAATAAGCGGTGATAACCTATTTGCTATAAGCTTGGAAAAAATCGTTAGGTCCGTATTGAGCAGCGCAATAGGTCTGAAGTTCTGGCACAGGGATGGGTCTTTACCCTGCTTAGGGTTTGTGATGATACGAACTTGCAGCATTTCCTCAGTTAGCGATCCACAATCAGTGGCGTAATTATGAAGGGAGGTGAGGGTTGAGATTAGATCGAGGGCATTTCGTTTGTGAAAGAAATTAATAAAACCATCCGTACCATGGGCCTTCCTCGATGGCAAGGATTTAATAACTAGCGCTATCTCCTCTTCGGACCATTGTACATTAAGGGCACTTAAGATGTCCGCAGACAGCTTGGGGAGAGGAAGGTCATTCCAGAAGGAAGCTATTAGAGAGGGGGTGGACTGCACAGTGCTGGGATTAGTTTTCAAGTTGTATAGTTGTGTATAATATTTGGCAAACGACTGTGCTTTGTCATATGGGTTTAGAAATTTCTGACCTTCCGATGTCTGAATGCATTTGATTTTGTTTCTAACCTGGCATAATCTTAGCTTGTGAGCCAAAAATTTACCAGTTTTATTGCTCAATGTTTAAAATATCTGTTGTAGTTTGGTGTAAGCATGTTTAATACGTTGTAAGAATAGTGTTTGGAGCTGGTTTTGAATGGATACCAGTTCACATTTCAGAAGACAGGAAGGCCGTGCTCTATTTAAAGACTCCAGTTGGAATAGATGTTGTTCTAAATCCTCCTGTTGGGTTAAATATTGTCTCTTCAGGCGGGCCCCCATCTGAATTGCTACCCCATGTAGAACAGCTTTTAAGGCACACCAATGCGTAGAAATTGACGTGTCGAGAGGTGAATTGGTGGCTAGGTAGGCTGTCAAGGCATCAGCTATGGTGGAGGACGCCTCAGGGGAGGTTAGTATATACTCCAGCAGCCTCCAGGGTCAACAACCGAGAGTAATTAAAGTTCCAAGACCAAGTCACTGCCGTGTGATCCGACCACACCACCGGCTAATGGTTGATCTGGACGTATGTTGAAGTGACCACTTATCTAACAGTATCAGATCAATGCGGGAATATATGAGTTGTGTGCATGAGAGAAGAATGTATAGTCTTTAACTGTTGGAGACCTTATGCGCCAAATATCATATAGATCAAATTCGGATAGTAAGTGACTCAAGCTAGCCTGAGAACGCAGCCCTCTAGAGTGTCCCTTAGAAGTAGTGGATTTGTCTAATTTTTCATCCGGTACTATTTTGAAGTCTCCCATGATTACTACATGGCCCTCTTGAACCTTCTGTATGGTTTCAAATAATTTCCGCAAAAATTAAATCTGATTAGTGTTTGGCGCATACAAGGAGACAAGAGTCATGACTTTATCTTCCAACTTCCCCACTAAGATCATGTAACGTCCATCTTTATCAGATATTTTGGAAGTCAATTCGAAATGAACTAAATTATGAAATAAGATGGCCACTCCGTGTCTTTTATAAGTTCCATTAGCATAATAACCGGAGGGATATCTGGAGTTAGTAAAGGTAGGGGGCGCTTTGGCCAAAAAATGTGTCTCCTGAAGGCCAACTACACCAGCCTCTTCCCTGTGAAAAGACTCTAAAGCTTGCCGTCTCTTACTAGGAGAATTAATTCACATTCAACAAATAAAACGTAATCATAAGGGATAAAAACGTGGAACCGTGTATACATTACAAACTGAAATTCATATTTGCGACCTCCAGGAAGGAGGAAGGAGACAGTACAGGGACCAGAAAAACAGAGAGAGGAAAAAAGGAAAGAGAAAGAGAGAAAAGAGAAAGAGAAATAAAAATTGAACTGGCCCTGCAATTAGGACCACAGTGTTTGGTGCCTACTAAAAATGGTGACAAAACAAAAAGCATTGGGGGAATGGCCACTGATGGGTCTCACTCACACACACAGTAATAAGCCTAGATAATGTAACTATATCTGTAGAAAACATACCTATACCGTACCGACCAAGCAAACACAACTGGGGCTGGGTACAGATTGAGAGCTACAGCTAACCAAACATGCCAACATGGAACACTCAGGAAAATATAACAAGAAAGATACATAATAAAAACAAAAAAATAAAACAGCATGCATAATTGGCTAGAAAAAGGAGCCTAACACATTGGCTAACATATATTCCATGTGGGTTGTGATACCAGTGCCAGCTACCAAATGGAGAGCTAGAGTTACTTAAACGCCAATCTAAGACTTCAGTATTGAAGCCCACAAATTTATAAAGCATATCAATGGGTCAGCATTCCCTCAATCCACCGGCACCGGAGCTGAGGTACCAGATTTTGGCTGCGGAACCACAATGTCCCAGTCTGCCAATAGCTTAACTCCGGCATCAAAGGAAGATATCACGTAGGAGGAGGAGTCATATCTTACAATAATCTTGACTGGGAATCCCTACCTGTATTGGATATCATTGTCCCTTAAAGCAGCTGTAATCGGGTGGTAAGAATGCCTCTTAGCCAAGGTGAACTGAGACAGATCGGGATAAATTTGTAGACCTCCCATTACATTGGATCTCTCCACCTGCCGAGCGGCCTTGAGGATTTCCTCCTTAATGTGGAAGAAGTGAACCTGTAGCAAGGTATCTCTCGGATAATTATAAGCTAATCCTCCCCTCGGTTTTGGCAAGCGGTGAACACGAACCACTATCAGATCTTGAGTTGTAGCTGAGGGAAGAAGCTTTTGGAAGTCAGGGATACCTCTAATCTTGAGGTTGTTTCTCCTTGATGTGTCCTCAAGGTCCGCAATCTTTTCTATAGGGTGATCCATAGGTGTGGAAAAATCCTTATAAAAAGGAAATGAGTAAGGAAATATTAATCCAGTGTCAAAACATATGATATGGGAGTGGGGAAAACATTTTAGGGGTGTGTCATTAGGATTGCGGTCATCTTGAACTCGACCATCTTGGATGCAAATCTAATTTTTTAATTGGGAAGGTACTCATGTGACATATCAAACAGATAAGAAAAACAACGGTGTTCTTTGTTTTAATGTATCTTTATTCATTCACAAGTTCTGAGTTTTCTTTTGCAGGTAGTGACATTAATATTTCCTTCATTTCCTTTTTATAAGGGTATTTCCGCACTTATGGACAACCCTTATTTTTTTACCATGTGCTGCAAGTCTCCTGTTAGATTGTATTTACAATTGTGATAATGACCCAACAATCAAATAGAAGCAGCTGCTACAGATATCAAATCACAACCTGCAGAGCAAAGTTTGAAGGAAAGGTGGAACTCTGGGTGCACCTATGTTATGTATTTTTGGAATGCAATTAAGATACATTATTAAGCAAGAAAAATAATACAAATTGAGCAATATATACAAACAGTACAGGTTGAGCAAGGTAATGTAAATTAACTGACTATTACAAATATGCTTATTTTATTGTACAGTAGCATAGATATCCATAAAAAGTAAAACAAAATAACAAATCATTTAAATTGTGATTGGAGTTCCTATAAAACTTATAAACAACATAATCAATAACAGCAACAGTTCCATATAACAGAAAACAATGTATCCATTTCAGCTCAAGAGGCATATTTATTAAAGGAGAGTCACAATTTCTTAAAAATTGCACTAGAATCACAATTTTCACCAGTCTGTATTGACATTATCATTGGACGTGAAAACAGATGTCCTTCTGAGTTACATCTCAGGGATATCGGAGGAGTCTTTCACATTTTAAAATACTCCTCCTAAGGTTCATTAAAAATGTGTACAGTATAAGTTGCCAGAGCTGTTCTGAGGCTGCAGGAGAGAGGTCATAAGATCTCTCTCCTCTGATAATGCCTCCATAGGCATAAATCAGTTAACGCAATCTGAGGATAACATTTAAACGCTGCCGGGTTCTTCCCTTCTGCTCTCTGTGACTGTTTGTAGGCGAGCAGCAGCTGTGTCAGCATTAACAGCAGCAGGGGCATATTGGGATGGAAAACCAGCCCAGGAAATTTGTCCCCCACAATAAAAACAAACACATTGGTCCCCACAGAAAACAACAGCTGCAGTGTCCATTGAGTCTCCTACCTGCAGCCCTGTGTCTTCTCTTGCTGCTGCTGACTTAGTTCTGACTACAGTGCACTTCCTGGTCACATGACACATCCAAGTGTCCATCCGTGCACAAGGCATACCCCCACACTCAGAGGCAAGCCTTTCTTAGCTACCTTTCTCTGCAGCTATACTGCCCATGGTATGGCCCTGCCCCCAGCTCTGTAAGTGTCCAACTATAGAACCGAGGCAGAGCTGTTGTTGCCTCATCTCTTGTCCTCCTGCAGCTCCACAAAGCTGGTGAGTGTTAACTATAAAAAGGATTACAATAAACAAAGATGTTTATGTTATAAATATCTTCAAAGTATTATTCAGAGCCGGATTATAGCAGGGGCGACAGGGATGGTCATCCTGGGGCCCCCACAGATTAGGGTCCCCACACACTGCTACTAGAGCTGGAGCACAGCATTTACTGTAGCTGTGTCTCCGTTCCTCCTCCACTTCGGTGGCTCAGCTATTCCTATACAGTGGCTGCCAACGAGCTCCTCACTGCTGTGCACACAGTCTCGCAGGATTTTGACCCCACGAGACACTGTGCCAGTGCCACCCGCAGCATCTGCAAATACTTAAGGTCTCGCAGCTGAGGCTTCTCCGAGCGCGCTGTCCCGGCTGCCTGCTCCATGACAATTATCAAGATGGGTATGTTTTGCGTGTGTCCCACTGCTCCAATGTGATGTACTCATATAAACTTTAATAGGGGCAGGCAATGAATAGTAGTAGCAGATGTGTGCGCGGGGCTGGGTAGAGGGGGAATGTGGGGTTGTTTGCCAGCAATATTTTTTAATGGGGGCCCCCACAACTTGGTTGCCCCTAGGCCCCCACAAGCCTTGATCGGAGTTTGACAGGGAGTATGACAGGGTAGGCTCTGTCTACACTGACTACATGTCCTGGTGGTTAGTATATATCCATGGACTCGTGGATGCACTGTGTGTCTTGCAGACCAGGGTGTAGGATGGGAAATTTATGTCACTACTGGGGCTGGGAGGGGACATAGGCAGGTAGTGTACAGTATGTCCCAGGGGCTGGGGGGATAGGGTAGGCAGTACATGTCCCTGGGCTGGGGGGTAGAGCTGGCAAGAGAAGTCTTTGTGGCCGGGGCAGGGGGTCCTGTAGTGGTGGTAGGGTGGATTGTCTATGTCCCTAGGTTGGGGGGGTACTGTGTCTAGAGTGTCAAGGGGGAGTAGGTGGGAAATTTATGCCACTGAGGCTGGGAGGGCGGTAACACAGGCAGTGTATGTCCCTGGGGACGCGGAGGTAGGGTGAGCAGTGTATGTTTAAGAGCAGTAATAGGCATGACAACAGCTAGCAGTACAACACCTCTCTGATTCCAACATCTATCTACCCACCTAAAGCTTTTATTGCAATAACATAAGTTCAGGAGTACACTCTCTAAGATAATAAAAATTAGAATTAACATTGCATATTCCAGTTAATTTTCATTAGCTGAATAGCCATTTATCTTATTATAAGAATAGGCATATAGAAATAGTAAGCATATTTACAGGATAAAATAACATATTTAAACAAAAAGAAGGTGGAGAATTCTATGTCTATACAAGTGCCGTGAAATGGAACAATAAAAATAATACTATGTTCCTTAAGGGTTTTTCTAGTAGATCTTCTATTCCTTGGTTTTATTCTTTTCTTTCGGACAGATGTTTCTAGATCCGCAATAGATATGTGGAAATAAATTAAACACAAAAAAAAAATACAATGTGTAGTATTGTTTTACAATATGTATGTCCATTCAAACACCATATTTCTCCAAATCCAGAATGAAAGAGGGAGGGTTGGATGTAGAAACAGGTTTTGGCACACAATACATACCCCAACTCACAGGAAAGTCTCCCAGTAAGTGTACATAAAGGTATCTTTTGGTCTTCTAAACTCCACATGTAACCTTCACCAAGATGGAATGAATGGTGCGTACCCAACTCACTTCTGACACAAATTAATTAAGAACATAAAGGTATGTTTTCCTTACGTATTGGTTCAATTATACGCGTATCACACTCACAGGTTAAAATCAAAGAAGGGCTCCTATCTGGGTTTCTTTTGAGTCGCAATCACCTCCAATAGAGCCGAAATGCGTTGACAAAACTGGGCACTGTGACACCATCTTTCTTAAATGAATTCAAGGACTTGAGGTAAATCCATTGTTACCTTCTATTTGGATACCTGTTTTTTTGTATATGTCATCGATGGACTTTTACATTTTTTTTTACCTTTCTACTGTTTTGGAAGCTTTTTTGTCTTTGTCAAATACACCCCAAATATGGGTTTTATGTATCATATATGTGGTCTGGCTGACACACTTACGTTTTCAACTTTGCATGTACTAGTGGGGAGATATATCTTCCAAACTTTTGGTAACGAAAATTGGATGTGATTGCGACTCAAAAGAAACCCATATAGGAGTCCCTCTATGATTTCAACCCATGAGTGTGGTGCACATAACATTGAACCAATACATAAGGAAAAGATACCTTTATGTTCATAATTAATTTGTGTCAAAACTGAGTTGGGTACGCACCATTCATTCCATCTTGGTAAAGGTTACACGTGGAGTTTAGAAGATAGAAAAATACCTTTATGTACACTTACTGGGAGACTTTCCTGTGAGTTGGGGTACACCTTCTGTGCCAAAACCTGTTTCTACATCCAACCCTCCCTTTTCCATTCTGGATTTGGAGTAATATGGTGTTTGAATGGACATACATATTGTAAAACAATACTACACATTGTATTTTTATTTTTTTTGTGTTTAATTTATTTCCACATACCTATTGGGGATCGAGAAACATCTGTCCGAAAGAAAAGAATAAAACCAAGGAATAGAAGAAGATCTACTAGAAAAACCCTTAAGGAACGTAATATTATTCTTTATTGTTCCATTTCACGGCGCTTGTATAGACATAGAATTCTCCATCTTCTTTTTGTTTAAATTTCTGTGTTGGGTGTGATGACACCTTGAGGAATTTGGTCTGTGAAGCTGACTTGCGCACATTTCAAAGTCCAATAACCGTTTTTCTGTTCCTTTAGGCTAAAATAGCAGTTTCATAATCTGTATATACATACTGCAGAAATGGAGAGTTAATTAAAGTTGTACAACCGTGTTTGCAAATTTGTAACTGACACGCAATTTAATACTAATATGTAGGCAGAAATAATATGCCAAATCACACAGTTTAGATGTAATTTTGTGTGCAAACCAGGGTGGCTTTATATGGCAGTGTATGTCTATGGAGCCTATGGGGGTAGTAGGGTGAACAGTATATGAAGCTGTATTTGGGGAGTACTGTGGTCTAGGAGGCCAGAGGGTAGGGTGGATTACAGTCATAGTAGGGGGAGTACAATTGATACAACACTGTGAGGCCAACGGGTAGTATTGGATAGCCGATCGCCCATGCTGAAAGTCCATACAGCACCAGTGCTCCAGCTAAAGCCACCCAGAAGTGCCTGCTAGCCATAGCAGATGACAGCTCCCAGTTTGTGTTTTTTTTTTCTCAAATATGTTTATTGAAAGACATAAACAACAGAAAAGTCTGTAAGTACATTCTTGTATACTGGTCGGCAAGTAGGCAACAGATAGATCATATGGAAAGCTCCATAGGAGGACAAAGTAGATTTAAATATAAGTGTAAGTATATCTATGCATATAATTATAAAGAAAAATAGGAGTGAACGTATAAAAACAATTGAAAACAGTGCCAGTTTGCAGAATAATATCAAATATTAGCATGGACTGGACAGAATGACTCATTACAGAAGTGTATAGCTTTTAAAACAAAACATTGTCTAGAAAGGTGGGACGCCTCTTTCTAACGTAGTCTAATTGTACCAAGATGTGAGACGTACTATACCCCGAAAAAATTATCTTTCTTCAGTAGACAATGTGAGCACATAGGGTAGCCAAATATCAAAAAACTTTGGCGATCTAGATTCTAGATCTAAAGAACAGTCTACCCACTCCATCTTGTAAACATGAGCTAATCTCGGCAACATGAGAGAAAGAGGGATGGGGGTAGCACCGTAGCGTGAATCCATTGGGACAAAACTGTTTTTTTTAGCTACTGCTGCTATCTTAGCAAGCAATAGCTTAGTGCCTGGAGTAAGTTGTGAAGGTGGGGGTTGAGTATAATAATTCCACAGTGCCCATGGCATTGTTATGTTAAAAGCGATATGAAGGGTATTAGCTACATAATTTTGGACATTAACCCAGAATGTTTGGACTACCGGACAAGACCAGAGACAATGGAGAATATCAGCGTCAGGGAGGCAACACTTAAAACAGTTAGAGTTATCTGCCACTCCCTTTATAAACCGTAGTTTTGGGGTATAGTATGCCCGGTGGAGGATCTTGAATTGCATTTCAGCAAACGAGGATGAAAGTAACTGTTTGTTCAGTGTGACTGAAGCTGTGACACTAGTTTGTAGGGGAAGATTAGGGGGGAATCTTTCCACTTTGCCATACCTGTAGATAGGGCAGTAAGGTCAATTCTCTTCCTAACTTGGTCATATAATAAAGAGGTAGGAAAGGAGTAACCCAAGCGGGTTTTTATCATTATATCAAACACCAAAGAATGGTTTGAGTGATTCAGATCAGTTAATAGTCTGGTCACAAGACTGCGGGCTTGGAAATAGGCAAATATGGGGATCTGGACATCAGGGTGTGGGTAGCGGAGAAACTATCATCCATCAAGTGAAATGCCAAACTGAGCCAATTAAGATGCCATGTCCAGAAAATCACATGAGGGTCACCTTGTTGAAAATCATGATTATGTAATAGTGGTGAGAATATAGTATTATGTAATAGTGGATAAGCCCAATCGTTTATGGGATAGACGCCATGCCATACAGGCAGGGCGCATACAAAAATTGGTTATCTATAACCTCTACAGGAAGAGAGGGTGACGAGGTATGCAAAATAGAAATCAAAGAGTTGTTGATAAGAAAGTCCCATTCAATATCTAAATTAACAAACGTAGAGGTTTCACCTATCCAGTCCAAAGCATACTGCAGATTAGAAGCTATAGCATAGTCTTGTACGTTGGGAAAATGAATGCCCCCCCCAGCAATACTGGCTGTTGCAATTTCAAAAGCGATATCCAAGGGCATTTACCTGCCCATATGAATTTGGATAAAGCCGTATTAATAGTGGCAATTTTCTTTTTTTTTTTCAACAAAAATGGCAGCATCTGGACTGCGTATAGAAATCTAGGAAAAGAAACCATCTTGAATAAATGGCATCTCCCAATATATGATAATGGTAGATGTTTCCATTTCTCAAAGTCTTTCAACATTTGAGATACAAAGTGAGTATAATTAATAGAATATATTTTGGTAGGATCGCTAGGAAATCGCAGACCCAGGTATAATAAATGATCCTGGGCCCAGCAAAAAGGGAAAGAGTTACCCCATCCAGATTTAGCTATAGTGTGTAATGCTAGGGCTTCTGTTTTAGTGAAGTTAACAGTGAAACCTGAAACCAGTTGAAAATCAGCTAAAATATTTTGTAGGGAGGGGAGTGCCTGTTTTGGGTTACTAAGATACAAAGTAGGTCATCTGCGAAGGCCGATACTTTAACCTCCGTATGACCCAATCTAATGCCTTTCCACATACTATCCTTAAAAAATATGCGGATCAAGGGATCCAGTGCCAAATTGAATAACAACGACGAGAGGGGGCAACCTTGTCGGGTGCCCCTGGACAAAGTAAAAGGTAGCGAGTTGAGCACATTAATAGTTAAGGAAGCAACCGGGTGTGAGTATAACATAGTGAATATTCTAATAAATTCTGGGCCGAACTGCTGAGTATGGAGTATTCGTGAAATATGTGACCAGGAGACCCTATCGAAAGCCTTATCTGCATCACAGCTGACTATGATGGCTTCTTTATGTTTTAATTGATAATAACGGTGCAGTGCCGCTACCAACATGCGTATGTTATGGACCGAAGTTCTGCCCTTAACAAAGCCATTTTGGGATGGGTGCAATATTCGAGGTAGAAAGTTCTGCATACGCTGCGCCAATAATTTAGTAAAGAGTTTCAGGTCCTAATTCAATAGAGAGATGGTCCTATAAGACTGGACCTGTGTAGGATCTTTACCAGGCTTTGGGAAAACTACAATCCTAGCCTCTGTGAAGTTTGGGGGGGGGGGTTGTTCTCCAGAAAGCAAAGAGTTAAACAAAGTAACCATGTGGGGTAGTAAATGCTCCAAGAGGAGTTGATAGTACTCTACTCCGAAACCATCAGGACCCAGAGTCAGTGATTTGATCAGGAAGGACAACTCTGCGTCTGTTACAGGCGCAGTTAATGAATCTCTTTCCTCTGCAGTAAGGACAGGCATTTCCACCTTAGAGAGAAACCGAGCACCTTCAGACGGAGAATCAGGTGGGGAGGCATAAAGCGACTGATAGTAGTCCCTGAAATTATTAGATATACTAGATGGGTCTGTAACCGGGGTCCACGTGAAGGGTTAATTTGCAATATACGGGAAGGGGCATTATGGGAACGTATAAGATTAGCCAACAGTCTCCCCGATTTATTGCACCCATAATAATATTTGCTATGCTGAATGTCATGAGCAAATTTGGCCCGTTCAGTACATAGAGCATCATAAGAGTGTTTAGCGTCTAAGTAACGCTGTCAGGAGGCTATAGAGTCTGACTGCAGCATGGCATCATATGCCGTCGTCAATAATTTACTGTGATCTTCAATAATTTTTGAGAGCTTTCTCCGTTTCCTGGCCACATACTCAATCACCTGACCTCTAATTACCGGTTTCGCCACGGCCCAAAATAACTGAATATCATTTAAGTGACCCGAGATATTATGTTCATAATTACAGAATGCGGTAATCAAGTGTTTACGAAAGTCAGTAGACTTGGCAAGGTAGGCAGGAAATCTCCAATTATAAGAAGTAACCAGGGGATCATTAATAGAAAGGGATACCCAAACCGGTGCATGGTCCGAAAGAGCAATGGGGTCTATACCTGAGCCAACCACTCTATTATATAGAGTATTTGAAAGTAACCAAAAATCTATACGGGAAGAAGTATGATGGGGGTGAGAGTAAAAAGTATATTCCCATGAGACCGGGTGTTGGCATCTCCATGGATCACATAACTTCAAAGAATCCATCAAAAGGGCTAGCGAGGAGACATCTACCTCCACACCCCGGCCAGAGGAGCGGTCCAAACCCCTAGAGATAGTACAATTAAAATCGCCACCAAGCAATATTTTTCCTTCTGCCCATTCCTGTAATTTGGAATACAAAGCCGTAAAGAACTGTCTGGTCGAGCCTGTTGGAGCATAAATCACTGCTAATTTGTATAAGGACCCTAAAAGGGAAAGTTTTATAAAAAGGAAATGGCCCTCTGGATCAGAGCACGTATCTTTGATGGTGTAAGGCAAGTGTTTCTTGAATAAGATCAAAACCCCCTATGTTTAGCAGTGAATGAAGCTGATTTGAATTCTCCCACCCATGGCCCCTTAAGTGTATTCAAGTCTTTTATATCCCAATGGATCTCTTGTAAAAATGCAATATCTGGCTTAAGGCGTTTCAAATGTGTTAACACTTTGCGTCTCTTCACAGGGGAATTTAGTCCCTCCACATTCCAAGAGACACATTTTAGAGAGGACTGTAACCTAGTGGAGCTATCAGTTGGAGCAGGCATATTATCCAATACCTACTCTAGGCCATAAAACAATTATGGATATGAGAAGCAGCCATGTGCAGCTCATCCCAGCGAGCAGGCAAAGACCGAAGTATAAATATCCAGAGCAACCTGCCAAACCTGTACACATATACCACAAATCAAAAATAATAAATATAACAGACAATGTTCAAAACATCTTGTAACTTTTCTGAACCCAAGAGGGCAATCTATCAGATTGCCAGTATCCATAATAATGACAGTAAGGCCAGAGAAGAAGGAATAGGGTGAGTTTTAGGGAAGCATGTAGTGATCTAACTCAGTTAACCAAGCAGCAATAATAACTGTATAATAAAACATGACGAGGCCACATGTGTAACATAATTTGCATCAGGAGAAATGATAAAAAAGAAAACACAAGTAGAGTAGTGCCATGTCTCTCAGTCAGCCGTACCACAACAATTATTAAGAAACAGACAGCGGAGGCCGTGATAGCCAAAGGAGAAAATAAAAACCTGAATGTAAAAAAGCAAAAAAGATAACACAAACAATATTACTCATTGTCAGTCCTCATCCAATCTGAGTGTCGAGGATCCAGAGGAGAGGGAGTCCACAAAATTCTTGGCCACTTGTGGCGTTTCAAGGAAGTGAGGTTTGCCATTGTGAAAGACACAAAGCTTTGCAGGATACAGCAGTGAAAATCGGCAGCTCAAATCAAATAATTTTTTGCAGGCCGGGGTAAATTCATGATGTTTCATAGCCACCAAATATGAAAAATCCTGGAACCCTGATAACGAAGATCAGCACTTTTACGATAAGCTTCCAATAAAGCACTTTGTCAGCATAGTTCAAGATCCGCAATATCACTGGGCGAGGGCGATCCCTCGTAGTTTGCCTGTCAGGACCTACACGATGGACCCTCTCCACCAACAACGATGAGCCAGGCGGGACACTGCCCAGTTCTTGCGGCAACCATTCGGAGACCAGCGGCATAAGGTCAGTATGCTTGACAGATTCAGGGAGACCGATGATGCAGATATTATTTCTATGATTTCTGTTCTCTAAATCTTCTAGTTTATCCGCCATGGACACCACCGATTTCTCCTGATCAGACAAAATGGCTCTGGCCATTGCAAGCTCGTCTTCCAAATCTGATATGCGTTGTTCTGCCTCAGAGAGACGCTGATCGTGTTTCGTGAGTTGGGTGAGCGCTGAATCGAGAGAATCTTTAAGTGGTGCTAATTTTTGATCTAGAAGCGAGGCCAAAAGGGTGGTCAGTTCTTGAGAGGTTAGAGAGCCTGTCATGGCAGGTGGAGTAGCATCATAGGCTTGTTCCTTCGCCCCTACAAGTACCGGGAGAAGCGGGCGAAGCGGCAGATGATGTGTCGTTGCCACGGCCCCTGCCCGCCTGGCCACCCTTAGTGCTCCTCACAGGTCTGGCCACGTATTTATTAATAACTATTGCAGAGGGGGGCAGAGAGAACAGATGAAATCAGATGAAGGGAAACCCATGTGTTTCTGGGTGTGAGACTCCTGACAGCTTGGCCTGCCAACAGCTATCGGTGCCTAGGATGGTGCTGCAATGATCCCTATTCACTACTCCCTATTGCCATCAGTCCCCGACAGGAGCTGGGGGAGAGACCAGAAATGTGGGGGGAGATGCCTGGTAACTAGGGGCAATATAGCCACTGGGAATCAGGGACGGAGCCAGGAGTATGGTGATTGGGGGGAGAAAGGAAGGGTGGAACAGCTTTTCCCTGTAGAGAGAGAGAAGAGGCTTAAGTGCAGCACCAGAGACAGTGAAGTAATGGTGAGACACTGTCGGAGCCCCCAGCCACAAGCCCCACTGTTGGCTTGTGATTGCAGCCCTCAGGGGTCCCCTCCGGGTCTTAAGGAGTCTCTAGATGTGGATGTGCGCCGGCCAGCGGGTGGATGAGCAGGCCCGGACCAGAACTCCAAACTTGAGGCCGCGGCTCCTTCCCGTCAGGTAGGCCGTGGCTCGCGGGAGCCGGTAATCACGGTCCCCAGCTCCGTGCTTGCATTGCTCGGCTGCTCGGAGTGTGCTGGCCCGTTGGTAGTGCGGGCAGAGTGCTGAGACCCGCTGTGGCCCCGCTCCCAAGGTGTTACAGGGAGTCAGGCTCCAGAGCACAGCGGCCGCACTCCTTTCTTCTATGCCCGCTAGGCCACGCCCCCCCGGTTTGTGTTTTGCTGTGGAACACAAATCCCGGGAAGCATGGCAGCTGGCACAAAACTTATCTCAATAGCTTTTGTGATCTGTTTTAGAATTTGTAAATTACCTCTGTATTTTAGCATTGTAAAAAAAAATATGCATGAAATAATGTTAATAGCCTTTACAGATCCTATCATCTACTGATTAATACTGAGGATGTTTGGTATTATTGCAACTAAAATTCAGGAAAGGAAAGGTGATTTTAGAATTTACATAGTGTTTTAACAGGCCTTCCCATAGACCTCATTTATGTTTTACGCAGTGATTGGGAACACTGCAACCAATGCCAAAAAGTATCATGACACAACTTAATGTGCACAAATAATTTTTTTTTAAATACTGGTATAGTGTTTGTAGGCTTTTAAAAAAAAAAAACCTAATAAACCCCAGATTTCTATGCCTGTCTGTATGTGTGCAAGTTTGTATTTTTTAGTATTGCAACACAAATTTAACTGTCTTGTATGAGAAACATAATCCCCCTTCTTCACACAGGGCCGAAACCCTTGGTGAAGTCCAACTGGACAAAACGCGTTGTGTGATTTCTGATCTAACCTCTCTTCCTAAGTTAAGTATGTTTTATTATTTTTTATCCTTGATGTATTCATTTTTTATTTGCTGGTTTTGTTGATTATTTTATGAAACTGCCGTTATTTTAAGTCTGTGAGTTTAAGTTATTGACCTTTGTGAAAAAAATTGATGTAATAATTATTTACAAATGTTACTCATTCTTCCTATATTAATATGACACCCCGGTGGTCATTTAAAAAATCCTATCCATTATACTGTATATATATATATATATATATATATTAGTTGAATACCCGTGCTTCGCTATGGAATTTCAAGTGTTTCCATGCGTATAACTTTCATTTTGAAGGACTTCCTGGTAAAGTAATTAGACTTAAAACAGGACATGCTCCGGCCACCACTGCCAATCTTTTTCAGGCCGCACCTCCAGGCGGGCCTTCCCCGGATTGATACTGTCAAAAGGCTGGCGCTGAGGAGAATAATCCGCCTCCTTCTCTGCCCCGTCCCACCTCTGTCTCACCCCCCATGCTGATGGGGGCTGAACTTGTACTTAAACTGCATCGTGAGTGTCACTAATCATCTCCATGACCTCGAAAACTATGGATTTTTACATGTCACCCCCTTTCCACCCCCACCCCTAGGGGTGCTAGGGGTGTCTTACCCCCCCACAGTATATTTTTTCCAGATTGTAAATGATATGTGCATCAAGTTTGGTGTATATTGCTCCAGGCATTTCAGAGTTGTGCTGGAAAATACATACAGTACATACACACATACACACAAACATACATACATTTACCATTTTTAGATATATAGATAAAATGGAGGATAGCCCTACAGTCACAATGCTGCATGTAATACTGATATATAGGATCATAGTGGTATAAAGGGCTTTATGTTCCAGCTCATTGATCATCAGGGGAGGCATAAAATACAGATTATTAGTAGAATGACCCTCTACCACCATGGCCGCAGCCCAGGGGAGAGAAATACAATGGGGTATATACCGGGCTGGAACTCGTGGATCCAGGCCTGGAAGCCTGGTCCCACCCTCATACCCACATCTGCAAAGGAAAACAGGAAACGGCCATAGCAGAGAAAATACTATACCTCTATACCTTCCTACCTCTATGTCTGTCTGTTTTTACCCAGTTTTGTTCTATTACTGTTGTTCTAATTGTAAAGTGCAACGGAATATGCTGCGCTATATAAGAAACTGTTAATAAATTAAATAAATAATACTATAGCAAAGAAGGTTGGCCGAAAACCAGCCACACACTCACACTCAGGCTGGAGAAGGGGGACGGGGGAGGCTCATTCAGTCAGTTTGAGGCTACCACTGTGCTCATCATCGATGCCGCTCTCCTTCGAGCAGTGTCCGTTGGAAGCGCTGGATGGGCTCTCGGTGCCATTGGAGCGGCTCTTGGCTAGGAAGTCGGTGCACCTGTCCATCATGTCCGGCATGGTGGCACCCAGGAAAGTCATCGGGACTCCTTGGTAGTAGGTATATGGAGGCTCCGGGCTGCCAACAGCATGCTCACATGCAGGCAAAGCACTCCACCAGACGAGGAGTATCACTGCGCCGACCAAGCAGGTCCTACCTACACCTCACATGGGTGGCTCAGCATGATCGGTGGGGAGTGGGGTTACAGGAGGCGGACAGCTGTGGCCATGTAACAGGCAGCTATGCTGGCCATGCCTGGGCTTATTCATCTCCACGATCCCGAAAACTATGGATTTTTACATGTCAGCCCCTGCCCACCCCCACCCCCAGGGGTGCTAGGAATGACTTACCCCCACAGTATTTTTTTCCAGATTGTAAGTCATGTGTGTACCAAGTTTGGTGTAAATTGCTCCAGGCATTTCAGAGTTATGCATACATACATGCATCATTTCATATATATATATATATATATAGAGAGAGAGAGAGAGAGAGAGAGAGAGAGAGAGAGAGAAAATGTGACAGGAATCACATAGACTGGAGTAAAATCCGAGATACATTTATTTTCATCCACAGGTAGGTGTGCAGGTTTTGCAAGTCAGTTACAGCAAAGCAGAGTTCACGGAGTCTTCAAAATTCACAAAGACAAGGTCTTCAGTGGACCCTAAGGTCCAGCATCCCTAGCAGTAGCCCCCCACTACCATCACTACCGATCTATCACCTTGGCAGCTTGTCCACCATCAGGAGCATTTAGTCTTGTGTCTGAATCCCTTTTGCCAGCAAATGACAGCTGCCTACCCTTAGCTGCTTCTCAACACTGCCAAACGAAACACCTGTCCTGGATTTTCTCCATCCACAATCCTGCAGTTTACATCCATGTGGGATTTGTGCTGTCTCTGTCACTTTATATATATATGTGTATATATATATATATACTGTATATAGATATACATATATAGAAATAGATATGACATAAACCGATCACTCACTTCTGCGGATTCTGGGGTCCGTCCATTGCCGGTGCGATTGCTCGCGGTGCTGCGCGGCCATGTGGGGACGCGGTGTAGTCAGTGGCAGAGGTGATGCAGGTTCTGGGAGCCGGGAGTGCGGGGACCAAATGGCCAAAGCGTGTGTCTGCAGTATAGGAGGCAGCCATGTTGGAGACCAAATGAGCACATGAGAGCACTTGTGAAACACCTGTGGGTAAGTGTTAGTCAATCCCGTGCTTGTGCTGCCTTTAAGTAGGCTGGGATTATGTTACTCTGAGCCAGTGCTTTGTTGTATCTACTCTATGCCCTAGCTCTGTGCTCTCTCTGTGAATTTCTGTGTGAGTCCAGTGGTCCAGATATTGCCTCCGCTCCCAGAGGTCTGCCTGCAGCCTTCACTGCAAAAGTTTCACCAGCTCCCTGCTGTACTGTCAGTCAATCGCTCTCCCAGTTGCAACAAATGGATTTTCAGAGTCTTGTGAGAGGTTACCCTGTCTGCCTGCTTCAATCACACAGCCTTTGGAAGATTCTACTTAACTCAGGTGCTCGTTTAATCAGCTTTCAGCGTAACCCATTTATCACCATTGTCGTCTGCTGCAGTTTCACAGTGCTGTGTTATCTTCACAACTTGCAAGTATGACATTCAGAATTGTATTTTCATTGTTGCTGCAATCAAGGACAATTCTTCACAGGCTTCCAGTTTAATCTTTAAGCTTCAGTACAAGTCTCTACAGTTATTCATTTATATCTGCAATATCCAGTTAACACTGCTTACAGTTTGGCACCAATCATTGCTTCATTTGGACAATTCGTCATTCATTCACAAGCCTGTTTAAAAACTCAGTTATATGAACATTTCTTCAATGCATCTTTAAGACTGTTCCTGCTTATCATTATACCATTCATTGCAATCCGTCAGTATATATATGGTGATTAACAATTTGTCATTTAGCTCCTTACTGGAATTGTTGCCTTTAATAAATATATGAAGCGGAACTTTCTTCGTCCTCCCTGCTTTCATCATACCCCAGCACCTACACCTTTGATTGGTCCAGGGTTAACGGATTCACAAAAACACTCAGCCCTGACAAGATATACAGTACATGTATATATATATATATATATATATATATATATATATATACTTGCACTATGTTATGTTTATGAATACACCTAGCTTTTCAAAGTCCGTGGAGTGCTGCCCGTGTTTTCTTCAATAGAGGCCTTATCAAGGACCCAGGGATGATTCTCTATTTTATATATATATATATATATATATATATATGCTGCAGCAGTAGAGCACAGAAGCTGGTAGAGGACATCTATTTACACAAGATCCCTCCTGTGCAATTAGCATATTTAAGCACAGCCTCTGCATTCAAAGATGCAGCAGCTGTGCTATTGCATTCATCTTTGAATCAGGCCCTGAGTGGCCAGCCTTTGGCTGACCATTGTGCCTGACATAAACATAACTCCTCTAAACTCATGAATCATGATCATCGACATGTTCGGGTTACAAAACCGGGGAGGTGACAGATCCAATGAATATGATACTACACTTGCAAGCTCATTAAAATGTCCAGTGAAATTAAGGTCCTTTAACACGGAACGGTTTTGTCCATACAAAACAAAATCATACTTTTTTTCTGTGGATCAGTCACATTCACAAACAACAGTTTTGTGACCTGTGTAATGTTATGACCATATAGTTTTCAATCCATAAAATGTGGTTGTTCCATCATTGGCGAGACCGGAAACTTTACCAAATGAGAGATTAATTAGATACATTTACAGAAACTCGCCATTTGAAGACCTACTAGCAGATGAAAAGAAATTCTTCAACTATTTCCACATGTTGGTTTCATCCTTTGACAAATTACATAGTCGGCTTAAAGACCATATTCAATTCAGCATACTAAAGGGTGAAATTGCATTCAAACTGTTGTACAACAAAACTTGTCAAACCAAAGGCTGTGTCAACGGACAACTAAATTCCGTGGTGTATGAATGAAAGCATGGATAATGTCACGTAAAGTCACTATCTTACAATGACAACATAGCAGCCTTCTTTGGCAGTGGTTATTCACGGTTGTAACACGACGACCATACCATATTCGTTTCATCTGAAATCTACTGTATCGTGTATGTCTCCATTTCACTACAAAAAGTCTATGGAAAGATTTTGTTCTATATGGACAAAACTGCTATGTGTGAAAACGCCCTTAGAGAGCAGTTTACTTACCTACTATGTCAGCAATGCGTGAACCATACTTGCCTATCCTGCCGTATTCGCCAAGAGGCTCCTGAAATTCGGGTGGTGCTCCCCGTCCCCTGGAAGGGCAGGCAAGTCTCTCGGAGCCGACGTCACAATCTTCCCCTCAGACCTCCCCGCAGCCGTCCTTGACAGTGGGATGTCCAGGGAGGCTGATCATATCATCAAAGCCTCGCCCCCACAATGCCAGTAATCTGGGCATTAAATAGCAATTGTGGTCATATTGAGGCCATGACCCCTATTATACCGACCTGGCTACACCATCCTGCATGGGGCAGCCAGAAAGTCAGTAAGCATGGCGTGAACACCAGCAATAGCAACTCGCATCTAGCCAAAACTGATCCTACATCATAAATTTTACCTCAGCTGGCCATAGGGGTGCACAGGAAAATGCCCAGTGTTAGGCTACCATGTGTACAGAAGATGTGCGGACTGCACATATACCGTACCTCACAAAAGAACATGCAAGGTAAGATTGCATTTGCAGTATTTCAATTGTCCCCTTAGAGTTTAGAGGAATGGGAACTAGCTCATTTCTAAATCACAGTGTAAAAATACAGCGGCTCAGTATTTTTGTAGAACATGCAATAATAGGCTATACAGTACTTTCTCTGCATGCACAATAAAAGGTATTCACATTCCTTGCATTGCAATACAATCCAGGAAAACAATTGGCTGTATTTATTTATTATTTATTTATTACCAGTTATTTATATAGCGCACACATATCCCACAGCGCTTTACAGAGAATATTAGCCCATTCACATTAGTCCCTGCTCCAGTGGAGCTTACAATCTATATTCCCTTCCACATGTACACGCACACACATTCATACTAGGGTTTATTTTGTTGCAAGCCAATTAACCTTTAACCTTTTTTGGAGGGGAAAAAAAAGTGTGAGGTGAAAAGCCAGAGGGAGGGGGTTGAATCAGGTGTGAGTAATCAGGAGGAGGAGGAGGGGCTGACTAAAGCAGCTGGCTGAGCCTATATAATCAGTGATTAGACTCTTTGGAGCTTGCTCTATGTAAGGGCTTGTATTTTAAAGTGCTGCTTGGATTTGTAAGTGTGAGTTGGTAACAGCAAAAGGTAAGTTCTGATTATTCTCTGTCTATCCATATAGGGATAGTAATATTGTGAGAGAAAGTTAATCTGAATCTGATTGTTTGTATCTATACTGGTTTTTTTTTTTGTGTTTGTATCTGTACTGGGATTTTTTTTGGAGGGAAAAAAAAGTGTGAGGTGAAAAGCCAGAGGGAGGGGGTTGAATTAGGTGTGAGTAATCAGGAGGAGGAGGGGCAGACTAAAGCAGCTGGCTGAGCCTATATAATCAGTGATTAGACTCTTTGGAGCTTGCTCTTTGTACGGGCTTGTATTTTAAAGTGCTGCTTGGATATGTAAGTGTGAGTTGGTAAGAGCAAAAGGTGAGTTAGAATACAGAAAAAGTTGAGTTTTATAATACACAATCAGGAACACACATTTGCAGTACCATTAAACTTCTGGTGAGGCTGCAAGGGGCTGACCTTGTGAGTGAGTGAGAGGGTCTTTTACTTGGAGTAGCAGAGGGGCTGTGATTGTGCGTGTGTGAGGGGCATTTTTTTTTTAGCAGGAGCTGGAAGCCGAGTGAAAAGGAGGTGCAGTGAGCTGGAACAACTGAAACTGCTAAGTGGAGTATAGGTGCCGCAGGAGAGAGTACTACGGCTGCATAAAAGTGAAGGACCAAGGACCGCACAAAGATAGATAAGTATAAGCCAGCTTAATTATTGTATAAGTGAGATTGTTTGTCTTCTACTTTTTATTTTTGCTGCTTTTTCTTTGAGAGTAACAGGGAGTTAGACCTTACAAACAATATGGGAGGGGCTGTGATTGGGGACCTCACTCAGTGCATGTTGTGCAAGATGTATGCACACCTGGAGCTACTGGCCCGGTGTGATTACATCTGCACGAGGTGTGTGCGAATGGTTGCCCTGGAAGCCCAGGTAACTGATCTAGAGCAAACCGTTACGCGACTGAGGGAGATTCACAATCTCGAGCGAAGTTTAGACAGAATGGTGGAGGAGTTGCGGAAGGGGTCACTGGTAGAAGAGGATGATGATCAGGTAGCCAGCTGGGTCACAGTTTGAAGAAATAAAAAGAGGGAGAGGCTCGACATCTCCGAACTATCAAACCCGAACAAATTTGCCCGACTGGACAAGGTATCGGAGGATGATAGTGAAGAAATGATGGTGCCGGAGGAGACTGCTCCCTCTAGCATCCAGAGGAGTGGTCCCTCTGGCGCGGTTGGGATAAAAGATAGTGAGGTACCTAGTCAGATGGTGGTGGTAGGGGATTCTATCATTAGGAAGGCAGATAGGGCAATCTGCTACCTGGACCGTGATCGCCATACAGTCTGTTATCTCCCGGTTGCTCGGGTACGGCACATCGCGGACCGGATAGAAAGATTGTTGGGAGGGGCTGGGAAAGACCCGGCAGTCTTGGTGCACGTTGGCACCAATGACAAAGTTAGCGGAAGGTGGGATGTCCTTAAGAAAGACTATAGGGACTTAGGAAAGAAACTGAAGGCAAGGACATCTAAGGTAATATTCTCAGAATTATTACCTGTGCCACGCGCTAGTCCAGGGAGGCAGGGGGAGATTAGGGAGGTAAATGTGTGGCTTAGGGATTGGTGCAGGAAAGAGGGGTTGTGTTCCTGGAACACTGGGCGGACTTCTCAGTCAGGCTCTTTTGTCGTGACGGATTGCACCTGACTGGGGAGGGGGCAGTGGTGCTGGGGGGAAGGATGGTTAGAAGGTTGGAGGAGATTTTAAACTAGGAGCCTGGGGGGAGGGTTTAGCTAGAAACTACGGGTCATGCAGTGAGAATAGTGGGGATGGCGGCAGTAAACGAAATGGGGGAGAAGTTGGGGGGTGGGTAAGAGCAGGCGGTAAGGTTACTAACATGGGTACTAAAAGAGATTTTACCAAAGCACTAACCAATGACGATTACAGGTCATCATTGCTACATAAGGTGAAAGATGTCCCTAACGCAAGGGAAAATACTTATCTTAGTTGTATGTATGTAAACGCCAGAAGCATTACTGGTAAAAAGGGTGAACTAGAAATACTTGCAGCAAGCAAACAGTATGATATTATAGGCATTACTGAAACTTGGTGGGACGAATCTCATGATTGGACAGTCAATCTAGAGGGCTATACACTGTTTAGGAGAGACAGACTAAATAAAAAGGGTGGAGGGGTGTGTCTTTACGTAAAGCCGTTTTTAAAACCTGATATACGGGAAGATATTCAGGAGGGGACTGTAGACACTGTCGAGACATTATGGGTAGAAATTGCATGTGGGGAAAAAGGAATAAAAAAGTTAGTATTGGGTGTATGCTATAGGCCTCCTGGTATCAACGCATCTGATGAGGAATTGCTACTAAAGAAAATTGAAAGAGCAGCAGGAGTAGGAGACATAGTAGTGATGGGAGATTTTAACTATCCAGAGATAAACTGGAAAAACGATTCATGTGATACTGCTAGGGGCAATATGTTTTTAAACACACCTAATGATAACTACTTAGTTCAACTAATTGAGGAACCAACTAGGTACAATGCAATCTTAGACCTGGTATTAACAAACAATGGGGATTTGGTATCAGGTATTATAGTAGGGGAACCCATAGGAAACAGCGACCACAATATGGTCACATTCAATATCAGTTTCCATAAACAGCCCTATACTGGCTCAACTAGGAAACTTTAGCAAAGCAAATTTTGAAAAAATGAGGGTATTTTTCAGGGATATTGAATGGGAAGGTTTGTTTTTAGGAAAAAATACTACGGAGAAATGGGAGGTACTAAAATTCCTGCTAGCTAAAAATACACTCAAATTTATTCCTACGAGCAGCAAAAAAAGGAATAGAAATCATAGACCGATGTGGCTTAACAAAAAGATTAAGGAACTTATGGGCAAGAAAAGGCGAGCATTTTAAAAAATACAAATCTGACGGGGAAGCAGAGTCATTTCAGCACTATAAGGAATGTAACAAAATATGCAAAAAGGAAATAAGAGCGGCTAAAGTAGAAACTGAAAAACTAGTTGCAAAGGAAAGCAAAGCGAATCCCAAAAAATTATTTAAATACATTAATAGCAAGAGATTAAAGAAGGAGAGAATAGGCCCTTTAAAAATATATAGAGAGAATTTATAAAGGAGCGCTTGAAACAAAGATATACAATCAAATAAATTTATAATCAATTTATTTAAATCTACTCCACATAGAGCATAAAGATAAAATTCATAAACTTCATAAAATGTGCAAATGTTTCAATCCCATGCCTTTAAAATAACCGTCCATTAGTAACCATCCATAGGTATGCTTGTGACCAATTTTAAACGTCTGTATAGTATTCAGACACACTGGTCTCTTTAATAAAGATTTTCACAGTCTCTGTGGTACCACATTACTTTTATGTCCAGAGCGGAGGAGAGGGGGAGAGCGCTGTGTGAGATGATGAACACAGCGGTATGCTACGACCCCTTTTACAGCTCCTTCCCAGCCGTAGTTTAATTGCTGGATACTCACGGCCGCAGCAGTTTCTGGTTTCACGGGGAGCGGGCCTCCTTAGCCAGGTCCCGCTTTTGCTGTATCCCCGGTCAAACGGCTCACCAGTCTGCCACAGGTCACAGGATGAGATGTAATGGCTAAAGGCAGCAGGATCAATCAAAGAAGTGCCCTCCTTACGCGTTTCTCCGCAACTAGGGCAAGCGGTTTCGTCAGAGGAATGGATGGTTACTAATGGACGGTTATTTTAAAGGCATGGGATTGAAACATTTGCACAATTTATGAAGTTTATGAATTTTATCTTTATGCTCTATGTGGAGTAGATTTAAATAAATTGATTATAAATTTATTTGATTGTATATCTTTGTTTCAAGCGCTCCTTTATAAATTCTCTCTATATATTTTTAGTAATTAGTGGGTGGAACAGTACCACCAGTAGGAGCTGCAAGAACTTGGTATCAATTAAAATATTTAAGGTTAATAGATTTTTTGGTGGTTTTATAAGCGCTGTGTGTTTATAAATTTTAGGCCCTTTAAAAGACAAGTTGGGAGTCTTAAGCAAAAATGATAATGACATAGCGGACACACTAAATGAGTTTTTTTCAACAGTATTTACTAGAGAGGACCCAATTCAGGGACTAACATATAATCTCAATAATGAGAATATCCCACTGATAGGTACTTATTTAAGCGAGGAAGTAGTCTGTGACCGATTAAAACATTTAAAGATTAATAAGTCACCAGGTCCCGATGGTATTCACCCAAGGGTTCTAATGGAGCTTCATTCTGAACTTGCAAAACCGTTATTTTTGATCTTTAAGGATTCAGTAATATCAGGTATGGTTCCCAAAGACTGGCTATAGCGGAAGTAGTGCCTATATTCAAAAAGGGAAGTAAAGCTGAACCAGGTAATTATAGACCAGTTAGTCTTACATCTTTAGTGGGGAAAGTATTGGAAGGTATTCTACGAGATAGTATTCAGAAGTTCCTTGAAGTCAATAAGGTCATTAAAAGGAATCAACATAGGTTTATGAAGGACAGATCCTGTCAAACCAACTTACTTGGCTTTTATGAAACAGTAAGCGCAAACCTATATCAGGGTAAAGAGGTGGATGTAATCTTTTTAGATTTTTCCAAAGCGTTCGATACTGTACCACACATGAGACTTATCTACAAGCTACAAGAATCAGGGCTAGGAAGCACAATATGCACTTGGGTCAAAAACTGGTTAGATAATAGGGAGCAGCGCATTGTGGTTAATGGATCTTTTTCAACTTGGACTGAAGTGCTAAGTGGTGTGCCGCAAGGCTCAGTATTAGGACTGCTATTGTTCAATATTTTCATTAACGACCTAACAGAAGGTCTAGAGAGCATGGTGTAAATTTTTGCAGATGATACCAAATTGTGTAAAGTTATAAATGCAGAGGGGGATGCTGAGTCGCTTCAGAATGACTTAGTTAAATTAGAAACGTGGGCAGTGAAATGGAGAATGCGCTTCAATACAGACAAGTGTAAGGTAATGCACTGTGGTAACAAGAACAAAAATAACACCTACCTACTAAATGGGGTAAAATTAGGGGATTCTGTACTGGAAAAGGACTTAGGTGTCCTCATAGATAGCAAACTAAGCAGTAGTACCCAAAGTAGGACTGCAGCAGAGAAGGCTAATAAGATATTAGCATGCATAAAACGGGGAATTGATGCTAGGGACTAGAGTATTATACTCCCGTTATATAAATCACTTGTGAGGCCACACCTTGAATACTGTGTACAATTCTGGGCACCTTACTACAAAAAGGATATCCTGGAGCTAGAAAAGGTTCAAAGGTGGGCGACCAAACTAATTAAGGGTATGGAGACGCTGGAATACGAGGAAAGGCAAGCAAGACTAGGCATGTTTACACTGGAAAAGAGGAGATTAAGAGGGGACATGATCAACATTTACAAATATATAAGGGGACAATATACAGATCTTGCGCAGGACCTGTTTTTGGTTAGATCAACACAGAGAGCTCGTGGACACTCGCTCAGGTTAGAGGAGAGGAGATTCCACACAATACGGCGTAAAGGCTTTTTTACGGTAAGGACGATACGTGTTTGGAATTCCCTGCCTGAGGGAGTTGTAATGGCCGGCTCAGTCAACACCTTTAAGAATGGGTTAGATAAATTCCTAATGGATAAGGATATCCAGGGTTACAGGGCATAGTCACGCACTATGGTTTTTATAAAAAAGAGAGGTTAATCGGAACGGCAGTCAGCAACTTCAGTCAAAATTTTATACAAAATAATCGTGCATAGGAGACCACAAAAGGGTTGAACCCGATGGACAATTGTCTTTTTTCAACCTTAGATACTATGTTACTATGTTACTATGTTACCAGTATATTTTTGGTTTGTGGGAGAAAACTGCAGTACCCGGAGGAAACCCACGCAAGTAAGGAGAGGATATACAAACTCCACACAATTAGGGCCATGGTGGTAATCAAACCCATGACCTCAGTGCTGTGAGGCAGTAATGCTAACCATTACACCATCCGTACTGCCCTTGCTCCTAAAACTATATATGAAGCGCAAATTACAAATTAGAACAAACTGCATCTTCAGTGTAAAATGCAACATATTTATTGTATCCCACAGTATATTAAAACAACAGGAGCTGAAACACATGCACAATATTAAAAACAGAATACATTTAAACACCGAAGCAAGGCAGTCGTAAATTTGTTGCCTGCAAGTCTAGGAGGATCATTTCTCTTCAGTCTGGATCAATACCATTAATCACTTTTTTAAGAGAAAAGCTGGTTTGTCAATTAATAAGAAGGTGGCGATAGTACAAAGACTGTCAGACGTTTCCTGAAAATCCAGTCTATCTGTTACACAATGTGTTACTGTTACTACAGGTAGCCATAATTGGTAGTTAACCAGGTTGACCTCGGTTTTTATGTTACACTTTTGATGTTTCAGTTAAACTTTATTACAGGCATAAAAATAATTCAACAGCCACAAACACAGAGAAGCAAACAACATTTTATTTGAAACAAATGGTTTGCGTTAAATGGGTGTAAAGACCATTGCATTGATAGATCTAGCATGCCATCATTCTGCAAGTACACTTATTTGGATTTTGTTTCACTTTGGATTGCAGACTCACCACAATATTCCAGCACAGCCAAACATTGAGATGTCAAGATTACTGTTACACAGCTTAGAATACAGTATAATGAATATACTTTCCTCATTAGCCTTAGGGATGAAAAAATCCCTGGGAAAAATAGAACTAAAATATATTGTTTTTCTATATTCAGATCATTGTTACCTATTGTAACGAAAATTTATTTGCAGAACATATTAAATGCAGACATGTCTCTAAAACTAAGAATTATTAGGACCTTTGCCTAAAAGGGACATATAAATTAAAGGAGAAGGTAACACCAATTGTTAATGCTAGAGATGTGCAGCAGGCATTTTTCGGGTTTTGTGTTTTGGTTTTGGATTCGGTTCCGCGGTCGTGTTTTGGATTCGGACGCGTTTTGGCAAAACCTCCCTTAACAATTTTTGTAGGATTCGGGTTTTTTTTCAAAAAACCCTCAAAAACAGCTTAAATCATAGAATTTGGGGGTAATTTTGATCCTATAGTATTATTAACTTCAATTACCATAATTTCCGCTAATTTCCAGTCTATTCTGAACACCTCACACCTCACAATATTGTTTTTAGTCCAAAAGGTTTCACGAGGTCACTGGATGACTAAGCTAAGCAACCCAAGTGGTCAGCACAAATACCTGGCCCATCTAGGAGTGGCACTGCAGTGTCAGACAGGAGGGCAGATATAAAAAAGGCCCCTAACAGCACATGATGCAAAGATGAAAAAAGGTGCACCGAGGTTGCTGTAGGCCTAAGCTAAGCGACACAACCACCTGGTCCATCTAGTAGTCTCACGCAGTGGCTGAATGTCAAGAGTGGGCCGCAATTGTTCGGTCCACTGACAGCATCTCCAGCACGCTCCAGTCACTTTAAAAAAAAAATGCAATTGGTGGACTTATACAGCAGTACCCCAGGACTAATACAGCAGTACCCCTGGACTTATAAGGCACTGTCACACAGGATGGCACTTTTCAAAAACTAGGCTCCAAACAGCACCTCATGCAAAGATGTCGAAGAGGTGCAATGAGGTAACTGTATGACTAAGCCAAGCGACACAAACAATTCCAACTCGAATTATATGTCCAAATCACTGGAATTATTTGGCAAGATCACTGTAATTAATAATTACAAATCACTGATATTAATTGGTAAAATCACTGTAATGCTACGTCGAAAGCACTGGAATTATTTGGCAAGATCACTGTAATTAATAATTATAAATCACTGATATTAATTGGTAAAATCACTGTAATGCTACGTCCAAATCACTGGAATTTTTTGGCAAGATCACTGTAATTAATAATTATAAATCACTGATATTAATTGGTAAAATCACTGTAATGCTACATCCAAATCACTGGAATTAATTGGCAAAATCTCGCTATCGCCTGCCTAGTGAAGTGGAATCTAGATGGGATTTGGTACCGGGGACACAATAACTTCATCAATTGTCTAAATCCCACTGCACTAATGGCGGATAACGGGTGCACGTCTAACAGTGCACTGATTATACTGATCACTGATTATACTGAGCACTGATTATACTGATCACTGATTATACTGATCACAGATTTTACTGAGCACTGATTATACTGAGCACTGATTATACTGAGCACTGATTATACTGATCACTGATTATACAGAGCACTGATTATACTGATCACTGATTATACTGAGCACTGTGTCGAAGTCGAAAAATATTGCAATACACACATCACGTACAAACTACACACAGATGGCCTCTGCGCGTGTACTTGTTCTGCTGTGCGTGCGCATATTCGCAATTTGCGTATGGTCGCTCCCGCGGTCCTGCGCATTAGCGCGTGGTATGAGTATTTACGGTAGAGTTTGCGAACGCATGGAAAAGCCATCAAAACACATTACATATTTAATCCAAATAGTGCACAATGTACACATAGTCTTTCTGCATCACACCAGCAAGTTACAACAGTTTAAATGGTATCAGAACAAAGGGATTCACCTTTACAGGATAGGAGGGGACAGAACAAGGTTATAAGGTGGTGTTTGGTATCCAGCTGTAGGGTATTTTAAGGGTAATATTCCAATGTTGGTTTGCAGAAGATCGCACACTCCTGCGAATAGTTATGCGCAGGAGCAGAATATAAATATAAACTGTATTTACTGTACATTTGGTATGCGGCGGGAACCCAGAGGAAACCACCCACAAGTGCATCTGGAACAGACATCGCCCACCTATTCAAACCAACCTATGACCTCTCCTGTACTGTAAATGACCATCCCTGTGTCCAATGTACAAAGAGATTACAGTATCCATTGTGTTAAGTTTTGGAAGATTGTATAAAAGAGCCAGCTGCATGCCTGGTCACACACAGACTCTAAAGGTCATCTACCCTGATGACTGAGGACCAGACTGGGAAGCGCAGGCAAAATCAAACAAGTATGTACCATTGACTGTAGCCATTATTCTATTGTATTGTATTGTTTTGTTATTGTAACCCCATGCAAGTAAAGAACCATTGGTGGGTTAGACCCCAACCTAGTTTTGAATTACAATTGGTGTCGTGTTCCATTTCCTTGCTAAGGTTTAAAGTGTATTTACAGCCACTCGGGCTGCTGCATTGTGCTAACAGCGTATAGGCCTGTGTACGCAAACTGTGTAGTCCCTACGCCCTTTCGGCGTACATACGCAGAGTGCATACACTCTGCGACCTTGTGTACGTAAGGTTTGTAAATAATATAAAGGTGAAAGGTTAATTACTGCGGCGCAGCGGCTCAATATTAAAGTGTATCAAGTGTGTTTAAGGTATATGCTTTTTAGTCCTGTATGTAAACAAGCGTTTACAACTGATTATACTGATCACTGATTTTACTGAGCACTGATTATACTAAGCACTGATTATACTGATCACTGATTATACTGAGCACTGATTATACTGATCACTGATTTTACTGATCACCGATTATACTGAGCACTGATTATACTGAGCCCTGATTTTACTGTGCACTAATTATACTGATCACTGATTATACTGAGCACTGATTATACTGAGCACTGATGATACTACGGAGAACTGACACTGAGCAGCATGATGCAGCACAAGACACTACTAGTATTAGTGAGCAGCACAAAAGCCCTCTGGAATTGTCACCCCCCCAGATACCACTGTGACTGGAATGATGATGACCTATGCACAGTGACAGGACACTACCACAGCACCCTACAGCAGCAAGATGCAGCACAAGACACTTGACTATTAGTAATGTACTGTAATATACTGAGCACCACACAATACAGCACAAGACAATGAGCAGTGATACTGAGCACTGATGAGGATACTAGAACTGACACTGGGCAGCGAGAACAGCACTGGACTATTGTACTGTAGTATACTGGTCACCACAATGCAGCACAAGACAATGAGTAGTGATACTGAGCACTGATGAGGATACTAGAACTGACACTGGGCAGCGAGAACAGCACTGGACTATTGTACTGTAGTATACTGGTCACCACAATGCAGCAGCAAGACAATGAGTAGTGATACTGAGCACTGAGCACTGATGAGGATACTAGAACTGACACTGGGCAGCGAGAACAGCACTGGACTATTGTACTGTAGTATACTGGTCACCACAATGCAGCACTGATACTGAGCACAGATATTGAGCACTGATGAGGATACTAGAACTGACACGGAGCAGCAAGATGCAGCATTGGACTATTGTACTGTAGTATTATATACTGGTCACCACAATGCAGCACTGATACTGAGAACAGATATTGAGCACTGATGAGGATACTAGAACTGACACAGTGCAGCAAGATGCAGCAATGGACTATTGTACTGTAGTATTATATACTGGTCACCACAATGCAGCACTGATACTGAGCACAGATATTGAGCACTGATGAGGATACTAGAACTGACACGGAGCAGCAAGATGCAGCAATGGACTATAGTACTAGTATTATATACTGGTCACCACAATGCAGCAGCAAGACAATGAGCACTGATCCTGAGCACTGATGAGGATACTAGAACTGACACTGGGCAGCGAGAACAGCACTGGACTATTGTACTGTAGTATACTGGTCACCACAATGCAGCACTGATACTGAGCACAGATATTGAGCTGATATTGAGCTGATATTGAGCTTTTCACTCAGAGAACTTAGCCACGTCCTCTCCGCTTAATCTACAATGCACCAGTGAAAATGGCGGCGACTCGCGGCTCTTTATATGGAATCCGAATCTCGCGAGAATCCGACAGCAGGATGATGACGTTTTCCCCCGTTCAGGTTTTGCGAGTAAGGCGGGAAGAACCAAGGCTGCCTCAGACCCATGTAAACCACGTGAAGTTCGGGGGGGTTCGGATCTCGGAGAACCAAACCCGCTCATCTCTAGTTAATGCAAGTAAAAAGATCTATATCCATGACACATTATTTGTAGGAACACAATCTAAATTAAATCCAATTTTAGTTATAAATATAACAAGGAATCTTAAAAGAGCAACATTCTAAAATAGAATGGTACTGTACTTAAGGTTAACAGCGTTATAATAGGACACAATTCTAAAAGAAAAAAAATCTATGAAGTTCTAGATACTTAGGGGCTTATTTATCAAAGCTCAGAGAGAGATACAATTATGAGAGATAAAATACTAGCCAATTAGCTTATAACTTTAGCCCCCTCCCCCCCTACATCAGCAATCGCAAAATAACTACCGTATATACTTGAGTATAAGTCGACCCGAATATAAGCAGAGGCACCTAATTTTACCACAAAAACCTGGGAAAACTTATTGACTCGAGTATAAGCCTAGGGTGGGAAATGCAGCTCTAGCCGTACACTGCCCTCATACTGCCAGATATGCCCCCACAGTGCCAAATATGCCCCCACAGTGCCAGATATGCCCTCACACTGCCAGATATGCCATCACACTGCCAGATATGCCCCCACAGTGCCAGATATGCCCTCACACTACCAGATATGCCCTCACACTGCCAGTTATACCCCCACAGTGCCAGATATGCCCTCATACTGCCAGATATACATGCCCCCTCAGTGCCAGATATGCCCTCACACTGCCAGATATGCCCCACACAGTGCCAGTTATACCCCCACAGTGCCAGATATGCCCTCATACTGCCAGATATGCCCACTCAGTGCCAGATATGCCCTCACACTGCCAAATATGCCCCCACAGTGCCAGATATGCCCCCACAGTGCCAGATATGCATGCCCCCTCAGTGCCAGATATGCCCTCATACTGCCAGATATGCCTCCACACAGTGCCAGTTATACCCCCACAGTGCCAGATATGCCCTCATACTGCCAGATATGCATGTCCCCTCAGTGCCAGATATGCCCTCACACTGCCAGATATGCCCCCACACAGTGCCAGTTATATCCCCACAGTGCCAGATATACCCTCATGCTGCCAGATATGCATGCCCCCTCAGTGCCACATATGCCCCCCAAGTGCCAAATATGCTCCCCCAGTGCCTGCTATAACTTACCTTCCGCTGCTCCCGCATTGTCTTGTGATGGAGGGACACGGTGGGCACAGCGTGCGCCTCTCCTGTGTCCCTCCTGCATCCCTCCTGCGTCTTCGGCGGCCGCGGCTAGTCTGTTAAATGAAGTGCCAGTTCGTGAGCCAATCAGAGCTCACGAACGGGTACTTCCTTTAATAGACCCGCCGCTGCCGCCGGAGACGCAGGAGGGACACAGGAGAGGCGCGTGCTGTGCCCTCCATGTCCCTCCTTCCCACTGCACTGCACTGCCAGCACTGACTCGAGTATAAGCCAAGGGGGCTTTTTCAGCACAAAAAAAGGTGCTGAAAAAGTCGGCTTATACTCGAGTATATACGGTATTTGCATATTCTGAATTTTTTCCCCAGATTTAAAGATTCCCCAATCCACCAATCTGTGCCCACATATTATATATATTTTTCAGTGATTTGCTGATCATTTTAAGCAAATATGTGTCTGCCCATCTTGAAAGGCTCATCAGTATACTAGAAACAGTCTACAACTCTGCTGATTGTTACCATACACTAGCAATCTACAGCCCCAATTGATCTGTGAAATCCAACATGTTGGACAACCTGATTTACCAATCCCAATCAATTTTTGGTTGGAATCTGTGATCTGTGCAGGTTTAATACACAATCATCTGCAAAACTCCAAATTGCCCCAGCTGATTTGCTGATGTATGGAGGCCTTTGCATGTTACAGGCTGTGTATGAAAAATGACAGTTACAGATATGTAACGTGCATCACGAGTCAAAGAACATGGCATGCCACGGCATTCATGGGAGCATGCGTACGCACGTGCTCTAATCGGGTTAGACATATACAGCTGTACACTGACAGGCAGCGGGACTAGGTCACTCCCGTTGCCTGCGTAGGCAGCCCATGGGACATGTAGTGGGATTATATGCTCCCGCTACCCGAGTTACACAGCACACCAGGAATTGGTCATTGTGGGAATCGTGCATTTGCATGCACCCGCGATTGCGTATGAAAAGGACATTGCAGTGCTGGGTCCTACAATGCGCTATGCCCAAATATGACCAAAGATGCGTGAGGACAAATCTGTAGGAGCTGATTAATTGGTACTTAATCTCTCACAATTTTATCTCTCTCCAAGCTTTGATACTGTAAATACCCCCCTTAAAATGTAAATGTTTATTGGTAAGTATAGTAAAGAAGATATAGGGACTGACTGAGTTGAGAGTAAAGCAAAACTAGAGGAGTAACTTTGTATCTGGAACAAACCAATGTAAACGGTGCAATGCAAAGAGTGCAAATACTTTTTTTTTCTTTTTGCATGCAGGGTAAATACTGGCTGCTTTTGCATGTAGTACACAAATGCTGGACAGCTTGAATTTTACAGATTAATTTTACACTTTTATTTTACACCACTGCAATTTCTCTGCACATATCTAAATCTCTCTGCAAATTTTACATCTGCCAGGTTTTGCAAAGATGCAAAGGTGGTAATTCAGAGTTGATCGCAGCTGAAAATTTGTTAGCAGTTGGGCAAAACCATGTGCACTGCAGGGGGGAGGGGGGCAGATATAACATGTGCAGAGAGAGTTAGATTTGGGTGGTTTATATTTTTTCTGTGCAGGGTAAATACTGGCTGCTTTATTTTTACACTGCAATTTAGATTTCAGTTTGAACACACCCACCCAAATCTAACTCTCTCTGCACGTGTTATATCTGCCCCCCCTGCAGTGCACATGGTTTTGCCCACCTGCTAACAAATTTGCTGCTGTGATCAACTCTGAATTAGGCCCATTACTTGGTTTTGGTTTTTTGCTTTGCTTCCAATTCTGAATCAGCACCATGTTGGTAGCCAAACGTAAGCTCCTAAAGTCGGTTCTTAGATTGAAAGATTTCACATCTCTGGCACATGAATAATAGTGATTATACCATCACCAGTTGCCAAATCTATGATCTGGGAATATCTTCATTTGAAGGAGCGAAAGTCTCTAAATTCTATGAAACATGTTTTCATAAGTACAAATAAAGGGGGATATTGGTTGCTACGGTAGTTAAGAACTCACTCTACAGACATGTTGATATTTGGATGCAGTCAGTAATTTAATAAAGAGGATATTCAAGATCTAATATAAAGATTTAAAATACCAGTAAAATATTAGGAACTGTACATTAAAATGAACGGAATGTTAGGACACCCTATAAAGAAAGGTACAACACAAAGGCTAAGCATATATCTCCTATTATTAAAGGAGTTGTATCGCCAAACTGCCTTTAAATAAATAGGGATAAACAAAATGAAATGTAGTATAAATATTCATGAAACTTCATTGCAAAGTTGTGCTGCACATAACTGTAACAAATGCACAACTTTATACAGGCCTACTCTAGGGAGTAAATTTACTAAAATGCATATTCTTCCAAGATTGCATTCTCGGGCTGGTTTAGCCTTTTTAACAAACTCAGAGATTTACTAAAACCAAACATGGGAGAAAAATCACATTCTGAACTGCAACACACATCCAAATCTGCAAATCGAAGTGAATATACCATTTAACCAACTTGAAGTACTTTCAATAAAAAAGATTTAAACACAGAAATTTACTAAGAATCATGTTT
Organism: Pseudophryne corroboree; assembly: GCF_028390025.1. NCBI lineage: Eukaryota > Metazoa > Chordata > Amphibia > Anura > Myobatrachidae > Pseudophryne > Pseudophryne corroboree. The sequence goes on along the minus strand of NC_086448.1, from coordinate 309,376,639 downwards.
ATAAACATGGAGCAAACTCGGGACAAAGCTAGAGATGAGCGCCGGAAATTTTTCGGGTTTTGTGTTTTGGTTTTGGGTTCGGTTCCGCGGCCGTGTTTTGGGTTCCACCGCGTTTTGGCAAAACCTCACCGAATTTTTTTTGTCGGATTCGGGTGTGTTTTGGATTCGGGTGTTTTTTTCAAAAAACACTAAAAAAAAGCTTAAATCATAGAATTTGGGGGTCATTTTTGATCCCAAAGTATTATTAACCTCAAAAACCATAATTTACACTCATTTTCAGTCTATTCTGAATACCTCACACCTCACAATATTATTTTTAGTCCTAAAATTTGCACCTAGGTCGCTGGATGACTAAGCTAAGCGACCCTAGTGGCCGACACAAACACCGGGCCCATCTAGGAGTGTCACTGCAGTGTCACGCAGGATGGCCCTTCCAAAAAACACTCCCCAAACAGCACATGACGCAAAGAAAAAAAGAGGCGCAATGAGGTAGCTGTGTGAGTAAGATAAGCGACCCTAGTGGCCGACACAAACACCGGGCCCATCTAGGAGTGTCACTGCAGTGTCACGCAGGATGTCCCTTCCAAAAAACCCTCCCCAAACAGCACATGACGCAAAGAAAAAAAAGAGGCGCAATGAGGTAGCTGTGTGAGTAAGATAAGCGACCCTAGTGGCCGACACAAACACCGGGCCCATCTAGGAGTGTCACTGCAGTGTCACGCAGGATGTCCCTTCCAAAAAACCCTCCCCAAACAGCACATGACGCAAAGAAAAAAAGAGGCGCAATGAGGTAGCTGTGTGAGTAAGATAAGCGACCCTAGTGGCCGACACAAACACTGGGCCCATCTAGGAGTGTCACTGCAGTGTCACGCAGGATGTCCCTTCCAAAAAACCCTCCCCAAACAGCACATGACGCAAAGAAAAAAAGAGGCGCAATGAGGTAGCTGTGTGAGTAAGATAAGCGACCCTAGTGGCCGACACAAACACCGGGCCCATCTAGGAGTGGCACTGCAGTGTCACGCAGGATGTCCCTTCCAAAAAACCCTCCCCAAACAGCACATGACGCAAAGAAAAAAAGAGGCGCAATGAGGTAGCTGTGTGAGTAATATAAGCGACCCTAGTGGCCGACACAAACACCTGGCCCATCTAGGAGTGGCACTGCAGTGTCACGCAGGATGTCCCTTCCAAAAAACCCTCCCCAAACAGCACATGACGCAAAGAAAAAAAGAGGCGCAATGAGGTAGCTGTGTGAGTAAGATAAGCGACCCTAGTGGCCGACACAAACACCGGGCCCATCTAGGAGTGTCACTGCAGTGTCACGCAGGATGTCCCTTCCAAAAAACCCTCCCCAAACAGCACATGACGCAAAGAAAAAAAGAGGCGCAATGAGGTAGCTGTGTGAGTAAGATAAGCGACCCTAGTGGCCGACACAAACACCGGGCCCATCTAGGAGTGGCACTGCAGTGTCACGCAGGATGTCCCTTCCAAAAAACCCTCCCCAAACAGCACATGACGCAAAGAAAAAAAGAGGCGCAATGAGGTAGCTGTGTGAGTAAGATAAGCGACCCTAGTGGCCGACACAAACACCTGGCCCATCTAGGAGTGGCACTGCAGTGTCACGCAGGATGTCCCTTCCAAAAAACCCTCCCCAAACAGCACATGACGCAAAGAAAAAAAGAGGCGCAATGAGGTAGCTGTGTGAGTAAGATAAGCGACCCTAGTGGCCGACACAAACACCGGGCCCATCTAGGAGTGTCACTGCAGTGTCACGCAGGATGTCCCTTCCAAAAAACCCTCCCCAAACAGCACATGACGCAAAGAAAAAAAGAGGCGCAATGAGGTAGCTGTGTGAGTAAGATAAGCGACCCTAGTGGCCGACACAAACACCGGGCCCATCTAGGAGTGGCACTGCAGTGTCACGCAGGATGTCCCTTCCAAAAAACCCTCCCCAAACAGCACATGACGCAAAGAAAAAAAGAGGCGCAATGAGGTAGCTGTGTGAGTAAGATAAGCGACCCTAGTGGCCGACACAAACACCGGGCCCATCTAGGAGTGGCACTGCAGTGTCACGCAGGATGTCCCTTCCAAAAAACCCTCCCCAAACAGCACATGACGCAAAGAAAAAAAGAGGCGCAATGAGGTAGCTGTGTGAGTAAGATAAGCGACCCTAGTGGCCGACACAAACACCGGGCCCATCTAGGAGTGGCACTGCAGTGTCACGCAGGATGTCCCTTCCAAAAAACCCTCCCCAAACAGCACATGACGCAAAGAAAAAAAGAGGCGCAATGAGGTAGCTGTGTGAGTAAGATAAGCGACCCTAGTGGCCGACACAAACACCTGGCCCATCTAGGAGTGGCACTGCAGTGTCACGCAGGATGTCCCTTCCAAAAAACCCTCCCCAAACAGCACATGACGCAAAGAAAAATTAAAGAAAAAAGAGGTGCAAGATGGAATTGTCCTTGGGCCCTCCCACCCACCCTTATGTTGTATAAACAGGACATGCACACTTTAACCAACCCATCATTTCAGTGACAGGGTCTGCCACACGACTGTGACTGAAATGACGGGTTGGTTTGGACCCCCACCAAAAAAGAAGCAATTAATCTCTCCTTGCACAAACTGGCTCTACAGAGGCAAGATGTCCACCTCATCATCATCCTCCGATATATCACCGTGTACATCCCCCTCCTCACAGATTATCAATTCGTCCCCACTGGAATCCACCATCTCAGCTCCCTGTGTACTTTGTGGAGGCAATTGCTGCTGGTCAATGTCTCCACGGAGGAATTGATTATAATTCATTTTAATGAACATCATCTTCTCCACATTTTCTGGATGTAACCTCGTACGCCGATTGCTGACAAGGTGAGCGGCGGCACTAAACACTCTTTCGGAGTACACACTTGTGGGAGGGCAACTTAGGTAGAATAAAGCCAGTTTGTGCAAGGGCCTCCAAATTGCCTCTTTTTCCTGCCAGTATAAGTACGGACTGTGTGACGTGCCTACTTGGATGCGGTCACTCATATAATCCTCCACCATTCTTTCAATGGTGAGAGAATCATATGCAGTGACAGTAGACGACATGTCCGTAATCGTTGTCAGGTCCTTCAGTCCGGACCAGATGTCAGCATCAGCAGTCGCTCCAGACTGCCCTGCATCACCACCAGCGGGTGGGCTCGGAATTCTGAGCCTTTTCCTCGCACCCCCAGTTGCGGGAGAATGTGAAGGAGGAGATGTTGACAGGTCGCGTTCCGCTTGACTTGACAATTTTCTCACCAGCAGGTCTTTCAACCCCAGCAGACTTGTGTCTGCCGGAAAGAGAGATCCAAGGTAGGCTTTAAATCTAGGATCGAGCACGGTGGCCAAAATGTAGTGCTCTGATTTCAACAGATTGACCACCCGTGAATCCTTGTTAAGCGAATTAAGGGCTCCATCCACAAGTCCCACATGCCTAGCGGAATTGCTCCGTGTTAGCTCCTCCTTCAATGTCTCCAGCTTCTTCTGCAAAAGCCTGATGAGGGGAATGACCTGACTCAGGCTGGCAGTGTCTGAACTGACTTCACGTGTGGCAAGTTCAAAGGGCATCAGAACCTTGCACAACGTTGAAATCATTCTCCACTGCACTTGAGACAGGTGCATTCCACCTCCTATATCGTGCTCAATTGTATAGGCTTGAATGGCCTTTTGCTGCTCCTCCAACCTCTGAAGCATATAGAGGGTTGAATTCCACCTCGTTACCACTTCTTGCTTCAGATGATGGCAGGGCAGGTTCAGTAGTTTTTGGTGGTGCTCCAGTCTTCTGTACGTGGTGCCTGTACGCCGAAAGTGTCCCGCAATTCTTCTTGCCACCGACAGCATCTCTTGCACGCCCCTGTCGTTTTTTTAAAAATTCTGCACCACCAAATTCAAGGTATGTGCAAAACATGGGACGTGCTGGAATTTGCCCATATTTAATGCACACACAATATTGCTGGCGTTGTCCGATGCCACAAATCCACAGGAGAGTCCAATTGGGGTAAGCCATTCCGCGATGATCTTCCTCAGTTGCCGTAAGAGGTTTTCAGCTGTGTGCGTATTCTGGAAACCGGTGATACAAAGCGTAGCCTGCCTAGGAAAGAGTTGTCATTTGCGAGATGCTGCTACTGGTGCCGCCGCTGCTGTTCTTGCGGCGGGAGTCCATACATCTACCCAGTGGGCTGTCACAGTCATATAGTCCTGACCCTGCCCTGCTCCACTTGTCCACATGTCCGTGGTTAAGTGGACATTGGGTACAGCTGCATTTTTTAGGACACTGGTGACTCTTTTTCTGAGGTCTGTGTACATTTTCGGTATCGCCTGCCTAGAGAAATGGAACCTAGATGGTATTTGGTACCGGGGACACAGTACCTCCAACAAGTCTCTAGTTGGCTCTGCAGTAATGATGGATACTGGAACCACGTTTCTCACCACCCAGGATGCCAAGGCCTCAGTTATCCGCTTTGCAGCAGGATGACTGCTGTGATATTTCATCTTCCTCGCAAAGGACTGTTGGACAGTCAATTGCTTACTGGAAGTAGTACAAGTGGTCTTCCGACTTCCCCTCTGGGATGACCATCGACTCCCAGCAGCAACAACAGCAGCGCCAGCAGCAGTAGGCGTTACACGCAAGGATGCATCGGAGGAATCCCAGGCAGGAGAGGACTCGTCAGAATTGCCAGTGACATGGCCTGCAGGACTATTGGCATTCCTGGGGAAGGAGGAAATTGACACTGAGGGAGTTGGTGGTGGGGTGGTTTGCGTGAGCTTGGTTACAAGAGGAAGGGATTTACTGGTCAGTGGACTGCTTCCGCTGTCACCCAAAGTTTTTGAACTTATCACTGACTTATTATGAATGCGCTGCAGGTGACGTATAAGGGAGGATGTTCCGAGGTGGTTAACGTCCTTACCCCTACTTATTACAGCTTGACAAAGGGAACACACGGCTTGACAAATGTTGTCCGCATTTCTGGTGAAATACTTCCACACCGAAGAGCTGATTTTTTTGGTATTTTCACCAGGCATGTCAACGGCCCTATTCCTCCCACGGACAACAGGTGTCTCCCCGGGTGCCTGACTTAAACAAACCACCTCACCATCAGAATCCTCCTTGTCAATTTCCTACCCAGCGCCGGCAACACCCATATCCTCCTCATCCTGGTGTACTTCAACACTGACCTTTTCAATCTGACTATCAGGAACTGGACTGCGGGTGCTCCTTCCAGCACTTGCAGGGGGCGTGCAAATGGTGGAAGGCGCATGCTCTTCACGTCCAGTGTTGGGAAGGTCAGGCATCGCAACCGACACAATTGGACTCTCCTTGTGGATTTGGGATTTCGAAGAACGCACAGTTCTTTGCGGTGCTTTTGCCAGCTTGAGTCTTTTCAGTTTTCTAGCGAGAGGCTGAGTGCTTCCATCCTCCTGTGAAGCTGAACCACTAGCCATGAACATAGGCCAGGGCCTCAGCCGTTCCTTGCCACTCCGTGTGGTAAATGGCATATTGGCAAGTTTACGCTTCTCCTCCGACAATTTTATTTTTGGTTTTGGAGTCCTTTTTTTACTGATATTTGGTGTTTTGGATTTGACATGCTCTGTACTATGCCATTGGGCATCGGCCTTGGCAGACGACGTTGCTGGCATTTCATCGTCTCGGCCATGACTAGTGGCAGCAGCTTCAGCACGAGGTGGAAGTGGATCTTGATCTTTCCCTAATTTTGGAACCTCAACATTTTTGTTCTCCATATTTTAATAGGCACAACTAAAAGGCACCTCAGGTAAACAATGGAGATGGATGGATACTAGTATACAATTATGGATGGACTGCCGAGTGCCGACACAGAGGTAGCTACAGCCGTGGACTACCGTACTGTGTCTGCTGCTAATATAGACTGGATGATTGATAATGAGATGAAATCAATATATATATGTATGTATATATATAATATCACTAGTACTGCAGCCGGACAGGTAGATAATATATTTATTAGGTATTGGTAATGATGACTGATGACGGACCTGCTGGACACTGTCAGCTCAGCAGCACCGCAGACTGCTACAGTAAGCTACTATACTATAGTAGTATGTACAAAGAAGAAAGAAAAAAAAAACCACGGGTAGGTGGTATACAATATTATATATATATATATATATATTATATACAATTATATATATATTAAACTGGTGGTGATTGATTATTAAACTGGTGGTCAGGTCACGTTGCAACTTGCAACTAGTACTCCGAGTCCTAAGCAGACAATCACAAAATATATTATTATACTGGTGGTCAGTGTGGTCACAACAATGGCAGTGTGGCACTGACTCTGGCAGCAAAAGTGTGCACTGTACGTTATATGTACTCCTGAGTCCTGCTCTCAGACTCTAACTGCTCCCCACTGTCAGTGTCTCCCCCACAAGTCAGATAATACACTTACAGTCACACTATCTAATCTATAAATATCACTTCAGCAAGTAGTATAGTAGTATACAGTATAGTAGTACTCCTCCTAATAATGCTCCCCAAAATACTGTGTCTCTCTCTTCTCTAAACGGAGAGGACGCCAGCCACGTCCTCTCCCTATGACTCTATAAATATCACTTCAGCAAGTAGTAGAGTAGTATACAGTATAGTAGTACTCCTCCTAATAATGCTCCCCAAAATACTGTGTCTCTCTCTTCTCTAAACGGAGAGGACGCCAGCCACGTCCTCTCCCTATGACTCTATAAATATCACTTCAGCAAGTAGTAGAGTAGTATACAGTATAGTAGTACTCCTCCTAATAATGCTCCCCAAAATACTGTGTCTGAGTAGTATACAGTATAGTAGTACTCCTCCTAATAATGCTCCCCAAAATACTGTGTCTCTCTCTTCTCTAAACGGAGAGGACGCCAGCCACGTCCTCTCCCCCTATGACTCTATAATATCACTTCAGCAAGTAGTATAGTAGTATACAGTATAGTAGTACTCCTCCTAATAATGCTCCCCAAAATACTGTGTCTCGCTCTTCTCTAAACGGAGAGGACGCCAGCCACGTCCTCTCCCTATGACTCTATAAATATCACTTCAGCAAGTAGTAGAGTAGTATACAGTATAGTAGTACTCCTCCTAATAATGCTCCCCAAAATACTGTGTCTCTCTCTTCTCTAAACGGAGAGGACGCCAGCCACGTCCTCTCCCTATGACTCTATAAATATCACTTCAGCAAGTAGTAGAGTAGTATACAGTATAGTAGTACTCCTCCTAATAATGCTCCCCAAAATACTGTGTCTCTCTCTTCTCTAAACGGAGAGGACGCCAGCCACGTCCTCTCCCTATGACTCTATTAATATCACTTCAGCAAGTAGTAGAGTAGTATACAGTATAGTAGTACTCCTCCTAATAATGCTCCCCAAAATACTGTGTCTCTCTCGTCTCTAAACGGAGAGGACGCCAGCCACGTCCTCTCCCTATGACTCTATAAATATCACTTCAGCAAGTAGTAGAGTAGTATACAGTATAGTAGTACTCCTCCTAATAATGCTCCCCAAAATACTGTGTCTGAGTAGTATACAGTATAGTAGTACTCCTCCTAATAATGCTCCCCAAAATACTGTGTCTCTCTCTTCTCTAAACGGAGAGGACGCCAGCCACGTCCTCTCCCCCTATGACTCTATAATATCACTTCAGCAAGTAGTATAGTAGTATACAGTATAGTAGTACTCCTCCTAATAATGCTCCCCAAAATACTGTGTCTCTCTCTTCTCTAAACGGAGAGGACGCCAGCCACGTCCTCTCCCTATGACTCTATAAATATCACTTCAGCAAGTAGTAGAGTAGTATACAGTATAGTAGTACTCCTCCTAATAATGCTCCCCAAAATAGTATACTGTGTCTCTCTCTTCTCTAAACGGAGAGGACGCCAGCCACGTCCTCTCCCTATGACTCTATAAATATCACTTCAGCAAGTAGTATAGTAGTATACAGTATAGTAGTACTCCTCCTAATAATGCTCCCCAAAATAATGTGTCTCTCTCTTCTCTAAACGGAGAGGACGCCAGCCACGTCCTCTCCCTATGACTCTCAATGCACGTGTGAAAATGGCGGCGACGCGCGGCTCCTTATATAGAATCCGAGTCTCGCGAGAATCCGACAGCGGGATGATGACGTTCGGGCGTGCTCGGGTTAACCGAGCAAGGCGGGAGGATCCGAGCCTGCTCGGACCCGTGGAAAAAAGCTGAAGTTCGGGCGGGTTCGGATTCAGAGGAACCGAACCCGCTCATCCCTAGACAAAGCACACCCTTCAAATAGACGTCCCCCTATGTAGCGTGTCTGCAGAAGCCTGCACAGATCAGTGTGATCTATGCAGTGTTTCTCTGAGTAAAACTAAAAAACAGAGTTAAAAAAACAGTAAAAAAATGGGTGGAGCCCCCCCTCCCCCCCAAACCACCCCACATGAGTTCTGTCACTTGTATGGCTGCCAGCCAATCAGTGCCCGCTACTATGGTACGAGGCCACTGATTGGCTATGAGTGGCCTGTCTGTGCAGCTGGATACACACTGAAGCAACAGGCATTCGTTCCGATATCGGAACAAATGCCCTTGAGCCCAGATTCTGTGCACTGGAACGTCTTCAATGAAGGATGGAACGATCATGTTCTGTCCTTCTAAAGCACAAACAAGGTTGCTAGCAATATTGCTAGGTTTCATATGCAGCACATCAAATCTATCGTCTATTGCTAGCTATTGCAGGAGGGGGCAATCACCCATACACACTGAGTGATGTAAGTAATTTGTCGTTACAATAAGGAAAATTGGCCCAACATCTCTCCCGTTTGTACCCAGCTTTAGCCAATCAGTGGTCTGGTTGTTGATCTGTGCAGGCTTTTCAAAACATGCTGCTCACAGGCAGGACTTTACAATTCGAGCACAAACACAACTGAACATGTCACTATTAAACAGGACTAAACACGATTGCATAGACCATCAGAAAACATGATTATGCCAAAAACAATTTGAGTGTTTGATCTTGAAAAACTCTCACGTATCCCAGCAATGCTGATCATGTTTAAACTTGGAACAAATATGATTCTTAGTAAATTTACCCCACAGTATCTGAAGGTACATGTAATTCAAAAATCCAGTGTAGACGCATGCTTGCATGCATGTTCTTGGGGCATCATTATGTGCAACTACAAGTGTGGAGCCAATGTCTCATTTGCATTTACAATTAATGGGTTTTACAAGGAAGTAAATTCTAATTTCCAATGTGGTTACTTGGCTCCATCTTTGTTACATCTTCAACCATGTTAATTCTATACCTGCTAAGTGGAAGTATTATGTGATGAATGAGAATACATGTCACCATTATGCTTTTTTATAAGAAATCTGAACAAACAGTAGCCTATGGTCTTATAGGATGTGGTAGGCAAGCCCACATCTTTTGTTGTCAATGTCCTAAAAACAAAGTGGAGAAGAAATTGGAGGGAAACCAATCTTTGCATGCCATGCTGCCAGAGTCTACTTGCTGCAGGAGAGAGGAGGGGGCCCATGACGGAGGCTGCATGCAGGTCCCCTCCTCTCTTAAAATGCCCCTGCATGACAGTTAATAACTTTACAGTGGAATGGCAGCTTAGATGATGACTGATCTGTACAACACTACCATGTTGGAGAACCACCCAATGACCTCTTAGTGCTTTATACAAAAATCTGTAGTTCCAACACTTTCATCAAGGTCTCCCATATAAGTAATTTTATTTAGAGATGAGTTGTTTGGTTTTGTTGAAAACTGAACACACCTGAACTTTGGAGATCCGAGCACAACTGAATCCCAGCTTGTGTCAGTTTTGGGGACTGAGTCCCATGTCAGGTATTCCATTTCATTCATAACTTGAATTTAAAAAATAAATCTTGGGTTTTGAATAGCATGTACAGTATTGTAAGTTCCCTCCCTTGTGATTTCATGTGCCATTTCACTTACAGATATAACATATGCAGAGAGAGTTAGATTTGGGTGGGGTGTGTTCAAAGTGAAATCTAAATTGCAGTGTAAAAATAAAGCAGACAGAATTTACCCTGCACAGAAACAATATAACCCACCCAAATCTGACTCTCTTTGCACATATTATATCTGCCCGCCCCCCCTACAGTGCACATGGGGCCTAATTCAGACCTGATCGGTGCTGTGCGTTTTCGCACAGCAGCTGATCAGGTCTGAACTGTGCATGCGCCAGCGCATGCCAGACAGCCGACGGCTGCCTCAGCCCTGTGATCGCCTCTGCCTGATTGACAGGCAGAGGCGGTCGCTGGGCAGGAGGGGGCGGACCGGCGGTCTTTGCTCGTCATTTAGGGGGCACAGTTTGGGCAACGCAGGCATGCCTGGACTGGGTGGGCCGTGGTGGCTGCATGACATCACACACAGCCACTGCAACCCTCACAGCGATGAATAGCTCCTGCTAGCGCGCAGGAGCTGCGCTGGCAGAGAGCTACTCCTAAAGTACAAAAGCATAGCCACTGTGCAATGCTTTTGTACTTGTGCAGGGGGGTCGGGCCTGACATGCGTGGTGGACTAGCCATGCGCTGGGCGTACCACCCGCATGTCTGTGTGACTGATCGTAGATGTGCTAAATCTACGATCGGGTCTGAAGTAGGCCCATGGTTTTGACCATCTGCTAACAAATTTGCTGCTACAATCAAGTCTGAATTAGGCCCAAAGTGGAGATAAAGGGGCAGATGTATTAAGTTTGGAGAAGTGATAAAGCAGTGATACAGCACTGATAAGTAGAATATAAGTAGAATAATGATGTGGTAATGGGTGATAATGCACCAGCAAATCATTTCTGGTTTTAAAAATGAAAGTTAGGAGCTGATTGGCTGGTGCGTTATCACCTTCCACATATAACTTCTTTATCACTTCTCCAGGCTTAATACATCTGCCTCAATGAGTGATAAATGACCAGCTAACCACTCCTATTGTTTTTCAAACACAGCCTGTTACATGGCAGTTATAAATCTGATCGGCTGGTCATTTATCACTTTTTATCTGTCTCCACTTTATCACTTTTTAAGGCTTAGTACAATTGAGCCAAAGAGAAATAAAGTACTGTCGAAGTAAAAAATATTACAAACACACAAATACAAACTCCAAACAGAGAGGTCTCTGTTCGTGCGCATACACGCAGCGTGCACAGGATAGGTAGCATACGAATCCACACAGACAAGCCACAAATATATATTCAACACATATTTCATACAACACATAAATTACACATAGACAAAACATGACAAGCACCAGACATTATAATGTATTTATATAATAGAGTGTAACATCAGATATATATGTATTATTGGAAAAGAAAAAGTTAAATATATCATGCTTAGTGTCAAAATGATCAGGAGAATGTGTGGAGTAATTTGATAGCTATGGGTAGATTGTAGCACATTACAACGATTAGCTATGACCAAATGTATGAATACAAAGGACTTCCTGAAGACTTGAAACTGGATTCACAGTCATGGCCCTGGGGGCAGACACATGTGTTTGTAACATAGGACAAAAGCCCTCACACTGACCTATGAGCTATCGAGTTCTTGAGAGGTCTAGCCTCTGGACCAATGGAAGAAGATGAAACCCACTGTTGTATACACCCATTATTTTACAGTATAAAAATAGGGACCCAGAAGTAGGAAGGCATTCTGATACATTCTCATTCACTCTCACACACACACACACACACACACACACACACACACACATTCTCATTCACTCTCACACTCACACACACACACACACACACACACACTCTCACACATTCAGTCTCTCTCACACACACACACACACACACACACACACACACACCCTTATCAGAAGTCTCTGATGACCTGATGACTGGCTGCCTGGGACCAGTGAAACTAAGCATATGTATATTGGCTGTAACTGATTCTTTTGTAACTATAACTGGTTCTTGTGTAATTGTAACTCTGCAACCATATACATGTTATACTTAATGATATACTCTACATATGTTATTTTGTATGCATACCCTTTTAATATCAAATATATATATCTCTGAGCGTTAGACCTCAGCTTTCTCTTAAGGGATATAGTGTTGCGACGTTCAGCGCACTTTTATCGTATATGGTTATAAGATGCGCCTTGCGTCCTCAGTATATATTAACGCTGGCATTTAAATGTTTCTTTTCAAATAATTGGAACTTTACAGTACCAACCCATCAGTTAATACTCCCCCTTTGGATCCTTTAAGTAGAATTATTTTACTTAAAAGTCATTATTTTATCGAAATTGAGATTCCAATAACACATGGGTTACAGTATAAATAAGATTTGAATCACAGAAAGTTTTCTCTGCACTATATAAAACTATAAGATAAAATGGTGCCAGTTATATACTGAGACATGTTTAAATTAGACAGGTACAGTATTTTGGATTTCAACTCCTCATACTATGAGCTCGGTACATGTCAGTTCTTTTACTGCTCTCTGTTTTGCCATTTTACCACATCCAGCGGCTGATTCTGACTTGCACATAATGTTGCTATTCATGCAAATGGTCAATGTTTTTCAACTGCACATGTGTCCATGTCGCTAAAGAGTCACAAAGTCATACAGTACATGTGTCCCATAGTATCAGCACAGACTCATGTTTTCATAAATATATTGAAAATGTATTGGGATAACCTGGGTAGTGACTGGGAAGTAGCTATTCTGACTGATGGAGATGTGTCATCCTATGGGAGTGTTTGGGGCATGTCACAGACTTGGCTGCAAACTTAGATTCTTAATTATCTACATTGGAGGTCACTGAAGGACATTCAGCACCTAGCATGGGGCAGTTTTCAATGGTGCATCTGATGGTTGCATCTAAAGATGCATCAAGCGGGATTGTAGTATTTAAAGACACATATAAAGTGGGCAAACCAGTCCTTGCATGTTCAGATGCAAGAACATACATCAAGGAACGGCCTATACTGGTGTTTGACAAAAAGTCGTAGACACGACTGCAGCAAAAGACGCATACCTCCCTTCTTTGTCCAGCTCAGAATCAGCCTCTCAGTCCCCAATGTCTTCATTTACATCTGCCATAAACTTTAACCACCTAAGGTTGCAGCTATGTTGTTCTTTTTAACTAGTTTCACAATTTGTTTTCTCTTCCCATTATGTCCTTAGACTTCCTGCTTTCCCTGACTGACCTGCTTTCTTTTCCTTATGCAAACACAGGACATGATTAACACTTCATGGGTCCCTAGGCAGGATATTGCTTTGGCCACCTTCTTCCCCTCCTTTCATCAAGAAAATTACACATAAATCAGGGTGCTCCCCATAATTTGGTTACACGGTTATCAGTTTGTATGTCAATCAAGGTACCCACGAATAAAATATTTTGAGGCCCATTTATCAAATAGTTTTAGCTTTTTTTTTTTAGCTTTTTTTTTAAAAAATGGTGCTCTAGGAAATCACTGTTATTTTTCAAACACATGAGAGTTGGGAGCTGATTGGCTGGAGCACCATTTATCATACGCAAAGAGTTTTAAATAACTAAAACTCGTTGATAAATAGACCCCATTGTTCTTAATGTAAATAAAAGAAATTTGGACAACATTGAGCATCTCCCTTAAGAATCCCAAACATGCCATGTTCTGTTTGTCTTATTACCATAATGTCCAGAGTTTATGCTTTCTACACAGAGCGTTCTATATGTAAGGTAAATAAATTGCCAATTCCTTGTAAAATTGTTGTTCATTGTTTTGTTTTCTACTTCCTGTACAAAGTAGATTCATATACTGTATATATATAACATTGTGTGCTATACATGTATGTTCTCAGACCTCTCTAATCTACTAATTGCTGATGTACAGTGTGTACAACTGTACATGGAAGTAATTGTGCCATGATATAGTACATGGTTATATTGATATTTCTGCCAAAAGGTGTGATGTACTGTATATTTCAATGCCAGCGTTAATATATACTGTGGACGCAAGGCGCATCTTATAACCATATATGATAAAAGTGCGCTGAACGTCGCAATACTATATCCCTTAAGAGAAAGCAAGCAGTCGCACACATTGTAAGCTGAGGTCCAACGCTCAGAGATATATATATTTGATATTAAAAGGGTATGCATACAAAATAACATGTAGAGTATATCATTAAGTATAACATGTATATGGTTGCAGAGTTACAATTACACAAGAAGCAGTTATAGTTACAAAATAATCAGTTACAGCCAATATACATACGCTTAGTTTCACTGGTCCCAGGCAGCCAGTCATCAGGTCATCAGAGACTTCTGATAAGGGGTGTGTGTGTGTGTGTGTGTGTGTGTGTGTGTGTGTGTGTGTGTGTGTGTGTGTGTGTGTGTGTGTGTGTGTGTGTGTGTGTGTGTGAATGTGTGTGTTTAGCACAATAAAGGGTTAAAATTACTGGGTTGATAAAAAGAATGACTGAACTGTAGTTAATTATGATTAGAAAATTAGTATTATATATACAGACAACTTAGCAAAGTACTAGAAGATATGACCATCTTGGATACAAGATTAGGTATCAATGTAGTATAATCTTATAGTACTGTAGAAAACTCAACAGTTGAAATGTAAGAATGTTTTTTAGATGTAATATGTTGTTCAAATTTTTAAAACATGCATCATTATCTCTTGGGCACTGTGGGCTGTGTGATACTATACTGCAGGCAGTTTGAAACTTTACACAGAGTGGTAAAAATGTATGCTATAGTTTTATTAACTTCAAATTATGGGTCATCATTAAAGGAGGGTTGTGTGCTTAATTTGAAAAATAAATGCTTTGAGGTCAATCCTATTAGTCGCAATGATCTCCTGGGTACGGGTCAACATGGCAGCAGCCGTACTTTACAGCAGTCCGAATTCGCACAAAAGTGCTCGCTGCCCCTTAAGGCTCCAAGCAATTTTGTTCAAATTGGTGTTTCAGCCTGCAAAGGGTTAAAGATCAAGTGCCGTTGCAGGCGTTGAAACAACGCAGCAATGGCACATTGCACCCTTCGCAGCTAATAGGATTGATCCCTTTGGATGGGACTTTTTTTCTGTGTAAAACAGAAGTGATCACCATTGCTCTCTATGCTTTGTTCAAGCCAAGATGGAAACAGTGCTTAGATTCTTTGTTGATTGAAGTATTTTGGGCTTCTGCAGAATTCCCATAAACAGCAGTAAGGAGTTTTGATTTGAGATATACAGTACTATGCAAAAGTTTTAGGCAGGTGTGTAAAAAATGCTGCAAAGTAAGAATTCTTTCAAAAAAAGAAGTGTTAATAATTTATTTTTATAATTATCAAAATACAAAGTGAATAAACAGAACTTTGCATTTTGTTAATTGATAAAAATAAACTATTAACACATCTATTTTTGAAAGCATTCTAACTTTGCAGTATTATATATTTTATCATTTTATTTTTTTAGCCTTCACTATCTTTTTTTATATGTTTTGTTCAAATCATATTGCTTAGTAAAGTAAGGCTTCGTTCTTCCTCAAAATGTGTCTACTAGGTGGCACTGTTGTCTGGGCAATTTTATTTTAATTAATGTAGTAAAATATGAATTAGGCAACTTCCTCTCATATGAAGTTAAAAGTTTAAAAATTAATGTTTGTACGGTATAACTTATGCCTTTGTTTCATATTTTATTGAACACAGATACTGTTAAAAATAAGTCAATTGTATTGACTTTACAGATTTGCGGACTCTGATCTGTGGCTACATTGACTCGGTAAGACCCCTTTCACACCAAAATACCAGGATCGACCCAGGTTATTGTACATGGTTTTAACTAGTGATGAGCGGGTTCGGTTCCTCGGAAACCGAACCCCCCCGAACTTCACCCTTTTTACACGGGTCCGAGCCATACTCGGATTCTCCTGTATGGCTCGGTTAACCCGAGCGCGCCCGAACGTCATCATCCCGCTGTCGGATTCTCGCAAGATTCGGATTCTATATAAGCAGCCGCGCGTCGCCGCCATTTTCACTCGTGCATTGGAAATGTTAGGGAGAGGACGTGGCTGGCGTCCCTCTCCGTTTATTCATTGTTGATTTGATGCAAATATTTGTGCTTGCTTATATCATTGTGGGGACTGGGGAGCAGCTTTATATTAATATAGGAGGAGTACAGTGCAGAGTTTTGCTGATCAGTGACCACCAGTTTTATCCGTTCTCTGCCTGAAAAAAACTCTCCTTATCTGTGCTCAGTTTGCTGCATATATCTGTACTCACACTGCTTAATTGTGGGGACAGGAGAGCAGATGTATTATATAGGAGGAGTACAGTGCAGAGTTTTACTGACAGTGACCACCAGTATACGTTGTCTGCCTGAAAAACACTCCATATCTGTGCTCAGTGTGCTGCATATATCTGTGCTCACACTGCTTTATTGTGGGGACTGGGGACCACCAGTATAATATTATATAGGAGGAGTACAGTGCAGAGTTTTGCTGACCAGTGGCCACCAGTATACATTGTCTGCCTGAAAAACACTCCATATCTGTGCTGCATTGTGTAGTATAAAGTAGGAGTACAGTGCATAATTTTGCTGACCACCAGTATATAATATATAGGAGTACGGTACAGAAGGCCACTGCTGTACCTACCTCTGTGTCGTCAAGTATACTATCCATCCATACGTGTGGTGCATTTCAGTTTTGCACAGTTTGCTGACCACCAGTATATAATATATAGCATTACGGTACAGTAGGCCACTGCTGTACCTACCTCTGTGTCGTCAAGTATACTATCCATCCATACCTGTGGTGCATTTAAGTTTTGCACAGTTTGCTGACCACCAGTATATAATATATAGCATTACGGTACAGTAGGCCACTGCTGTACCTACCTCTGTGTCGTCAAGTATACTATCCATCCATACCTGTGGTGCATTTCAGTTTTGCACAGTTTGCTGACCACCAGTATATAATATATAGCATTACGGTACAGTAGGCTACTGCTGTACCTACCTCTGTGTCATCAAGTATACTGTCCATCTACATTCTATACCTGTGGTGCATTTCAGTTGTGCCGTTTGCTGATACAGTGACCACCAGTATATATAGCAGTACAGTACGGAAGGCCACTGCTGTACCTACCTCTGTGTCGTCAAGTATACTATCCATCTACATTCTATACCTGTGGTGCATTTCAGTTGTGCAGTTTGCTGACACAGTGACCACCAGTATATATAGCAGTACGGTACGGAAGGCCACTGCTGTACCTACCTCTGTGTCGTCAAGTATACTATCCATCTACATTCTATACATGTGGTGCATTTCAGTTTTGTAGTTTGCTGACACAGTGACCACCAGTATATATAGCAGTACAGTACGGAAGGCCACTGCTGTACCTACCTCTGTGTCGTCAAGTATACTATCCATCTACAGTCTATACCTGTGGTGCATTTCAGTTGTGCAGTTTGCTGACACAGTGACCATAAGTATATATAGCAGTACGGTACGGAAGGCCACCGCTGTACCTACCTCTGTGTCGTCAAGTATACTATCCATCTACATTCTATACCTGTGGTGCATTTCAGTTGTGCAGTTTGCTGACACAGTGACCACCAGTATATATAGCAGTACGGTACGGAAGGCCACTGCTGTACCTACCTCTGTGTCGTCAAGTATACTATCCCTCTAGATTCTATACCTGTGGTGCTTTTCAGTTGTGCAGTTTGCTGACACCGTGACCACCAGTATATATAGTAGTACGGTACGGAAGGCCACTGCTGTACCTACCTCTGTGTCGTCAAGTATACTATCCATCTACATTCTATACCTGTGGTGCATTTCAGTTGTGAGTTTGCAGACACAGTGACCACCAGTATATATAGCAGTACGGTACGGAAGGCTACTGCTGTACCTACCTCTGTGTCGTCAAGTATACTATCCATCTACATTCTATACCTGTGGTGCATTTTAGTTTTGCAGTTTGCTGACAGTGACCACCAGTATATATAGCAGTACGGAACGGAAGGCCACTGCTCTACCTACCTCTGTGTCGTCAAGTATACTATCCATCTACATTCTATACCTGTGGTGCATTTTAGTTTTGCAGTTTGCTGACAGTGACCACCAGTATATATAGCAGTACGGAACGGAAGGCCACTGCTCTACCTACCTCTGTGTCGTTAAGTATACTATCCATCTAGATTCTATACCTGTGGTGCATTTCAGTTGTGCAGTTTGCTGACACAGTGACCATCAGTATATATAGCAGTACGGTACGGAAGGCCACTGCTGTACCTACCTCTGTGTCGTCAAGTATACTATCCATCTACATTCTATACCTGTGGTGCATTTCAGTTGTGAGTTTGCTGACACAGTGACCACCAGTATATATAGCCGTACGGTACGGAAGGCTACTGCTGTACCTACCTCTGTGTCGTCAAGTATACTATCCATCTACATTCTATACCTGTGGTGCATTTTAGTTTTGCAGTTTGCTGACAGTGACCACCAGTATATAAAGCAGTACGGAACGGAAGGCCACTGCTCTACCTACCTCTGTGTCGTTAAGTATACTATCCATCTAGATTCTATACCTGTGGTGCATTTCAGTTGTGCAGTTTGCTGACACAGTGACCATCAGTATATATAGCAGTACGGTACGGAAGGCCACTGCTGTACCTACCTCTGTGTCGTCAAGTATACTATCCATCTAGATTCTATACCTGTGGTGCATTTCAGTTGTGCAGTTTGCTGACACAGTGACCACCAGTATATATAGCAGTACGGTACGGAAGGCTACTGCTGTACCTACCTCTGTGTCGTCAAGTATACTATCCATCTACATTCTATACCTGTGGTGCATTTTAGTTTTGCAGTTTGCTGACACAGTGACCACCAGTATATATAGCAGTACGGTACGGAAGGCCACTGCTGTACCTACCTCTTTGTCGTGAAGTATACTATCCATCTACATTCTATACCTGTGGTGCATTTTAGTTTTGCAGTTTGCTGACAGTGACCACCAGTATATATAGCAGTACGGAACGGAAGGCCACTGCTCTACCTACCTCTGTGTCGTTAAGTATACTATCCATATAGATTCTATACCTGTGGTGCTTTTCAGTTGTGCAGTTTGCTGACACAGTGACCATCAGTATATATAGCAGTACGGTACGGAAGGCCACTGCTGTACCTACCTCTGTGTCGTCAAGTATACTATCCATCTAGATTCTATACCTGTGGTGCATTTCAGTTGTGCAGTTTGCTGACACAGTGACCACCAGTATATATAGCAGTACGGTATGGAAGGCCACTGCTGTACCTACCTCTGTGTCGTCAAGTATACTATCCATCTACATTCTATACCTGTGGTGCATTTTAGTTTTGCAGTTTGCTGACACAGTGACCACCAGTATATATAGCAGTACGGTACGGAAGGCCACTGCTGTACCTACCTCTGTGTCGTCAAGTATACTATCCATCTACATTCTATACCTGTGGTGCATTTTAGTTTTGCAGTTTGCTGACAGTGACCACCAGTATATATAGCAGTACGGTACGGAAGGCCACTGCTGTACCTACCTCTGTGTCGTTAAGTATACTATCCATCTAGATTCTATACCTGTGGTGCATTTCAGTTGTGCAGTTTGCTGACACAGTGACCATCAGTATATATAGCAGTACGGTATGGAAGGCCACTGCTGTACCTACCTCTGTGTCGTCAAGTATACTATCCATCTAGATTCTATACCTGTGGTGCATTTCAGTTGTGCGCAGTATATATAGTAGTAGGCCATTGCTATTGATACTGGCATATAATTCCACACATTAAAAAATGGAGAACAAAAATGTGGAGGTTAAAATAGGGAAAGATCAAGATCCACTTCCACCTCGTGCTGAAGCTGCTGCCACTAGTCATGGCCGAGACGATGAAATGCCATCAACGTCGTCTGCCAAGTCGATGCCCAATGTCATAGTAGAGAGCATGTAAAATCCAAAAAACAAAAGTTCAGTAAAATGACCCAAAAATCAAAATTAAAAGCGTGTGATGAGAAGCGTAAACTTGCCAATATGCCATTTACGACACGGAGTGGCAAGGAACGGCTGAGGCCCTGGCCTATGTTCATAGCTAGTGGTTCAGATTCACATGAGGATGGAAGCACTCATCCTCTCGCTAGAAAAATGAAAAGACTTAAGCTGGCAAAAGCACAGCAAAGAACTGTGCGTTCTTCTAAATCACAAATCCCCAAGGAGAGTCCAATTGTGTCGGTTGCGATGCCTGACCTTCCCAACACTGGACGGGAAGAGCTTGCGCCTTCCACCATTTGCATGCCCCCTGCAAGTGCTGGAAGGAGCACCCGCAGTCCAGTTCCTGATAGTCAAATTGAAGATGTCACTGTTGCAGTACACCAGGATGAGGATATGGGTGTTGCTGGTGCTGGGGAGGAAATTGACAAGGAGGATTCTGATGGTGAGGTGGTTTGTTTAAGTCAGGCACCCGGGCAGACACCTGTTGTCCGTGCGATGAATATGGCCATTGACATGCCTGGTCAAAATACAAAAAAAATCACCTCTCCGGTATGGAATTATTTCAACACAAATGCGGACAACAGGTGTCAAGCCGTGTGTTGCCTTTGTCAAGCTGTAATAAGTAGGGGTAAGGACGTTAACCACCTCGGAACATCCTCCCTTATACGTCACCTGGACCGCATTCATCAGAAGTCAGTGACAAGTTCAAAAACTTTGTATGACAGGGGAAGCAGTCCACTGACCACTAAATCCCTTCCTCTTGTAACCAAGCTCCTGCAAACCACACCACCAACTCCCTCAGTGTCAATTTCCACCTTACACAGGAAAGCCAATAGTCCTGCCGGCCATGTCACTGGCAAGTCTGACGAGTCCTCTCCTGCCTGGGATTCCTCCGATGCATCCTTGAGTGTAACGCCTACTGCTGCTGGCGCTGCTGTTGTTGCTGCTGGGAGTCGATCAGCATCCCAGAGGGGAAGTCGGAAGACCACTTGTACTACTTCCAGTAAGCAATTGACTGTCCAACAGTCCTTTGCGAGGAAGATGAAATATCACAGCAGTCATCCTGCTGCAAAGCGGATAACTCAGGCCTTGGCAGCCTGGGCGGTGAGAAACGTGGTTCCGGTATCCACCGTTAATTCAGAGGCAACTAGAGACTTGATTGAGGTACTGTGTCCCCGGTACCAAATACCATCTAGGTTCCATTTCTCTAGGCAGGCGATACCGAAAATGTACACAGACCTCAGAAAAAGAGTCACCAGTGTCCTAAAAAATGCAGTTGTACCCAATGTCCACTTAACCACGGACATGTGGACAAGTGGAGCAGGGCAGACTCAGGACTATATGACTGTGACAGCCCACTGGGTAGATGTATTGCCTCCCGCAGCAAGAACAGCAGCGGCGGCACCAGTAGCAGCATCTCGCAAACGCCAACTCGTTCCTAGGCAGGCTACGCTTTGTATCACCGCTTTCCAGAAGAGGCACACAGCTGACAACCTCTTACGGAAACTGAGGAACATCATCGCAGAATGGCTTACCCCAATTGGACTCTCCTGGGGATTTGTGACATCGGACAACGCCACCAATATTGTGCGTGCATTACATCTGGGCAAATTCCAGCACGTCCCATGTTTTGCACATACATTGAATTTGGTGGTGCAGAATTATTTAAAAAATGACAGGGGCGTGCAAGAGATGCTGTTGGTGGCCCGAAGAATTGCGGCCCACTTTCGGCATTCAGCCACCGCGTACCGAAGACTGGAGCACCACCAAACATTCCTGAACCTGCCCTACCATCATCTGAAGCAAGAGGTGGGAACGAGGTGGAATTCAACCCTCTATATGCTTCAGAGGATGGAGGAGCAGCAAAAGGCCATTCAAGCCTATACATCTGCCCACGATATAGGCAAAGGAGGGGGAATGCACCTGACTCAAGCGCAGTGGAGAATGATTTCAACGTTGTGCAAGGTTCTGCAACACTTTGAACTTGCCACACGTGAAGTCAGTTCAGACACTGCCAGCCTGAGTCAGGTCATTCCCCTCATCAGGCTTTTGCAGAAGAAGCTGGAAACATTGAAGGAGGAGCTAAAACAGCGATTCCGCTAGGCATGTGGGACTTGTGGATGGAGCCCTTAATTCGCTTAACCAGGATTCACGGGTGGTCAATCTGTTGAAATCAGAGCACTACATTTTGGCCACCGTGCTCGATCCTAGATTTAAAACCTACGTTGTATCTCTCTTTCCGGCAGACACAAGTCTGCAGAGGTTCAAAGACTTGCTGGTGAGAAAATTGTCAAGTCAAGCGGAACGTGACCCGTCAACATCTCCTCCTTCACATTCTCCCGCAACTGGGGGTGCGAGGAAAAGGCTAAGAATTCCGAGCCCACCCGCTGGCGGTGATGCAGGGAAGTCTGGAGCGAGTGCTGACATCTGGTCCGGACTGAAGGACCTGCCAACGATTACTGACATGTCGTCTACGGTCACTGCATATGATTCTCTCACCATTGAAAGAATGGTGGAGGATTATATGAGTGACCGCATCCAAGTAGGCACGTCAGACAGTCCGTACGTATACTGGCAGGAAAAAGAGGCAATTTGGAGGCCCTTGCACAAACTGGCTTTATTCTACCTAAGTTGCCCTCCCTCCAGTGTGTACTCCGAAAGAGTGTTTAGTGCAGCCGCTCACCTTGTCAGCAATCGGCGTACGAGGTTACTTCCAAAAAATGTGGAGAAGATGATGTTCATCAAAATGAATTATAATCAATTCCTCCGTGGAGACATTCACCAGCAGCAATTGCCTCCAGAAAGTACACAGGGACCTGAGATGGTGGATTCCAGTTGGGACGAAATAATAATCTGTGAGGAGGGGGATGTACACAGTGAAAGGGGTGAGGAATCGGAGGATGATGATGAGGTGGACATCTTGCCTCTGTAGAGCCAGTTTGTGCAAGGAGAGATTAATTGCTTCTTTTTTTGGTGGGGGCCCAAACCAACCAGTCATTTCAGTCACAGTCGTGTGGCAGACCCTGTCGCTGAAATGATGGGTTCGTTAAAGTGTGCATGTCCTGTTTATACAACATAAGGGTGGGTGGGAGGGCCCAAGGACAATTCCATCTTGCACCTCCTTTTTCTTTCATTTTTTTTGCATCATGTGCTGCTTGGGGACAATTTTTTTGAAGTGCCATCCTGCCTGACACTGCAGTGCCACTCCTAGATGGGCCAGGTGTTTGTGTCGGCCACTTGTGTCGCTTAGCTTAGTCACACAGCGACCTTGGTGCGCCTCTTTTTTTCTTTGCATCATGTGCTGTTTGGGGACTATTTTTTTGAAGTGCCATCCTGCCTGACACTGCAGTGCCACTCCTAGATGGGCCAGGTGTTTGTGTCGGCCACTTGTGTCGCTTAGCTTAGTCACACAGCGACCTTGGTGCGCCTCTTTTTTTCTTTGCATCATGTGCTGTTTGGGGACAATTTTTTTTAAGTGCCATCCTGTCTGACACTGCAGTGCCACTCCTAGATGGGCCAGGTGTTTGTGTCGGCCACTTGGGTCGCTTAGCTTAGTCACACAGCGACCTTGGTGTGCCTCTTTTTTTCTTTGCATCATGTGCTGTTTGGGGACTATTTTTTGGAAGTGCCATCCTGCCTGACACTGCAGTGCCACTCCTAGATGGGCCAGGTGTTTGTGTCGGCCACTTGTGTCGCTTAGCTTAGTCACACAGCAACCTTGGTGCGCCTCTTTTTTTCTTTGCATCATGTGCTGTTTATGGACTATTTTTTTGAAGTGCCATCCTGCCTGACACTGCAGTGCCACTCCTAGATGGGCCAGGTGTTTGTGTCGGCCACTTGTGTCGCTTAGCTTAGCCATCCAGCGACCTCGGTGCAAATTTTAGGACTAAAAATAATATTGTGAGGTGTGAGGTATTCAGAATAGACGGAAATGAGTGGAAATTATGGTTATTGAGGTTAATAATACTATGGGATCAAAATGACTCCAAATTCTATGATTTAAGCTGTTTTTTAGGGTTTTTTGAAAAAAACACCCGAATCCAAAACACGCCCAAATACAACAAAACATTTTCGGTGAGGTTTTGCCAAAACGCGTCCGAATCCAAAACACGGCCGCGGAACCGAATCCAAAACCAAAACACAAAACCCGAAAAATGTCCGGTGCACATCACTAGTTTTAACCCTTATCACAGCTGCTCAGACCCCACACTGGATCTTGGACCTAGGTTATTCCCGGGTCGTCCCTGTTCACACTGCACCTATGTCGCACCTGTGTCCTGCATCTCACTTTCTTGAGGAGGGCCTCAAGATAAACAGCAAATGAGCAGCTTTTTAACACAGGTGAAATAACCTGGGTTGCGTCTTATAAATTGCGGCTTATCCCGGTTGATCCTGTGTTCCATCCTGGTCATGACTAGGGTCAAAGACCTAAGACACGCAACCTAGGGGACCCTTTCACACCAGGACCTGGGTTGTCCCAGCAATATTCCAGATCAGAGTCTTAGTGTGAAATTGGCATACTAGAATTTCAGTAGTACTGTATGATTCACTTATCTTATGAATGCTATTGTGTAGCAAGGAATTATCTGTAGTATTGAATAGAACGTAACAACAATACATTTTTACAGAAGTCCTTTATATGCTATTTCTATCAGATGCTGGCTTCATAAGGTTTATATAGTGCAATTGAGCAAAACAAATGTTCAATGAAAATTAGCCCTATATGACAATCTGACAAGGTACTACATGTTTCTGCAATGGATTTGGACCTCAAGTACTTCTCTTGTGGAATCCCCCATATTACTCTGTTCCACCCAGAATTCTACTGTAACCACATCCTCTTCCGCCACAACTTCCATCCACTCCTGTGGATATTTCCCATTAGACTTCTCTGAAGTCCAGCATTATGTTATCATACAGTAACTAATAAAGGGAGATAAAACTAGTTTTCCATCACTCCTTGATGATTTATTGCTCAGTCCGTAAGCCATATCTGGCAGAAAAGTTACATATAATGTGTCATTAAAGGATCCTTGATTGATTGATTGATTGATTGATTGATTGATTTATTAGTTGGTTGGTACTTTGGGGGTCAATTTAATAAGTCTTGAATGGAGATAAAGTGGACGGAGATAACGTACCAGCCAATCAGCTCCTAAACTGTCATTTTTAAAACCCAGCCTGTGACATGGCAGTTAAGACGCTGGTTGGCTGTTACTTCATCTCCATCTCCTTTATCTCCATCCAAGGCTTAGTAAATAGACATTTATCTCCATCCACTTTATCTCTCTCTCCAAGGCTAAGTACATAGACACCTAATGGTGAGTACATTCAGGCTGTGGCAATTTCTCTTCGCCCTGCACCATGTCAGATTGCCAGTACACACTAGCCTGATGTAATGAACGATGGAACAAATTTCGTTCCGTCATTCAGTACACTGACCAGATAGTATACAATATCTTCTGGTTGGCCATGTAGCAGGGCCGATCGGAAGATGTCGCATGTGACCCAAGGGAGCAATAGTGGGTACACGCTGCATGATGAAGATGATTTGTTGTGCTAATACAGCTAATAGTGCAAGTACGTACCCACCTTTTTCTTTGCACTATTTACATATTTGTGCTTTGCCTATAGATGGAGCATGCTTAATTAAAACACAATTTGGGAAGGATTATGAAGAGTTGTGCAGCAATAAGTCTGCCCTCTCCATTATACTTTGGCCCATTTGTCTCGTTTAAATATTTTCCTTCTGTAGTTTTGAAACAAGTGGTTCAACCTGTTTTCCTGGTGTAAAACTCTTAATGTTTGTCGTCTACATAAAGCAGTTTCATATATTTGCAAAAAACAGACTTTACCAGTACTTCTGTATGATCTTCTGGGGTTTCCATTGCCATCACTGCTGTGTGAAGGGTATGAAGTGGTAAGATAAAGACTCTTAGAACAGGTTGATGTCGAAATCCATGGATAACAGAGCTTTCATCACTCAAATTCCAAAGGTGGCAACTTGACAGGCTATTGCTATTCCACCTCCACACAGTTTCACACTATTAGGCCTTTGTTGTGAAATTGCTTTGGTTGTTCTTCTTGCAGAGATTCTAACATGATGGTGCTGACCTCAGGGTCAACAACTTCTATCTCTGAGTTCATTAAATAAAGTCTGAACACAGCAGCTGTACTGAGTCCCCTGTCGCAGGACTGGTATGTTATATACAATGTGATAGTTCACTTGTTAGAAGACAGAAAGGTAAACCTTTGTTTATTTGAAGCATAAATCCACCCATGTGGGATTTTTTAGGGGTTGAAAATAGACTGAAAGGTGTCACCAGCTTTGTGTTTATTAGATGTGACACAATTATGGTTTTTAATGGCATTTATTTCATATACGTGTATTTCTCACAGTACACTGAAAGCAAAAAAACAGTTATAAATCGCCACAGAAAAAATATCTTGCACTTTAGTTTATATATACTGTGACAGACCACCCCTCTTTATAATGTTCTGTCACATCATTATAATTACGTTATTATGCATTTTGTATTTTTTCTCTCAGAATGTGAAGTTAGCAGGTCCACATAGAATTTTTGCTCCACTTGTAATTCAAACCAAGGGCAGGCTGAAGTGACACCATCATTGACCCATGTCCCTTTTGGATATAAATTTTGTGAAATGCAGTATTTACCTAGAAGGTATGTATTGGTTGAGCAAAAGTGGAAGTGTATCCGAAGAACTTCACTCCTCTGCAACAGGCTCTTCTGCCATCAAATTCAATTTCTGAAAACTTCTGCTACAACGCAACTCATCTTTAGGAGTTTAGTGACACCTGGTTTCTTGTTTATATGGTTGCAAACTGATTAGGACCTAAGTCCAAGATGTACGCTAGCCCAATGTTTACATACATCTCCAGTGTTTTTTAATCTGCACATGCACGCAGAATCTACATACGCAGATCCCACATTGTGATGTTGCTCACAGCGCCCCAAACACCACAGAATGATTAACATACTGCTTGAGTTTTGGAGGTGATGACATGCAACATTGCAGAAAACTTAGGCAAGACGGCCACATTTTCAGGGCATGATGAAACCAAAGGCTGCGTCTCTGGAAGTAGCGTCACTGGTTTCAGCAGTGTGGATTCCTTAGACATCCTGAGTAACCTAAGTGTTATTCAGATGACTGATATTGATGCATATGACCTCGGACACACACAACACTCCCACCCATGTCTATCCCCAGGAATGTCTGATTCACCTCCTGACCACCAATGCTGCACCTCTGGATTATTTTAAGCTCTGTGGATACTAAGGAGCCTGGCAGTAAACCATCGACAGAACAAAGCACCTAACGCAGTACAGGACAGAGCACATACAGAGCAGCACTGTGCTGTGTGTGACATGATCTAGAATATCTTAGGGATCAGCATTGCCTAGTAGCCTGCTTTGGGACAATTGTTGTCTTAGACAGTGCTGCAAAGGAGTGTCAAGGCATAGGCAGTCTAAGTGGGCTCCTCCTCCTGTCTCACTTTGCAGAAGAACAGCTGTCATGTGGGGGATTCAAGGGAGCTGAGGATTTAGGAGTGGTTGACTTCCAGGGCCTCTATGAGATTGGTGTACAAGTGCTGGAGTATTCCATTAATAGAGGCTAATTGTAGTGATCATTAAATGTCACTAGTCTGGCTGGCATGTCTGAATGCCAATGCCACCTGCTCAGACTTACCCATAAGGGCTTCAACATGTTAAATGACCAAGCAGAAGGGCGCCAGGATCTTCAGGAGAGTGGGTGCTGGTGTCAAATAGGTTCAAGATATTCATTTGTCCATATATTCGAAGATTATGACGTACTAGTTTTTATGGAACTAATTAGGTATACATTTTAGAGTAAGTGGACAGAAAGGCTTCCAATCACTGTCTACATCTACGTGAAGCTGATGGACAATGTAATTGGTTAAGGAGACCACTCTAATTGTCCTTTTTGAGAATTTAAACAGAGCAGACATCTGTCTGATGTGGCCACAGATAAATACGGCCTAGGTATATGCACATTACATTCATTGGTGTTTTCATATAATGGTCCATATTTAATGTGAAAATGTGCAATCTGTACCATCTTATCACACTGGTGGGACCCACGGACTGATAGCTCTGTCCTGGAGGGGGGGCAGCAGCACTCAGCATGCAGTTCGCAGCCTGTCCAAGAATTAACTTACTACACTGGCGTTGGTCAGCCAGTGAAAAGTGCAGACAGACAGGACAATGCATCAATTAGGGTAGGAGGAGCCATCATGTACCATGCAGAAACACAGGAGGAACAGCAAGATAAGCTAGTAACCCAAATGAAGGATGAAGGAGTAGCCCAGGCACTGTAGATAGCAGAACACACAAATGGTGTTTTAAACAAACTTCATTTGTGAAGCCACTGTTATTTAATGGGTTTATACTAGGGGTGTGCGCCGGTTCATTTTTTGTGTTTTGTTTTTTGGTTTTGAATATGGATCTCCTTCATGTTTTGGATTTTTATTGGGTTTGCCAAAACCACCCTTGTGGGTTTTGGTTTTGGATCTAAATGATGCATTAGGCAAAGCTCAAAATTTCAGTTCACAAAAAGATGATTAAGGCAAAGAAGAATAAAAAAAGACAATATTTTAGATGCTGTAATCATTATTTTAATTTATTATTTTGGATCAAATGCTTAATTTCCTCAAAGACATATTTGAGATGCAGACGGTTTGCTATACAAGTTTGGAGAAAAAAAGATGATTAAGGCAAAGAAGAATAAAAAAAGACAATATTTTAGATGCTGTAGTAATCTAAAATATTGAGTTAAGTTATTATTTTGGATCAAATTCTTCATTTCCTCAAATATATATTTGATATGCATAAGGTTCGCTATACAGGTGTGGAGAGTTTATTTATATTAATCTAATTTAAATTTAGTTCATTTATAATTATTATTAATAATATTAATTTGAATGAATAACAATGTGGTGATAAGAAGAATGATAAAAATAGGACAATAAGTCAGTGCCATAACTAGACATTTTAGCACTGAGTGCAAGAAACAGCATTTTGCCCCCCCCCCCCCCTATCATATTTAGAACAGGGCCAGTGTGCGCCGTAGGCGTGTGCCAAAAATATAGAGGTGTGGCTTCATGGCAAAGAAGCGTGGCCACAAAATAATACCAATTCTTATTATGCCACACTTACACACATTACGGCAGGCAGAGTCCCCCTTTTATTGGATAAAAATACAGATATGAAAACCAATTTGGTGATCTCACTATGGCCCTCATTCCGAGTTGTTCGCTCGCAAGGCGATTTTAGCAGTATTGCACACGCTAAGCCGCCGCCTACTGGGAGTGAATCTTAGCTTCTTAAAATTGCGAACGAAAGATTCGCAATATTGCGATTACACATCTCGTAGCAGTTTCAGAGTAGCTTCAGACTTACTCGGCATCTGCGATCAGTTCAGTGCTTATCGTTCCTGGTTTGATGTCACAAACACACCCAGCGTTCGCCCAGACACTCCTCCGTTTCTCCAGCCACTCCCGCGTTTTTTCCGGAAACGGTAGCGTTTTTTCCCACACGCCCATAAAACGGCCTGTTTCCGCCCAGTAACACCCATTTCCTGTCAATCACACTACGATCGCCTGAGCGAAGAAAAAGCGGTGAGTAAAAAGCCAAACTTCATAGCAAATTTACTTGGCGCAGTCGCAGTGCGGACATTGCGCATGCGCACTAAGCGGAAAAATGCTGCGATGCGAAGAAATTTTCAGAGCGAACGACTCGGAATGACCCCCTATATACTAGAGATGAGCGGGTTCGGTTTCTTTGAATCCGAACCCGCACGAACTTCACTTTTTTTTTCACGGGTCCGAGCGACTCGGATCTTCCCGCCTTGCTCGGTTAACCCGAGCGCGCCCGAACGTCATCATGACGCTGTCGGATTCTCGCGAGACTCGGATTCTATATAAGGAGCCGCGCGTCGCCGCCATTTTCACACGTGCATTGAGATTGATAGGGAGAGGACGTGGCTGGCGTCCTCTCCATTTAGATTAGATTTAGAAGAGAGAGAGAGAGAGAGATTGCTGTGATACTGTAGATTAGAAGAGAGTGCAGAGTGCAGACAGAGTTTAGTGACTGACGACCACAGTGACCAGTGACCACCAGAGACAGTGCAGTTGTTTGTTTTATTTAATATATCCGTTCTCTGCCTGAAAAAAACGATACACAGTCACACAGTGACTCAGTCTGTGTGCACTGCTCAGCCCAGTGTGCTGCACATCAATGTATTGTATATAAAGCTTATAATTGTGGGGGAGACTGGGGAGCACTGCAGGTTGTTATAGCAGGAGCCAGGAGTACATGATAAATAATATTATATTAAGATTAAACAGTGCACACTTTTGCTGCAGGAGTGCCACTGCCAGTGTGACTAGTGGTGACCAGTGCCTGACCACCAGTATATTAGTAGTATTGTATACTATCTCTTTATCAACCAGTCTATATTAGCAGCAGACACAGTACAGTGCGGTAGTTCACGGCTGTGGCTACCTCTGTGTCGGCACTCGGCAGGCAGTCCGTCCATCCATAATTGTATTATATACCACCTAACCGTGTTTTTTTTTTTCTTTCTTTATACCGTCGTCATAGTCATACTAGTTGTTACGAGTATACTACTATCTCTTTATCAACCAGTGTACAGTGCGGTAGTTCACGGCTGTGGCTACCTCTGTGTCGGAACTCGGCAGGCAGTCCGTCCATCCATAATTGTATTATAATATATACCACCTAACCGTGGTTTTTTTTTCGTTCTTTATACCGTCGTCATACTAGTTGTTACGAGTATACTACTATCTCTTTATCAACCAGTGTACAGTGCGGTAGTTCACGGCTGTGGCTACCTCTGTGTCGGAACTCGGCAGGCAGTCCGTCCATCCATAATTGTATTATAATATATACCACCTAACCGTGGTTTTTTTTTCGTTCTTTATACCGTCGTCATACTAGTTGTTACGAGTATACTACTATCTCTTTATCAACCAGTGTACAGTGCGGTAGTTCACGGCTGTGGCTACCTCTGTGTCGGCACTCGGCAGGCAGTCCGTCCAACCATAATTGTATTATATACCACCTAACCGTGTTTTTTTTTTCATTCTTTATACCGTCGTCATACTAGTTGTTACGAGTATACTACTATCTCTTTATCAACCAGTGTACAGTGCGGTAGTTCACGGCTGTGGCTACCTCTGTGTCGGCACTCGGCAGGCAGTCCGTCCAACCATAATTGTATTATATACCACCTAACCGTGGTTTTTTTTTCATTCTTTATACCGTCGTCATACTAGTTGTTACGAGTATACTACTATCTCTTTATCAACCAGTGTACAGTGCGGTAGTTCACGGCTGTGGCTACCTCTGTGTCGGCACTCGGCAGCCCGTCCATAATTGTATATACCAGTGACCTAACCGTGGTTTTTTTTTCTTTCTTTATACATACATACTAGTTACGAGTATACTATCTCTTTATCAACCAGTCTATATATTAGCAGCAGACACAGTACAGTGCGGTAGTTCACGGCTGTGGCTACCTCTGTGTCGGCACTCGGCAGCCCGTCCATAATTGTATATACCACCTAACCGTGGTTTTTTTTTCTTTCTTTATACATACATACTAGTTACGAGTATACTATCTCTTTATCAACCAGTCTATATATTAGCAGCAGACACAGTACAGTGCGGTAGTTCACGGCTGTGGCTACCTCTGTGTCGGCACTCCGCAGCCCGTCCATAATTGTATATACCAGTGACCTAACCGTGGTTTTTTTTTCTTTCTTTATACATACATACTAGTTACGAGTATACTATCTCTTTATCAACCAGTCTATATATTAGCAGCAGACACAGTACAGTGCGGTAGTTCACGGCTGTGGCTACCTCTGTGTCGGCACTCGGCAGCCCGTCCATAATTGTATATACCAGTGACCTAACCGTGGTTTTTTTTTCTTTCTTTATACATACATACTAGTTACGAGTATACTATCTCTTTATCAACCAGTCTATATATTAGCAGCAGACACAGTACAGTGCGGTAGTTCACGGCTGTGGCTACCTCTGTGTCGGCACTCGGCAGCCCGTCCATAATTGTATATACCAGTGACCTAACCGTGTTTTTTTTTCTTTCTTTATACATACATACTAGTTACGAGTATACTATCTCTTTATCAACCAGTCTATATATTAGCAGCAGACACAGTACAGTGCGGTAGTTCACGGCTGTGGCTACCTCTGTGTCGGCACTCGGCAGCCCGTCCATAATTGTATATACCACCTAACCGTGGTTTTTTTTTCTTTCTTTATACATACATACTAGTTACGAGTATACTATCTCTTTATCAACCAGTCTATATATTAGCAGCAGACACAGTACCGTGCGGTAGTTCACGGCTGTGGCTACCTCTGTGTCGGCACTCGGCAGCCCGTCCATAATTGTATACTAGTATCCAATCCATCCATCTCCATTGTTTACCTGAGGTGCCTTTTAGTTGTGCCTATTAAAATATGGAGAACAAAAATGTTGAGGTTCCAAAATTAGGGAAAGATCAAGATCCACTTCCACCTCGTGCTGAAGCTGCTGCCACTAGTCATGGCCGAGACGATGAAATGCCAGCAACGTCGTCTGCCAAGGCCGATGCCCAATGTCATAGTACAGAGCATGTCAAATCCAAAACACCAAATATCAGTAAAAAGCCTCTTTTTTTCTTTGCGTCATGTGCTGTTTGGGGAGGGTTTTTTGGAAGGGACATCCTGCGTGACACTGCAGTGCCACTCCTAGATGGGCCCGGTGTTTGTGTCGGCCACTAGGGTCGCTAATCTTACTCACACAGCTACCTCATTGCGCCTCTTTTTTTCTTTGCGTCATGTGCTGTTTGGGGAGGGTTTTTTGGAAGGGCCATCCTGCGTGACACTGCAGTGCCACTCCTAGATGGGCCCGGTGTTTGTGTCGGCCACTAGGGTCGCTAATCTTACTCACACAGCTACCTCATTGCGCC